>NC_000073.6:12636554-12936554 GCF_000001635.26 Mus musculus | reverse complement strand
TTGGCTTCTTCCAGGATTTTTATTTGGAAAACAGCAACCCAAACATATCGCAACTTAATAAACTTAGTCTCCAGCTGCCCTCGAGATCAATTTGATAGTGTGACCTAAGGCTTATACTATAACTAATATTGTTGACATAGCCTACCAGGTATACAAGACTTACTAGGCAGGATATTCCAAGACTTAGAGATGATCTCCCGGAATCATGGGAAAAGGCCAGGTCTGTCTGGAATGTGCAGGGTTTGAGCAAGCCAGACCTGCTAAGTCAACCCTTTACTGCACAATGACATACAGGATCGGGTTGACATCAATGGCCAATTGACTCAATGGTGTAGACAATAGGCCACAGTGACTCACCCAGGATACCAGATAGATCCTGGTACAGGTCTCACATCTCTGGAAACATAGTGGGAAGACAGTAGAGTGTAAATTCAAGATGAAGTCTAAAAGCTGTGTGGCTTTTCCCTGCCTTGGTCTCTGGGCTCACTGGTTTTAAAAGAAACCAATTGACCTGTGGTGAGCATGCGCCAGCAGCCCTGTGGACATGTTGGTGTGGTGAGAGAATGCAGCTTTCTGCTGATAGCCCTATGAACGGGCAGCTTGGACAGGAATAATCCTGCTGCCATGGGGCCTTTGGATGTCTGCTGTTCCTGTGGAACACTTAATTACAACCTCATGAAGCTGGTTTGAACCACTCTGTGTGAGCTGATCCAGAGGGTCCAACAAAGCCTGTAAGACGATTGATACTAAGCTTCCAGGCTTGGAAAGGAAGAGCTGGGTGGCAGTAAGAGCTACTATTGGACAGCTGGGTGGTGGCAGCAAGTGCTTTTTAATGCTAGCACTCCGGATGCAGAGGCAGGTGGATTTCTGTGAGTTCAAGGCTAGCCTGGTCTACAAAGTGAGTTCCAGGACAGTTGAGACTACACAGAAAAAAAAAAAAAAATCGGGTCAGACCTTTATTGCCAGTACTAGGGAGATGGAAGCAGACAGATCTCTAGATGTGAGATTTGGATATCTCACCAACCTGCTCTGCTTTTGTTTGGTTTGGAGACAGGGTTTCTCTGTGTAACTGTTGACTTCCCTGGAACTTGTTCTGTAGATCAGTCTGGCCTTGATCTCAGAAATTATCCTGCCTCTGCCCCTCCCAACTGCTGGGATGAAAGGTGTGTGCTATCACCTATTGGCTCAGGGGTGTTTCTCTTGAAAAAAAAAAAACAAAGAAAAAAGAAAAGAAAAGAAAAAGGGAAGAGAGAGAAAGAGAGAGGGAGGGAGGGATAGGAAGGGAGGGAGGGAGAGAGAGAGAGAGAGAGAGAGAGAGAGAGAGAGAGAGAGAGAGGTTTCTCACCCCACAGGCCTTTATCCTCTTCCCTAGCTACTCCTAAAAGAGTCTTCTGTGAACAGCAGCAGCTCAGGTCTGGGAGGGAAGGTGTAACTGTCAGAACCTTCTCAGGGAGTCTGGTGGGATAAGGTTTTCTTCTCTATATCTCAGTTCATACCTTGTGTGCAGGAAGGGGAGGGAAACTGAGATGTCAGGAATCTTATCTAATTAGGCAGTCTGTGAGCTGCAAAGTGTAAGACTGTGCCCAGCTTGTCCTTGTTGTCGGCAGGGGGTGGGGTGGGGTGGGGTGGGGGCGGGGTGTCACCCTACTGCGCCACAGAGATTGATCATGGACATTTTTTTTAAAATATGATTTATTTATTTTTTATATGCATACACACTGTAGCTGTGCAGATGATTGTGAGCCTTCATGTGGTTGTTGGGAATTGACTTTTAGTCTGCTCGCTCCGGTCAACCCCGCCAGCTCCAGTCGCTCCTGCTCACTCCAGCCCAAAGATTTTATTGTTATAAGTAAGTACTCTGTAGCTGTCTTCAGACGTACCAGAAGAGAGCGTCAGATCTCATCACGGGTGGTGAGCCACCATGTGGTTGCTGGGATTTGAACTCAGGATCTTCGGAAGAGCTGTCAGTGCTCTTACCCACTGAGCCATCTCACCAGCCCAATAATGGACATTTTTTGTAGACCTCATGAGCATTGCCTACTAGGTGACAGAGGACAGGTGAGGGGCTCCTGAATAGGGCCCATAGGTTAAGAGAAATGCTGCAGAAATTGATCTGCTCGGATGAAACTCAGTGTTCAAGTTTAACCGCATTTAAATTTACTGATGGCCCTGTCACTTTGTCTCAAATGCATTACAATATATTCATAATTATTTGCTCCGAATTCAACCATAAACTACTCCACGGGTACCAGCTCTCCACCACATGGACGGGAGAAGGCTGAATAAGCCTGTGAGCAGGTGATGGCTTACTTAGCGTTTTGTCCTGCTGTTCACCTCTGCTTCCAGGGTCTGGCAACCTCAGGCCTGGCCAACTCCAGGGATCAACCATCAAGCGACTCCAGGTCGTCATAGCAACACTACTCTCAGGTCCCTGATTGGTCATCAGATTTAGTGAGCCTGCATTATTATTATTGTGAGGAATCAGTGCCTATCCCCACAGCGGCGTCCAACATCACCATATTAACACTAGTTTTGAGGTCAAAGCGAGCCCCATCTTGACCTTACCACACAATGGCAGGGAACCTTTCTGACCTTTGAGAAAGGCTGGACTCACCCTCCCCCCAGTAGAATGAAGCTTCTGGTGCCACCCTCTTTTCTCTCCCCTGCTTCAGGAGCAGAGAGCTGGGGATGGGGCTTGGGGAATTGGGGGCCCCATGATCATAATAGGTGTGGCATTGGTCAGGCATGGAGATGAACGCTCTTTATTCTAGCACTTGGGAGGCAGAAGAACTGGATCTCTGTGAATTCAAGGCCAGCTGGTTTACATACTGAATTCTAAGACAGCCAGGGCTCTGCAAAAAGACCTGTCACAAAAGAATAAAACAAAGAGATGGTACTTGAGGCACTTATTTAAATAAGAGAACCTGAGGCTCTGTAGTCAGAATGGTAGATTTGTCTGCCTAGGCCCCTCATCTGCCTTCTGAGGGCTGTCCTTGTTTCCCAAATGCCCTAATACTGCTGCCTCTGACACACTAACCTCATAAAGCTCAATAAATACTATGGATGAATGAACTCCCTGTAAGTGGCTTACTGTTACTCATTTAATAGAAAGCCCAGGGGTACCCTTGGGAGACAAGTAAGTTGCCCCCACCTCCTGGGGTTCTAGGTATCACGACCTAGGAGGAACAAGGCTGGAATAGAGTGTCAAGGAATAGCGTGGATATCTGCCAGCTTGATGTGGACAGAGAGTCCAGAGCCCAGGAGAAAGAGATGGGCTGGGCTGGAATGATGGCTCAGATGGTAAAAGTTATAGCCTGAGTTTAGTCCCTAGAACCCACATGGTAGAAGGAGAAAATGACTCTTGCAAGGTGGTGTATGACCTCCACATATATGCATGGCATGTGCACACGCGCATGCGCGCGCACACACACACAACACACACACACACACACACACACACACATGCAATTATGGACATGATAATTCTTTAAAAAAAAAAAAAAGGAGGTGGTGATTGCTGCTGAAGAGATGGCTCACCAGTTAAGAGCACCCACTGCTCTTCCAGACGTCCTGAGTTCAATCCCCAGCAATCACATGGTGGCTCACAACCATCTGTAATGGGATCTTATGCCCCCTCCTGTGAGTGTGAAGAGAGCTACAGTGTATTGATATACATAAAATAAATAAATAAATCTTTTTAAAAAATAGGGTGGGGATGGTGAGGTGCTGTTTAGAAGGAATGAGAAGAGATTCCACTCTAATTATCCTGTTCTGTGAGGTTTCTCTTTTTCTTTTTGTTTGTTTCTTTCTTTTAAAACTAATTAATTAATTAGCAACAAGGCCTATGTAGCTCTGGCTATCCTGGAACTCCCTATGTAGGCCAGGCTGAACTCAAACCTGCCTCTGCCTCCCCATGCTGGGATAAAAGCCATGAGTCACTATGCCTGGATTACCATGAGGTTTCTGAAAGTCCACTGTAGGCAGTGGTAGGTAGGTAGGCACCAAGGTAGTAATTAGCTGATGTTATAGGCTCTGTCACCAGCTTCCTCTTAGGGGAAGAGAGACTGCCCTAAGTTTCAGGCTCCAGGATGAGTAGGGGTGAAGATGCTGTAGAACATCTAAGAGGCAGTATATTAAGACTAGAAAGAGGGGCTGGAGAGATGGCTCAGTGGTTAGGAGCACTAACTGTTCTTCTGAAGGTCCTGAGTTCAAATCCCAGCAACCACATGGTGGCTCACAACCATCTGTAACAAGAACTGATGCCCTCTTCTGGTGCATCTGAAGATAGCTATACCGTATTTACATATAATAAATAAATCATTTTTTAAAAAAAAGCTAGAAATGAGCTGGGCAGTGGTGGCACATACCTTTAATCCCAGCACTTGGGAGGCAGACGCAGGTGGATTTCTGAGTTCAAGGCCTGCCTGGTCTACAGAGTGAGTTCTAGGACAGCCAGGGCTATACAGAGAACCCTGTCTCAGAAAAGACAAAAAAGTGGATTATGTCAGCTCGCAAGTGTAAATGCAAATGCAGCTCTGGGGTCCATTCCTGGACCCCTGGACCACTGTCAGGCTGAAGTCTCCATCCCCTGTGCATTGCTAGCCAAAGACCCCTTTCTGACCCATTCAGACCAAGTCTACACTTGCCTACCCCCACTTGCCCAGGTTGGGATGATGGAAGGCAGGGTGAGGGAGGCCTTTCTCTGAGACCACATCCCCACTTGGTGGGCTGAATAGTGGCCTCCAAAAAAATTCATGTTTTAATCCTTGAATTATACCTAATGTGGCAGAGTAGACTTTGTAGTTGTGATGAAGGATCTAAAAATGGGAGGCTGTGACTGGTGGGCAGGACTGTAGTCCCAGATGCTCAACAGGCTGAGGCATGAAGGATTCCAAGTTCAACAAGGTCAGCCTGGAAAACACAGTGAGACTGTCTTCAAAATAAAAAATCAGGACGGGCACGCCTTTAATCCCAGCACTTGGGAAGCAGAGTCAGGCGGATCTTTGAGTTCAAGGCCAGCCTGGTCTACAAAGTGAGTTCCAGGACAACATGGCTACACAGAGAAACCCTGTCTGGAAAAAAACAAAAAGAAATAAATAAGTAAATAAAAAGTAAAAAATAAAAATCAAGCCAGGCATGGTAGTGCATGCCTTTAATCCTAGCACTTGGGAGCCAGTTCAAGGCCAGCCTGGTCTACAGATAGAGTTCCAGGACAGACAGGGCTACACAGAGAAATGTTGTCTTGGAAAACAAAAACAAACAAACAAACAAAAGAAACAAAAAATCACCAACAACAAAAAATTCAGGAGCTGGAGTAATGGCTCAGTGATTAAGAGCACCTACTGTTCTTGCCGAAGACCCAAGTTCTGTTCCCAGCCACCACATTAGGCAGCTCACAATTGCCTGGAACTCCAGCTTCAGGGAACAGACCTCTCTCACCTCCTTGGGTACATACACAGAAACATATACATACACATAAATACATAATTAAAATTTTTAATTAAAAGTATAAATAAAAATTCAAAAAATGACTGGAATGTAGATCAGTAGAAGGGTGCTTAGCGTTTGTGAGCACTTGGGTTCAATGCCCAGCATCTCCCGTACCCCCATACACAAATCTTGAGTTGGGTAATTGTCTTTGATTGTCTGGATAGATGGGTCCAGTATATTCCTTTTTTTTTTTTAACGCTTCACGAATTTTCGTGTCATCCTTGCGCAGGGGCCATGCTAATCTTCCCTGTATCGTTCCAATTTTAGTATACGTGCTGCCGAAGCGAGCATTCCTAATGTTTTTATAAGTGAAAGAAGATAGCTCCAATGTCAAGGACATATGATGATGTTTTGATGCTGGATTTGAGGGAACCACAAGCCAAGGAAGGCAGTCTAGAAACTGGAAAACTAAGAAATAGAATCCCTCAGAGTCTTCAGGAGGACATGGGACTGTTGGCTCCCTAACTTTATTGATTGATGATTGGTTTTTATTTTAAGACAGGATCTCTTGTAACCGCGCTGGCCTCAAACTCACTTGTAGCCTTGAACTCCTGGTCTTCCTGCCTCTATCTTCCAGGTACTTCAGTTTTTGCCCCATGATAGGATTTTAGACTTCTGGACTGCAGAACTGTGAGGTAATGTATGTGGCTCTAAGACATAGAGTTGGGGATAAGTTGTTAAACTAGCCAGAGGAAACTAACCCAGACCACTCACTCTGCTCCCCTCTGGATCAGCCTGTGAAGCTGGGCAGTGTGGTTCCAGTGATCCAGTGCATTGATCCCAGCCCTGTGGGTGATGTTGGCACCCAAGTGTGAGCCAAGAACTGGTCTGGGAAGATACACCCCTGGGTTCCCTGATGTTCTTCCTCTGGTTTCATACCTGGAAGAAGCAGCTGAGTTGCTCCAACAGACATGCTGGGGCCCATGGCAGCTGGGAGCTTACAAGCTTAGTGTGCCTGTTGGCATTCCCAGGCTGCCTCCGTCATCCATGATGCAGTCACTCCCTGGCAACTGTTCTGAATCAACTGATGCCTGGTGCTGAGGACATACAGGTAAATAAACCACTCAGAAGCCTCCAGATACATAGAAGTCACATTTCATTCTGGAAAACGCTGCCCACCCTTAATATACCGTGTCTCTTGCCAGGTGAGGTGAGGTAGGACATGGTTTTCAGAGGCCCTTTGATCAGCCTATGCAGAGAGTAGCTGCCTTCCTCCTACTCTGTCTAAGCAAAGAAGGCTTTTGGGAGAAAGACAGGAGACATCTACCACAGAGGTGAACACTGGAAAGACTTAGACTTTAGCTGAGGCAGAAGGAAGGCTACGCAGAGCTGATGGAGCCCGGGAGTAGCTAACAGCATTTCTCATGTTAGCTAGGGAGGACCAGACCTTCCCTCATTGAATATTTCTGTCTGAGCTACAGGAGGCCTTGGCTCTCTAAGCCTTGATGACAACAATTAGTCCACAACATATTGCATCAGACCCAGGAACCGAAGTCCAGAGAAGTTCCTAGATCAATTTGGAATTGACATCTCAATTGGGAGCCAGTCTTCAGGAGTCAAGGCTTTCCCCAGCCCTAGCCAGTCCACATTCGCCCCTCCAATTTGGAATCTTGGTCAGGTGTGCAAGTGCTGAAGTTTACAGACTGGCTGTGGGAAGGAGGATGCATGAGCAGAACAGCTGTTTTGTGCTACCCAGATGGGTGCCCCAAGCCCCTGCGGCGAGCCCAAAGGATGAGTAGATCAGATCCTTCAGTCCCCAGAGCTGGCCAGGAGTGTCTCCAGCAGGGGTCTGTGCTGGTATAACTTAAAGTGCTCCTAACAGCCTTCCATCAAGACCAATGCTAAAGGACCCTGACACAGTTCTGTGTAGATGACACTGGGGAAGAGGCCGGCTGGACTTCCACAGAGATGAACATCAGGGGCACCCCATCTAGACCTACAAAGGTATGCCGTTCATTAAGGTCATGGCCAGAGAGAGTACCTTTAGCTGGATGGTCACGGGAATTAAAGATGTCCTCAGAGGATTCTTGTAGCATGGTTTGAAAGAGTTCATGTCTTTCCAGTCCCCAATTCCGAGAAATGGGCACTTTAGTATGCATTTTGTTACTGCCTTCCGGGATGACACAGAAGTCCCTCAGGCCAGGAGACTGGGCCTGCAGCGTGGAGGCATTTATTGCTGCAATTGCACCTTCTTCCCATCAGCCTGAGCCTTCGGGTTCCAGTTAAGATCAATCTCTGCCTTTGGTGTTTGATCTGGTGGTAAATCCGGGATCCCCTGAGTCTCTACTGGGTCTTTGGTAGCCTCCTCAAGCTCGGGCGTGTCCTTGGTAGCCTCTGGCAGGGTATCGTCCAGGTCCAGGTCAGGCTTTGTGGGGCGTCGTGTCCAGGCATGGGTCCAGGGCGCCACTGGCGTGGGCCGCGGTGAAACCCAGAAGTCATTTTCGGGGGCCAGCGCCACAGTCTGAGGCCGCACACCGGAATTGGTGACATGAGGAATGAGGAAAAAGATGTACACACCAGAAACCACGAGACCCGCGGCCACCAGCACAGCTAGCGCCACTGCTGCGTTGAAAGCCCATGCTGGACTGCTCAGGGACAGGCGACGTGACAGCGGGCGGCCGAGGCGAAGCGGGGGTGGAGGCGGTGGGGCACGCACTGTGCGGCTCTTTCGCGGCCCGGGAGACGGCGGTGGTGGCCGCAGGTACAGGAGACCCCGGCGTCGGTCAAAGCGCACAGAACCCTGGCGTGGCAGTGGCGCGCGCGCATCGCGAGGCAGCAAACCGGGCTGTGTGGGCAGAGCGGGCAGCCCCCGGCGCGGGGCCAAGCGTGTGGGCGCGCGGCACATGGGGCAAGCCACTGCATCGCCGCCACCCGCAGTAGCCAGCGACAGGCGTGCCAGGCACTCGAGACAGAATACGTGACCGCAGTCCAGGCGTTTAGGCAGCTTGAAAATGCCGTCGAAGGGTGACACGCAGATAAGACATTCCATGGGGGATGTAGGGGGCAGAATGGGGCCTGAGCCAGGGGTGCCATCGCCCTCCTCCTCTTCTGCATCCTCGTCTTCGCCTCTGCTAGGGGAGTTAGGAGCAGAGACGGTACTTGGGGAGCTGGGGCCAGAGCCCTGGGATGTTCGGTGGCGGCGGAGCCAGGGCAGCCGAGGACACGGCATTCAGACTGGACCTATGGAGAGAAGAGCTTAGGTAGGAACCTGGAGGTTGTTGACAGACTGACAAAATTTCAGAGAGGAGCAGAGTAGGTCTAAGGAAGCAAAAAAGCGAGGGCAGGGAGTCCTTGTTTGGACCCACTGTCGCCAAAGGTCTAGAGAGAAACTGGGTAAGACTGAAGCAGTTTCAAAGATGTAGAGGATACATCTCTGGAGAGATACAAGAGGATCAACTCCAACCTTGAGTAAGAATAGTCCCGGAGTAATTAAGACTCCAGGGAACACTCACTATATTAATCTGTCACCTGGACCACTGCACCCCCAAGCCGGCGTTGAGGTGCCCAATAGCTGAGAAGAAAAGTAGTAAATTCAGGTTATGAGAGCTAACTCCTCAAACAGAAACAACTGACTCTGGTCACTTTGCAAGACACCCACCTGTAGACACCTTTCCTTGTGCGGGATTGCAGCGTCTCTTCCGTTCTGACCCCAATTTCTGGCTTGTCTGCCACTAGGTAGCTAAGTGCTCCTCCCTGAAGGAGTACACCTGACCTTAGGCCAACCCTCTAGGTTCCCACATACCTGTTAAACCAGTCTAGCCACTCGCCCCGCCCCCAGGCCCCTCCTACTAGCATGAATAGTCTGATCTATAACAGATGCTGGGGTGGGTTGTCTGCTAATAGAACAAGACCATGGACCACTCTTCAAAGCCTTTAGTACTGGTCTCCATAGGGGCACTTGAAGCCTGTACACAAACCACACTATGGGAGTGAACAAACTAGATCCACCTAGACCAGACCAACACAAGTTCCTCATCCCCAATACTTGTTGGGTCTTCCCTGGGCACCAGGCTTACACCCTCTTACTAGCACTAGTTCTGAGGTGCTACAATTCTGCAGGCACTCGTCATGAAAATAATAGTTCCAGGGCTAGAAAGATGGCTCAGCAGTTAAGAGCACTGATTGCACTTCCGAGGGTCCTGAGTACAAGTCCCCAGCAACCATATGGTGGCTCACACCCATCCATAATGAGATCTGACTCCCTCTTCTGGAGTATCTGGAGACAGCTACAGTGTACTGTACTTACATAATAAATCTTTAAGAAAATACAATTTTCTTTTTGTTTACTGGTGAATGCCATGCCAGGGAGGTGAGCTGCATCCTCTATACCATGGGAGGTACCCTATGCCCTAAATGATTAGACAAGCACACAGGAAGGTATAGTTGTTCCAAAGGACACAGTTTATTAGGCAGCAGCTGGGAAATCAGCGGTTAGACTTGGCCACACGCTCCAGTTCATCTTTCTTCTTGATGGCATAGGAATTGGAGGAGCCCTGCAAGGACAGATGGTTAGCTCTGAATGCTGGACAAACTCCCAAATGCCCAACCCAAGTGGTATGCCCTGACCCACCTTGGCAGCATTAATGAGCTCATCTGCAAGGCACTCGGCGATGGTCTTGATGTTCCGGAAAGCAGCCTCACGAGCCCCTGTGCACAGCAGCCAGATGGCCTAGACAAGACAGACAGGGCTCAGGCCTCAAACGGTCCCTCCTGCCAGTGACCTGGGACCCACCTCAACAGATACCATATACTTACTACTTTAGGGAGTTGATACCTTATCAGATAGCTGATCTGAGAGGGCTGAGAAAACAAGGGCCCCAACTAACAAAGAGACTTAAGAACTGCCAGCAAAATATTTGATGCTTTTGACTGGAACCCTTGATGTCCCCATGGTACTCAGGTATCAAGCAATCCACCCTGTGCCTTTCAAGTAGCTAAAATTACAGGTAGGTACGTGTACCACCACAAAATAGACTCAAACAAATCAAGAAGAAACAAAACAAAGCCTGTTGTGAAAGTATACACTAGGGATGAGATGAACCAGACTGGGAAGGCTGGACTACCATCTGCCTCATACCGAGTGGAAATCCAGGAAGGTTTCCTGGAGGAAGTGAGGTTCCTGGTAAAACATGCAAGACAGGACCCCACCCACTTGTGCTGATGGCTCCTACCCCACCCCTTCACAAGCCTCTGACCCACCTGATTCACTCGACGCAGTGGGGACACATCCACAGCCTGTCGTCTCACTGTACCGGCCCGCCCAATGCGTGTTGAGTCTTCTCGGGGGCCACTGTTGATGATAGCATTCACCAGGACCTGCAGAGGGTTCTGGCAGAAAAGGGAGGCGTGAGCCTGATATCCACCCCCAACCTTTTCAACCCTAAACAAGGTGGCGGTGTCCCAGGTAATGAACCTGGCATGTATACCATGAAGCTTTGGTATGAATCAAGGACAAAACCTTACCTCACCAGTGAGCAGGTGGATGATCTCAAAGGCATGCTTGACAATTCGCACAGTCATGAGCTTCTTGCCGTTGTTACGACCATGCATCATCATGGAGTTAGTAAGGCGCTCCACGATGGGACATTGTGCTTTGCGGAAGCGCTTGGCAGCATACCGTCCGGCACTGTGGGGCAGGTACTTGGCATACTTCTCCTTCACAGCAATGTAATCCTGGGTGGTAAAGAGAGAAGCACGAAGGAGTAGTCAGTAGTGGGACCAGCCTCAGATAGATTAGAGGAGACTGAGAACTGACTCAAGCCATGGCATGTCCCCAGCAGGTTGTGAACATGAGCTTTAAGAAAGTAAAACCAAACCAGTGACTGCTTAAGTCACACTCCCATTCATAAAAGGGGAAAGTGCTGCCCGCAGTGTGCACACTTCTACATCCTAACACTTGGGAGACAGGATCTCTAGCAGTTTAAGATCAGCCTGGTCTACAGTGAATTTCAGAACAGCCAGGGGTGCACAGTGAGATCTTGCCTCAGGGGCAAGGGGAGAGAGAACACTTCCTGTAATATGCAAACAAGGGACCAGAATTCAGTTTTTACAAGTATTAAGTAACTGCACTTTGAGTCAGGCGGTAATGGTACACACCTTTAATCTCAGCACCTGGGAGGCAGAAGCAGGAGCACTTCTGTGAGTTTAAGGCCAGCCTGTTCCACAGTTACAGGACAACCAACACTACAGAGAAACCCTGTCTGGGGCTTGGGGGGCCGCAGAGATGGCTCAGAGTTTTGACTGCTCTTCCAAAGAACTCAACTTCTATTCCAAGAACCCCCACGGCAACTCACAACTGTCTGTAACTTCAGCAGATTTGACAACCTCACAGACAGAACATCACTACACATAAAAATAACTACATTATTTTAAAAAAATGTTACTATGGATATATTTTGTTTGTTTGTTTTTTCAAGACAGGGTTTCTCTGTGTAGTCCTGGCTGTCCTGGAACTCACTCTGTAGACCAGGCTGGCCTCGAACTCAGAAATCCTCCTGCCTCTGCCTCCCAAGTGCTGGGATTAAAGGCGTGCGCCACCACACCCGGCTCAGTATGGATATTTTTTAAAGAGTCTCCCATGTAGCCCTGGAATTCACTATGTAGTACAGTGTGGTCCTATACTTAGAGATCTGCCAGAGTGCTGGGCTTAAATGCACACACCATTGATTCAAGATGCTAAGGACACTTGGGACTCCTCAAAGAAGGGAGGGCTGTCCTGTGTAGTTTAAGGACACTTGGCAGCACACCAGCACTTGACAGATTATTCTGGACCACCTGTGAGACAAAACCACATTTATTAACCTACCTGTTGCCTAAGAAGTTCGAAGTGTGTACACACTGTGTCTCAGTAACAATGTGTGTTGGCCTAGCATGTGAAAAAGCCCTGGCTCTAATCGCTAACACAAAAAGGATTGCAGACCTCCCCAAATAAACTCACAAAGTAAACTAAACACTCACTAGACAAGACTGAAAATCTTTTAGATTAATGCCTAGGTCCTGCTGTTTCTTTTTCCCTTCTATTTTGGGCATGTACGCAAGTCAGGGGACAATTTGCAGCTGTCAGTTCTATTCTTCTACCTTGGATTCAAAGGATTAAACTTATATTGTCAGGCTTTGTGGTAACTGTCTTTATAGGCTGAACCACCTTACAAGCTCATTCTGTGGTATCTTTACAGACAGTAGACATACTTTAATTCCTTTGAACAAAATAGACAACTGGGCCGAAAGATATAGCTGAGTTGGTAGGGTGCTTGCTTTGTAAAAAGCCCTGGGTTCAATGTCAAGTAGTGGGATAAACTTGGAATGGTGATATATACCTTCAATCCCAGCACTCGGGACAGAATGCAGATATTAGCTTTTTCCACTAGACAGGGTTTCAGGCCAGTCTCAGCTATATGAGATTACCTCAAAATGGGTTATGAGGGCAAAGCAAATAGCTCCCATACTAACTTAGCCATAACAGTACCCATAGCCAACTGACATTTTTCAGGGGAGGGCAGCAGGGAACATTCATAGCACCAACTGGTCTCATACTCAAATTCCTCTTGCTGTAGGCTGATAGCAGCTTACCAACTGCTTTTGACAAGGGTGCCAACATGGTTCAGTTGACTAAAGCCATCTTTTCAATTGATACCCACTAACTGAATATACAAACGAAAGGGGACATCAAGTCAGGTGTAGTGGCACATGGGAGACAGAGGCAAGATCTCAAAGAGCTCCAGGCAGCCAGCAAGGGCTACACAGCAAGACCCTGACTCTGTCTCAAGAGACACACGATTAGAAAAATACGGGATAAAAACCACACTCTAACATCTTTTAGTGCCAGTTTGTATTAGGCGTGGGTGTAGCTGTCCAGTTATTGCTCTTCTACCTGTCTTGTACATCCACTGGTTGTTTTATGCCCTTTTCTGAACTAGAAGCTCATCCACACCTGGTCTCAATTAAAAAAATCATCACAAAGAACAATCATTAAGTTCCTTTTACCTGCAGAGAAATATCGTTGATCTGCACGTCATCAGTGCTCCATTTCCCAAAGAGCTTGATGTCAGGGGTCTCTGCCACCGCTGGTGTGGCTGCTTCCCACTCAGTCATCCTGGGGACAGGAGAATGGCAAGAAACCGTTACTGCCTAGACATGCTGGAGCAGTCACTCTGACCCCAAACTCTTCAGACGAACTCTCACTTTGTGGCAAACTGGGACATGAAGGGGAGACCCAGAAAGCTTTGAACAGCTCTCCAAACCCAGGAAAACCACTCAGGATTCTAAAGTAACTCGGCAGTCACCCCGCTAATCAGCTGGTACATGGACCACAGTATGATGGTTCATGAAGCCGTATACTCATCAGCTCCCATCAGATTTCCGTTGTGCACTTAGAACGTGTACTGAGCAAAAGAGTCATCACAAAACTAAGCAAACCTAGATTTATGTTTATGGTATATGACCCAAGTGATTTCCCTGGAGTCCCGTGTGTGCAAAGTATGAAGTCAAAACAGTGCAAACAAGAGGCGAAGACTAACTCGGCCCGTGCCGAGTTTCCCTAGGCACCCTTTTTCGCAGAGAAACGGTGAGATCCAAGCGGTCACGCCCAGGCTTCAGGTTCGGCCTCCGGCCCCCCAGATGTGCCTTAGAACACTCATGGTCACCTCTTCTGAACTCCGTGTCCCTCCGCAGCCTCACCTGAGGGCGCAGACTGGGCTTCTCAGTCGCTCGGCGTGGACCACGCGCCGCCCTGATACAGACAGGAAGAGGCCGCGCGCAGCGGACTAGCGCTTTTATGCAAAGCGAAAACTTCCGGGTCAGAGGTAGAGACGCACGCGCAGATGAAAACAGCGTGCTCACCAACCAATCAAGCGCTAGGATGAGAGGCGCCCTTTGAGCCGGGTAAAGCATGCGCACTTTTAGAAACAGCGCCACGCCCGTCTTCTGGCGGACCTCTGAAGTACTAGCTAGGCTTCTGAGTCGGCGCACATGCGCAGAAACTTTGGTGAGACCGACGCCGCCATATCTAAGTAGTGCTGACGTCCAGTCCACGCTCTCCGTAATTAGGCTGCAAAACCCAGGAACCATGGACGGTGGATTCTTAGCTAGGGCAACCAGCTCGGCTCACATTTTCTCACCAAAATAATGGAGTCGGGTCCTGTGGTTACCACCGATCCGGGTTCACAAGCACGGGCCCCACCCTCTCCCCTCCCGCAAGCCATGCTCGGCGGGTCCCAGGCTTCCGGTATGGGATCACTTCCTTTTTAATCACTCTGGCCACGCTTGTCTGGGCTTTTTTTCCTCAGGTTCAATCGCGGACAGTAGATTCCGACCGCCATTCGTGAACCTCCCCGGGGAGGGATACATAGAGGGGAGTCCTGGAGGGGTTGGCAGCCCGGGGATCTCCTAGGTGACTTACTTATCTGAGATCCCAGTGATTTGGTACTAATAAGGGAGAGACCTTGCCAGCAGGTTCACCCCCAGGGGTGGGTTTGTTTGTTTGTTTGTTTTGGAGACAGGGTTTCTCCTTGTAGCACCGGCTGTCCAGGAACTCGCTCTTTAGACCAGGCTGATTCATCTGCCTCTGCTCCTCCCAACTGCTGGGATGAAACATAAGGAGAGGAGGGAGGGGAGAGGAGAGAAGAGGAAAGAGGGAGGGAGGGAGGGAGGGAGGGAGAGAGAAGAGAAGAGAGAGAAGAGAGGAAAGGTGTCAGCAAACATAAGGAGAGGAGGGAGAGAAGAGGAAAGAGGGAGGGAGGGAGAGAGAAGAGAAGAGAGAGAAGAGAGGAAAGGTGTCAACAAACATAAGGAGAGAAGGGAGGGGAGAGGAGAGAAGAGGAAAGAGGGAGGGAGGGAGGGAGAGAGAAGAGAAGAGAGAAGAGAGGAAAGGTGTCAACAAACATAAGGAGAGAAGGGAAGGGAGAGGAGAGAAGAGGAAAGAGGGAGGGAGGGAGGGAGAGAGAAGAGAAGAGAGAAGAGAGGAAAGGTGTCAACAAACATAAGGAGAGAAGGGAAGGGAGAGGAGAGAAGAGGAAAGAGGGAGGGAGGGAGAGAGAGAGAAGAGAAGAGAGGAAAGGTGTCAACAAACATAAGGAGAGAAGGGAGGGGAGAGGAGAGAAGAGGAAAGAGGGAGGGAGAGAGAGAGAAGAGAGATTCTCACCCCGTTTTCTTCTCTATATCTCAGTTCATACCTTGTGTGTGTGGAGGGAGGGAAAACTGGGATTTCGGGAATCTTACCTAATTTTATCGTTGTTGTTGGGGGTATCACCCTACTTATCTTTGAAAGCTGACATTGCACTACAGTGATTGATAATGGATGTTTTTATAGACTCCGTATTACCTACTAGGTGACAGAGGGCAGATGAGGGGCTCCTGAATATGGGCCATAGGTTAAGAGAAATGCTGTAGCCGGGCAGTGGTGGTGCACGTCTTTAATCCCAGCACATGGGAGGCAGAGACAGGCGGATTTCTGAGTTCGAGGCCAGCCTGGTCTACAGAGTGAGTTCCAGGACAGCCAGGGCTACACAGAGAAACCCTGTCTCGAAAACCCAAAAAAAAAAAAAAAAAAAAAAAAAAAAAAAGAGAAATGCTGCAGAAATTGATTTGCACAGATAAAATTAAGTTTGCTTACCAGCATTTGGGAGCTGGAAGCAGGAGGACCAGAAGTTCGGGGCCACCTTCCACTCCATAGTGAGTTTATGACCAGTTTGGGCTACATAAGATTCTACCACAAACAAAAACAAACAAACAAACTCCCAACCAAAACCAATAGCATTGTTATTAGTATTTTGAGACAAAGTCCGATTATGTAGTCATGGCTGGCTTTCAAATTGCTCTTTAGACCAGGCTGACCTTGAACTCATTGATCTGCCTGACTCTGGCTCTCTAGAGTTGTGATTAAAGGAATGCATCGTTACAATCAGCACCCTTAAAATTCTTTAAAAAAAATTTTTCCCCGTAAGTAAAGCATGTGTACATGGGGTCTAAGAAGGCCAGAAAAATGTGATAGATCCTTTGGAGCTGGGGTTATGGTGGTTTATAAACCTGAGGTGGGTGCTAGGGATGGAAACTTTAAGAATGACTGCTGAGCCATCTCTCCAGCTCCCACCCTTAGAAATTCTTGGAAAGAGCCAGGCACTTGGTGGCGCACGCCTTTAATCCCAGCACTGGGGAGGCAGAGGCAGACGGATTTCTGAGTTCGAGGACAGCCAGAGCTATACAGAGAAACCCTGTCTGGAAAAACCAAAAAAAAAAAAAAAAAAAAAAAAAAGAAGAAGAAGAAAAAAGAAATTCTTGGAAAGAGCTAGAGTATCCCTCCCATAGGTCTTGGGCTTCTGGTGTTAACTTTCTTCGGGCTAAATGGAGACCTTGTAGGTCTTGCTTAGGTTGTCTTCATCTTTAAAAGCATGATGTTTAGCTCCAGCCTGGGCTCCCCAGAAAGTCTTTATTAGGGCTGGAGAGATGGCTCAGCAGTTAAGAGCACTGACTGCTCTTCCAGAGATCCTGAGTTCAAATCCCAGCAACCACATAGTGGCTCACAGCCATCCGTGATGAGATCTGATGCCCTCTTCTGGTGTATCTGAAGCCAGCAACAGTGTATTTATATATAATAAATAAATCTTTTTTTTTTTTTTTAGATTTATTTATTATATGTAAGTACACTATAGCTGTCTTCAGACACTCCAGAAGAGGGAGTCAGATCTCATTATGGATGGTTGTGAGCCACCATGTGGTTGCTGGGATTTGAACTCTGGACCTTTGGAAGAGCAGTCAGGTGCTCTTACCCACTGAGCCATCTCACCAGCCCAAATTTAAAAAAAAAAGAAAGAAAGTATTAGCCAGGAGGGGGAACTACACTGGGTGTTTGGGATCCCAGAATAGCCCTATTTTCAGGGTAAGCTTTTAAGCACAAAAGCTATATCCTGGTGTAATATACTTAATTTAACAAGAACAGAAAGTCAGAAGTGGAACTTAACTACAGAAGCCAAAAAGCAAGTTTAGTACATTTAGAGACTTTCCCAGAACTATGGATTTTGGTGGATTTCTGTTTTTGCAGGTGGTGGTGTCTATGTGCTAAGGTTTTTTGTTGTTGTTGTTGTTGTTGTTTCTTTGTTTTGTTTTGTTTTTTCTTTTCTTTCTTTTTCTTCCTTATTTTGGTTTTTCGAGACAGGGTTTCTCTGTGTAGCCCTGGCTGTTCTGGAACTCACTCTGTAGACCAGGCTGGCCTCTAACTCAGAAATTTGCCTGCCTCTGCCTCCCAAGTGCTGGTAGTAAAAGCGTGTGCCACCACGCTTGGCTATGTGCTAAATTTTATGACCTGAATTGGACTTACATATTGGAGTCATTTGTTCTAAGGCCTGGGAGCTTGTTAGTGGAAAACATCAGGGTGTTGTTGGTTAGCTACTTTGTTGTCAGGGCTACAGTCTTGCATTCCTACAGTTTCCTGTCTCATGCTGGCCTCTTATGGGCTTTGCTGATGATCCTTGGGTGTTTGTTTAAATCATTAACCTGATTTTCATGTAGTTTAGAATGTGTGGGATATTGGATAAGTCCAGCCAGCTGGTAGAGATGAATCCCAAACTTGGCCTCCCATCCACGACAGATCAATCATCATCATTCACTCTGGCCTGGCTATCATTTTCTGTCTAGGTGGGTGCCCCCACCCCCCAGCCCCCAAGGTCTGTTCCTGTTCTAATATTAAGACTGACATTTTTGGCCTAGGATAGTTACAGATGTAAGGCTCTCATGACAAAATTAACCTAGATTATTGAGATGGGCCTTAAATTAAATGGCAGTCTTTATAAGAGACTGCCTATCATATAAGAAGCTGTTAGATTCCCAGCACCACCATCCCCCAAAAAGGGGTTGGGGGAGAGGTATTGTGTTTGGCCATCCGTGAGCCAAAAAAACCACTATTTTGAGGTGTTCAGCAGAGTTCCCTTGCAGAAGGATTAGACAATCCAGACTTGACTGTTTACCCTCCATCATGGAAGGGTGGGAAGGATCATAGGACTTTCAACTAGGTATACAGTTGTATGTAACTCTGTCTCAATTGCATGTGGTCCTGGAGAGGCTGGCATATATAGGCCAGGAAGGCTGGGGGAGGAAGGCTCTCTGTGCAGCTATGACTATGGGGAAACATTCCTTTCTACTGGATAAAAACTTTTCAGAGGGGGCCTGTTGTGGGAGGAGCCTTGTAAGTAACAGTAACCCCTCACTTGTGCTTTGTAAGGAAATCCAATAAACACATACTGGTTCCCTAGAGTGGGTTTGGTGGAATGTGCCTTGGTTTGCCATTGGAACCTTAGAAGAATAGGTAGATACTGCATACATCTTCTCCTTGGAAGGAACTGTAGTAAGAAGAGGGAAGAGGAAGAGAAGAGGCAGAAGGAGTGGATGATAGAGAGGTCATGAGGCTGTAGACTCAGAGATTGGAGTGATGTAGCCACAAGCCAATAAATACCTGGAGTCATGAGAAGTTGTTTTAGTTTAGGGTTCTTTTTTGTTGATTTTTTAAAACAGGGTCTCTATGTAGCCCTGGCTGTCCTGAAGCACACTATGAAAACCTGGCTGGCCTCCAGATCTCCTAGCTTGCAGCCTCCACAGAGCATGGGACCTGATTTTTGAACTTGGGACTTTCAGAACTGAAAGAATAAATTGCTGGTTTTGTTTTGTTTTGTTTTGTTTTGTTTTATTATAAGTACACTGTAGCTGTCTTCAGACACTCCAGAAGAGGGAGCCAGATCTCATTAAGGATGGTTGTGAGCCACCATGTGGTTGCTGGGACTTGAACTCAGGACCTTCGGAAGAGCAGTCAGTGCTCTTAACCGCTGAGCCAGCTCTCCAGCCCTAAATTGCTGTTTTTTGTTTTTGTTTTTTCTAGACAGGGTTTCTCTGTGTAGCCCTGGCTGTCCTGGAACTCACTTTGTAGACCAGGCTGGCCTCGAACTCAGAAATCCGCCTGCCTCTGCCTCCCAAGTGCTGGGATTAAAGGTGTGAGCCACCATGCCCGGCTATTGCTGTTGTTTTAAGCCACCAGCCAAAGGAAACTAAAATACCTTAGAAACCCACCTCTGCTCTCATTGGCCTTTGCCTTCACCTTCGAGAGACTCCTGACAGCCTCATGATTCCAATCTGCGTTGCCAGGCCCCCTGGTTCATTGGCCCCTTTCTAGTTAGACTCATCCTATGATAAACCTCTTGCAGACTCTATAGTGATATTAGGAGTCAAAAGAGTCAGGACATTTGCTCTTCAGGACATCCTTATGACACAGACATCCTATTTTACATAGCCATGACAGACCAGAGAGATGAGGTAACAGTCATACAGCAAAAGGACTGAGAGCTAAAGGTGGCTGTCTCCTATGTCACCTGGCCTATCCTTCCCCCGGCATCGTGTCTCCTACAACTCTGCAGGTACCTGAATTTGGTCCTTTTCTGTGAACCTGGCATGACCTGGGGAAGAACTCATTCTTCTCAACCTCTTCCAAGTCAGCTCTGTATATTGCACAGCCATGTTACTACCTGTTGTAATGAGATAGGGTGAGGAAACAGGAGCATTGGCATTGCAGTTACAGAGACAAGAGAACCTACCTCAAAAGAAGGTGCAAGGGGTCTGGAGAATGGCTCAGCGCTCAAGAATTCTTCCAGAGGTCTTGAGTTCAATTCCCAGCAACCACATGGTGGCTCACAACCATCTGTAATGGAATCCGATGCCCTCTTCTGGTGTGTCTGAAGACAGCAATAGTGCCAGCACTCGGGAGGCAGAGGCAGGTGGATCTCTGAGTTCGAGGCCAGCCTGGTCTACAAAGTGAGTTCCAGGACAGCCAGGGCTACACAAACCCTGTCTCGAAAAACCAAAAAAAAAAAAAAAAAGAAAAAAAAGAAAAAAAAGAAAAAAAGACAGCAAAAGTGTACTCACATACATAAAATAAATAATTACAAAAATGAAGGTGCCAGGAGACAACTCCTCAAAAGCTGTCCTCTGATTCCCACATGTATGTTGTTGAATGTGCATTTCCCCCCACCCACAATAAATACACCTTAAAGATACACCTTGTTTAAGTAAAATGGGGTTAGTGAGATGGCTTAGGACACACCCACACCCACACATGAGATTAGTGAATGTAATAAAGAAAGTGAAAAAACAGACTGAACCAATGATAGACATCTCTGTTGCTACCCCAGCTCCTGCAGGACAATTTTGTCTCTCCATCTGTAGACTCCATGGCAGACAAGCTGACTATTCCCAATGCTCTGGGCCTTTTATTGCTGCTATAACCAAACAGCATGCCCAACCAAGACTGGCCTTCCATGTGTGGGAGGCATATTTGTTACAGGAAAAGGACTTCAAAGCAGAGTATTATGGAATTCTGTCCTCTGGGCAGGACATGACTATTGCTCTCAAACAGTCAGCAACTATGATTACCAGGAAACCCTTTAGCCAAGGTAGGGAGAGGGGCTTTATGAGGCCACTCTCTTCTCTGAGGATTTATGGACAGTTAATAGGTTGCTTGGTAAGAGAGAGAGAGAGATTTGCTTCAGCAAGGTAGCCACCATAATTTGCTGATGCTCCAATTAAATGCACGGCTTTATCAAGCTTTCCACTTTCTTGGAATCCTTTGTTTTTGTTGTTGGGGCCCTATCTAAAGTGAGTGGATGTTTCTCACCTCTCCCTAGGAACAGTTCACACAAATACATAGAGACAGGTGCAGTGGCTGGGAGACTTGCTTTAAAGCCCCTTCAAGGCCCTTCACTTAACTGTAAGTTAGGACCACGTGTTGCTAGGGTGGCCAGTGGAACTGGGAAAGGACTGGAGGAGTGATGTTGCTGGGGTGACAAATGGGATGGAGTGCTTCCCTCAACTGGAACACTGGGGTGAACAGAATTGGCTGGGGATGAATCTCAGTGCTGGAATACCTGCTTAGAATCTACCAGCGAGAGGCTGAGGTGTGGCTCGGTGTTAGAGCACTGTCCTAGCACGAACAAGACTTTGAGTTCCATCTTCATTACCACCACCACTAGAAGCCTGCAGGAGCCATGAATGCTCAAGTCAGCTTCAGAATTTGACTGCAAGGCTCTGCTGCTCTGGTTTCTCTCAGCCCACTCTGCCCTAGCTCTAAAGGGGTGGGGTGCTCTTTGTCAGACTGGTGTGGGAGATTTATTCTGTTTCATAGCAGGCCCCAGCGATTGATTCAGAACCTCCATTTTGGAAGCATACTTGATTATCTCAGTCATCTGAGTATCATTATTATTTTATTTTATTTTTTTGGAGCCTTGCTCGCCCAGTTGAGCCCAGGAGCCCAGGAAGAGGAGCCGTTCCTCTAAGATCATGCCTGGTGTCTTTCGTTGTTCGTTTTTAATTTGTTTTGGGTCCTGAGCCATTTTTTTTTTTTTTTTTGACACGGTTTCTCAGTATAGCCCTGGCTGTCCTGGAACTCACTTTGTAGATCAGGCTGGCCTTGAACTCAGAAATCCACCTGCCTCAGCTTCCCGAGTGCTGGGGTTAAAGGCCTGCACCACCATGCCCGACTGGTCCTGAGCCTTTTGTATGCTAGATAAGCACTCTTAACATGGAGCGGCATCCACAGCCCCACAAGATAATGCCTGTGTATACTGTAGGTATATACTGAATGTCCATATGTATGTTTCCTCTAACTGCCGTTGCTGGGAAGTGACCCCTTTTATGTTGTTGATGTTTTCATGAAACAGAGTCTCATAGCCCAGCCTGGCTTTCAGCTCAATATGTAGACAAGAATGACTGTAATGTACATTATATTGGTAAATTGTCATGTTCTGTTTTTTAAATACAATCTTAAAATATATGGTTGTTTTTGTTTTTGGTTTTTTTTGTTTTTGTTTTTGTTTTTTCGAGACAGGGTTTCTCTGTATAGTCCTGGTTGTCCTGGAACTCACTTTGTAGACCAGGCTGGCCTCGAACTCAGAAATCTGCCTGCCTCTGCCTCCCGAGTGCTGGGATTAAAGGTGTGAGCCACCACCGCCCGACATTTTTTTCCGTTTTAAAAATTATCTTTACTTATTTATTTGCTTCTAGGGAGGCATGTGTGGAGGGCAGAGGACTGCATCCTGGAGAGCTCTCTCCTTGCATTATGTAGGTTGGGGATTTAACTTAGGTTGTCAGGCTCAGCAACAAACATCTTAAAACAATTATCTTGCTGACCTCTTAGGGCTATTTGAATTCACTTAGAAGAACAGTCAAGTGGCTGGAGAGATGGCTCAGAGTTTAAGAGCACTGGCTGCTCTTCCAGAGGTCCAAATTTCAATTCCTAGCAATTACATGGTGTGGCTCATGAACATCTATAATGATATGTGGTGCCCTCTTCTGGCCTGCAGGCACACATTCAGGCAGAACACTGCATAATAAATAAGATCTTAAGAACATACATATACCCTACCCCATATTTACTTATGTTGGGTTTCAGACCCAGGACAAGGGGCTGGGATGCCTTAATAGGCAAAGAGGCAAAGAGGACCTGGCCTCCAAGTTCTTCCAGCATCCCTCAATCCCTACCTATTTAGGACATGGCTGGCACACCCCACATTCTTACCTGAACTTTCCAACCCCAGGGGCTAGGCTTCCTCTCCCCAAGAAGCTCTTCACTATATAATCCAGACATTTTGGCGCCCTCTCCTTTGTCTCCCTGCCTCGCACGATAACTTCCCTGGCCTCATTCCTTGGGACTGGTGAACCCACTGGAAAGCTGCCCCAGTAAACCGGCCTTTATACTTTTTAATTCTGTATGAATTGGCGTATTTCGTCCGCAGAGATAACAATTTATATTTTGGTTTTATTGAGACAGACCTATGAAGCCCAGTCCGGCCTCAAACTTCCTATGAAGCTGAGGCTGACCTTGAATTTCTGATTATTCTGCCTCCTCTTCCTAAGTGTGGGGTCAGGGGTTTGTGCACGGTAGGCAAGCATTCTACCAAGCAGCCTGGACCCCAGCTCCTCACTGGGTTTTCTAGCTCAGCACACTGCATTTATGGCTAGGTCTATCCTGTACATTCCAGGATGCTTAGCAGTATCTCTGGCCTCCATCTACAAAATACTAGTAGTGTTCCCTGCCCCACCACAGCTTCCAGTACCTCTAGACATGAACAACTGTACCCTAGAAAACAGAACTGTCCCCAGGTTGAGAACCACAGATTTACATAAATTTACTTACTTAGGAAAATGGGAATAGGCAATATTAAAAATGTAAGACTAGCCGGGCGTGGTGGTGCACGCCTTTAATCCCACCACTCGGGAGGCAGAGGCAGGTGGATTTCTGAGTTCGAGGCCAGCCTGGTCTACAACATGAGTTCCAGGACAGCCAGGGCTATACAGAGAAACCTTGTCTTGAAAAACCAAAAAAAAAAAAAAAAAAAAGTAAGACCAGCATTAAATACTGGAATCACAAACATAAATACCAGGACAACTGGGTGTGTGGCTTTCCTTGCTCAAAGGATTATTGGCAAATTGGCTTAGCAGGTAAATACTTAGTATGATGGCCTGAATTTGATAGTGTGAACTTACATGGTGGTAGGAGAGGATCAACTCCCACAAGTTTCTCCTACCTCCACAGGTGCTCTAGGGTTCTAGGGCCTATCGTGTGTGTGCCGCTACCTTCCACTAAATAAATATAAAATATAAAATAGAACAACGAACCCATAAATGAATGATTGGAGTCGGCCATGGATGCATACGTAGTCACAGGGCTTAGGAAGCTGTGGCAGGAGGATGATGAGTTTGAGGGTAGCATAAGATAAAGAGGGTTACTCTGTTTTAGAAACCCAGCAGGGGGGTGGGGAGGTAGGAGAGGAGAGGAGACAAAGCTCTTCCCCAAATGCTCCATGAGCAGTTTCCTGTTTGCCAGAGTGACAAAGTATAACAGATAAAAACAACACACAGAAGTCAGAATTCCAAAATGAGTCTTTACTAAGATGAAGACAGTGTGTGTTACTAGGGAAACGAATACAGATGCAAGGTGGTGTCTTCTAACCACCTGGCCTACTGACTTCAGCTTCTCCTTGTCTTATAGCTTTTTTTTTTTTTTTTGGTTTTTCGAGACAGTGTTTCTCGGTGTAGCCCTGGCTGTCCTGGCTGTCCTGGAACTCACTTTGTAGACCAGGCTGGCCTCGAACTCAGAAATCCGACTGCCTCTGCCTCCCAAGTGCTGGGATTAAAGGCGTGCACCACCACGCCCAGCATCTTATAGCTTTCAAAATGCTTTTTGTGTGTGTGTGATTTTTATTTTTATTTTAGAAAAGTTATTTATTTAATGCATGAGTGCTCTGTTGCATATACCTCAGCCTGCCTGAAGAGGCATCAGATCCCCCTATAGATGGTTGTGAGCCACCATGTGGTTGCTGGGAATTGAACTCATGACTTCTGGAAGAGCAGCCAGTGCTCTTAGCCATTAAGCCATCTCACCAGCCCTTATTTTATTTTATTTTAAGTTGGTGTGTATTTTTCTTGAATGTATGGATACCATATGCCTGCTTGATGCTCATAGAGGTATCATAAGTTGATAATGGATTCCTGTAACTGGAGTTATGAATGGTTGTGATCCACCATGAAGGTGTTGGAAAACATACCCATGCCCTCTGGAAAAGCAGCCAGTGCTTTTAACCACTGAGCCATCTCTTTAGGCCCAGCTCTCAATATTCTTAGCCAGTCTGGGCTATATGAGATCTTGTTTCAAAACAACAAAATCAGATGAAGGTAAAAATTATAGGATAGATGGAGGATGTTATGAAAACCAACAAAAGGCAGTTGGCTTGACCAGGTCATTCTATCCAAGACCAGGAGAATAGGTTTCACACCACGGGGCGAGGGTTGGTTCTTCTTCATGCAGGATGCACATATAGTTACCGAGTGAACTTTGATACTCAGTGGTCAATTCCACTTCTAGAGCCAGGATTTCACTAGCCTGGAGGGTGGCACACTCACTGGGACATTTTAGGGCTTTTCAATAGTCTTTCAACATGGGCTGGAGTGATGGCTCAGTGATTAAGAGCACTGACTGCTTTCAATTCTCAGCAACCACAAAGTGGCTCACAACCATCTGTAGTGGGATCTGATGCCCTCTTCTGGTGTGTCTGAAGACAGTGCAATGTACTCACACACATAAAATAAATAATTTTTTTTTTTTTTTTGAGTTTTTCGAGACAGGGTTTCTCTGTGTAGCCCTGGCTGTCCTGGAACTCACTCTGTAGACCAGGCTGGCCTCGAAATCAGAAATCCACCTGCCTCTGCCTCCCAAGTGCTCAAGTGCTGGGATTAAAGGAATGTGCCACCACTGCCTGGCAAAATAAATAAATCTTAAAAAAGAAAAAAAAAGTCTTTCAACGTTAACTTGAGCTTGGTGGGAGAGTGGTAGACCGTTTCTGCGGTTACTATCTCCTTACTAAGGAAGGTTAATAGCCCACTGGGGAGTGGGGGTGGGAGGTGCGTCTAACTCTGTTGCCATAACACAGGAGGGATGTAATAGTACTACGTTTCCCACGAGGCCTTGCGCTGTGCCCCTACCCCGCTTTTGGTCCCGTCCCAACACTTAAGAGACGGAGGGGAAAAGGATGTGTCCGCTTCTGGTTTCGAGCTGGAAGCCACCGATGAGAACGAGACATTCTGCCTAGTCCTGCAGCTCTGGTCTCCAAGACGGAGTCCTTCAGGCCCTTAATGGTGCTGCCATTCCTTCCCGGACCGTAAGATTAGGGAAGAGATAAGAAACAGCACACTTCCGGTTCCTGCCTTTCCCTACAGTTCTGCAGCGTTTTCTCTTTGCCTATCTAGTTCCGTGCAGATCTGACGCCTTCCTGGATCCTATAGTGGCTGGGAGACTGAAACTCATGAAGGGAGCCCAACCTATTACCAGTCATGGTAGTCTAAGGCTCTTAGAGCCGAGCACACTTCTTGGCGTACGCCGGGACATTACCCACTTTCCAGGCCTTTGTAACTTGCTGTTTCCCTTTCCAGTCGGCTTAAGGCATTTTCTGTCTGCTTCAATGTCCTCACCTCAAAGAGGCTGGAGGAACCTATTGCCTCCCTCCCTGAAAGTTCTAGAGCTAGTCTCAGGAACATGTCCTTCAGGTCATTTCTTTCTTAAATGTTTCTTGGCTGCTTTTCCCATAAGGGTAGCGTCTGACACTGTAGCTCCAAGTGTCCATTGAGAGACAATGAAGACACACACACATGTGCAGAAGGGACTCGCGCCTGCACAAAAAGGACAGCCGTATCCTGTCCTACATAGCCCCCATAGCCAGCCTAGGCTGAAGCTTGGGAACAGTCAGTAGGGGTGAAGATGGCCCGTGACCAGACAGGTGGGGTAGCCTTGGACTAGGCAATTTTGTGTAAACCACCAACCTATTGTGGTGCTTCTGCTCTACAGATAGACTCAAGGGCTTGATAGCAGGTTTCCTTCCGTGCTTGCCTGCAGCTAATTTTCAAGCCCTGTGTAAAAACAGCTACAGACCAGCGCCCCCTAGTGTTATCACCCTTTGTGAAAAGTTGGGTCTTCACCTTACTGCTAGAGCTCCTGTAGGTCTAAATGTATGGATTCCTCAGCCCACAGGGGCAGGTGGCATTGTATGGAACAGGCAATCTTAGGTATTGAGATTTCTCAGTCCTCCAATGTAGCCTGTGTTACAGCTCTTGGTGCTGGGTCTGACAGCCTTGGAACTAAAGGCTTCATAGCTGTTATAGAGATCAGAGCCCAGTAGGTGCCAGTGAGTCTGGCTTGACCTTCTGTGAAAAGGAGATCCGTGAGTCTGAACTTTGTGTTTACACATTGTTTCCAAACTGCCTCATGGCACAGCTGCACCACAGATACAGGAATCTGCAGCCCTACAAACTGGGGAAGGTTCTTAGTCCTATCTAAATACTCTTCATCTGGCACCTCTGGAACAGCCCTATGTTTGGCCTGCCTGCAATGTGAACCTTTGCTTGGAGGACTCCCTCCACTGGCAACACAGAAGGAAATGCAGATGTTGGAGAAGCCCAATTGGTATGCAGTCCCTGCCCATGTGGTAGGATTTTATTACTTTTTATTGAAATATTCCAATCTGCAGTTATCCTGGGGGTGGGAGTGGGGTCTGTTTGTGTAGTCAATGAGGTGAAGCCACAAGAGGAGACATGGAAGGCTCAGGAAAACAAAATGTATTAAGCTAATGGATGTAAATATAGTAGCTCACGTATATTCATGACTGAAAAGAAAACCTTGTGAAGTCAGGAGGCCCAGGAGCCAGGGGATTGTCTTTCTGAGGGAAAGGAAAGCAAAGTTAACAGGTTGAGTTTAGGACTGGCAGAGTGCTGGCATCCTCTAAATCCGTGGTACCCAGGGCTACAGGCCCTGAGGCAAGGAAGGCTCAGTATAGCAATGTTTTGTTTTGACCACTGAAGCTGGACTTACATGGGCACAGGGGCTCTTCCATAAATGTCTCTATGAAGGAAACGTGGGGTGGAGGACAGTGACTACCTAAGGGAGGTATTGGTCACACTCACCCTAGAGATATTGGGAAGGGTTAGCTGTGCACTGTGTCCACAGCATAAGATACTTTGGGAGCATTGGCCTATGCATTGTTTAAGAAGTGTAAGCACAATGACATGGTAAAGAGGTTTAAGATAGTTAATAATGGGGTACCCCAGAAGCAAGAGTGTGTCAGGCAAAATAAGGCCAGGTCAAAGTGTTTAGGGAAGCTTTTCAAGGACATCTGAGACATCATAGAGGAAAGAAGGCACACAGGTGGGGGATGTATGGCTGACATGTGGAAGGTGAAGGCTACAAGGAGTGGAAGAGGCAAGAGGAAGCCAGGTCTGGAGCAAACATAAGACAACAGACAAGGAGTGTAGTTTGCCCAACAGGCAGACCAGTACTTTGAAATCACTTTCACACACTGTGCTCAAAGACAGATGACAACATTCCTTTGACAACATTTCAGGATACCTAGAGTAATTGCTTGGACCAAAATGACATATATCCTGACATGCTTGTTTGTTGAAGAGGTGACTCACTGACAACATATTGTGTCATGGAATGATTCACTGTGATCTGGGTAGCAGAAAGAGATGCGCCAGGAAGAAAGTGGGTGGGGATGGAATGAAGGCAGGAAGAGGTGAGAAAGGAGAGCCCTGATAAAAATCCAGTGGGAGGCCCAAGGTGAGCTCACAGGAGGTGATACTGCAGGAGGGGCTAGATTAGAGATGAGCCTGCGGTGAATCCACAGGGCTGGAGCCTGAGATGTGGAAGGAAGACGTGGGAGGAGAAGACAGACACTGTGGATTAAAGCAGGGAGAACATGAGAGGGATAGCATGGAGAGGCAGCCTCCCAAGTCTGTCTTGGAGTTAGGCATAAAGTAATATTGTGGGGAAGCAGGTACGAAGGCACAGAGTGGGCCATTCTAGGCTGACCAGCAAGGAACCGGCAAGAACAGTAACTATGTGAGAACCTGAAGCTTGGGGTCTTCCTGCCTCGAGGATCTTGGGGCATCTGAGCCTGGAAAGACACCTGGCTTTACTTGCTCTGGTTCCAAGAAATAATGCAGATCATCAGTTTAGTATCTTCTCTCTGGGACCAGCCTGAGTGGGATACAGAGGGCAGTAGGAAGCTTCTAGAAGCTTCACCAATTGGTCTGAATCCGTGTTCATTAGGGGATTTCCTCTGGGACCTCAAATGTAGAGGTGTTCCCAGATAACCCCTTAGACACTGGGTAGCACAATTATCAGATTTCTTAGATGTCAATCCTCTCAGGGAGGCTGTGCTGTACTCTAAGGGGTGCTTCGAGTCACGGTGATATGGATCTTTAGGTGCACCATGAGAGCTGAGCTGCGGCTAAAAGCTTTCCCACAGTCACTGCATTTATAAGGCTTTTCACCTGTGTGAGTGCGCTGGTGCTCAATGAGGGAGGAGCTTTGTGCGAAGGCCTTCGGGCAGTCCTTACATTGATAAGGCTTCTCTCCAGAGTGGACTCTCAGGTGCCGGACCAGAGCTGAACAGTCACTGAAGGCTTTCCCACACACATCACACCTGTAGGGCTTCTCCCCGGTGTGGATGCGCTGGTGCTGTGTCAGGTGGGTGCTCTGGCTGAAGGCTTTGCCGCAAGTATCACACTCGTAGGGCCGCTCGCCTGTGTGTACTCGCTGGTGCTGCGTGAGGTGGGTGCTGCGGCTGAAGGTTTTACCACATTCCTCACATTTATAAGGCTTCTCCCCAGTATGAATCCTCAGGTGCTGTGTCAGGTGGGCAACGCGACTGAAGGCTTTACCACACTCTTTACACGCATGGGGCTTTGCTCCTGTGTGAACAACCTGGTGTTGGACAAGGTGGGTGCTCCGACTGAATACCTTCCCACACTCAGTACAGGCATAGGGCGTCTTCTGAGAGTGGCTCTTCTGGTGGGCCTCCAGAGCTGAAGTGTTCTGGAATGTTTTCAAACATTCACTATCCTTGGAGGATTTCTTCTCTGAGCAAGTATCTGGAGGCACTGTCTCATTATCAAGTAATGGGCCAAATTTCTCCTCTGAAGAAGCCTTGTCTTGGGAAGGGAAGTTGGGCCACATGTTGGAACCGTTTCCTGAGGTGTTAGACTCATGGCCAGGCTGGTCTTTGGGGGCATCCATGTGAGGCCCCAGAGCTTTTCTGAAATCCATCTCTTGGGCAGTAGACTTCATCCAGAGTGCTCCTAGGAATTCTGGCTGGCTCTCTGAGTGGCTCTCAGGTTTACAAGTGTGGGCAAGGGTAGATTTTGGCAAAACGCTTCCCATGACAGTTTCAGTCGCCATTTTTGGTGGCTCCAATTCATCTGTATTGCTCTGTTTGCAACTTGCCTCTTCACGTTCCACTCCTGGCTCCCATCCTGGAATTAAATCAAAAAGCACTCTGTTATTTTTTTCACCATGGATCACCACATAAGCCTCTTCATCTGCTTCAGGCCCAGCTCATTTACTCTGAAAGGGAAGATGTGGATCACTCTTCTCTCATGGCCTCATTTCCAAAAGGAAGTTTCCCCTTTGGGGTCTTGGGTAAGAAAAAGAATTCAGGCTTGTCCTCTTATATGACCTTAAACTGCCTCGTGATTCTGATTTTTTCCACCCTCAACCAAACCATCCATTTTGCCAAGGCTCCTGATCTGGCTAAAACGCCAAAAGGAAAAGCTTTCATGTGGACAAGATCAGAATGAAACAAGAGTGAAGGGAGCCGGTCCTTGTCAGGCACCTGTGCATCTCCTCCCTGCAGTCGCGGGTAGACCACTGGGAGTCTAGGCTCTGTCCCTTAAACGCTGCAGCTGTCTTTGGGAATAGTGGCCAAATGAGATCAGTCGAGATGCTTGTGACTGTCATTTCTCACAGCAGAATTTAGACATTGTGGAGAGTGGGTGATCTGCTTCTGAAGCTCCAAGTCACAGGAGGGAGAGGCACACCTGCACTGACCAGTTCTTCATAGGTACAAAGGGTATCTGACCATACTACATCTGGCAACATTTACAGATGAATCCTAGGGATGAGTCAGAGAAGGATGCAATAGTTATTGTTCTAGTGTACAGTTGGGCTGAGTGGACTCACAGTGCTCTAACCCCATACTTTGAGCTGCCAAGTGGTCAATCCTTAAACAACACTGCCATCATATGGACCTCAGTTTGTGCTAGTACTTGCCTGCCAGGGTTGCTGGTTTATATCAGGGTTTTGTTATGTGCTACATTCCAAGTGCAGTGTGTAACTTCCACTGACTCATTTCCATTCCAGGAGATACTCAGTGGCTCCACTGTAGATGAGAGACTGAGGTGCTGAGTCCCTGGTATAAGATCACATGATTGGCTTGGCACTGTCATGCATGCCTTTTGTCGCAGCACTTGGGAGATGGGGCCAAGAGAATCTGAGTTCAAGGCTAGCCTAGTCTACATAGCTTGTTCCAAGCCATAGTACTACACAGTAGTTCCAATCCAAGAGCTACATAGTAAGACCCCTCCTCAATAAACAAACAAACAAATCACAGGATTAGTAGATGTGCTGAGGCATTTGTTCTTATTAGTTAGCTTGCAGCCAGATTGGGACTTGCTCTGGAAGCTTCTGGTCTAGACTGTACAGTGCTTGGGTTCTTGCATCCTACCAATCTTCTCCGGGCTGGGACATAGGTGTGGGTTTCCTTGAATGACAAGTGACCATTCCAGCTCAGGGCATCTAACCCCTCCTGACCCCCAGATCCTATAGGCTAGCATAGGAAAGGCTACAAGAGTACACACACGGGGATACTTATTTCTTTCCCCACCCTCTCAAGGGATCCAGTCCTTTCTTCTGGGTCAGTATCGTACACTTCCTTGGGGGAAGTGCCCCAGGCTTACTATCAGTTCCTGGGACTTGCTGGCCAAAGGCAAACAGAAGATATGACTGGCAGTGAGGCTCACGATAGACACTGCCTGCTGTTTCCCCTTGTCAGCTCAGGTAAGAAACAAGTCAGGGACTGATGGTTTGTCTTTGCTCACCTTAGGGGGATGATCATAAGCCAGGGATGTAACTCAGCAGGCAGAGTGCTTACTTACATGCATGCATGAAAGCCCTGGGTTTGACTCCCATACCACTTAAAGCTGGGTGTAGTGGTACATCCCTGTAACCCCAGCATTTGGGAGGTGGAGGCAGAAGGATCAGGAGTTCAAGGTCATTTCAGCTATGGAGCAAATCTGAGGTAAGCCTGGGTACACAAAAGACCTTGTTTTTTAAAAAACAAATAAAACTAACGCAGAAAAATCCAAATCTAATGGAAATACAAAATGTAAGGGGGTAAGAACAAGCCAGCTCAGTGTCAAGCGCTCATTCCTTCAGTGTTGTGATGTATCTTCTGGATACTGCTATATCTAAGCCCCTTAACCTTAATCGCTTGGGATTTGGTCACTTGTAACCATGGCTAAGGTACAAACGTGATAATGAGTACCGGAGCAATCCTGAACTAGAGCTTGCCATTGTAGCCAGAGCTATCTATCAGTGACCACCTGCCTGCTGCTCCTTCTTACCTCTCCTGTCCAGCAGTTGAGTCATATCCTCCACCAGAACGGCAGCCTCCTTTCCACTCTTTGGGCACTGAGCACCCACCCAGGCCTGGATCTCAGGGGGCAGCGCACCCAGGAACTGCTCCAGCACCAGCAACTCCAGCATCTGTTCTTTGGAGGACGACTCTGGCCTCAGCCACTGGCAACATAGCTCTCGCAGTTGGGCTAGCGCCTGATGAGGGCTGGATGCCTCCTCATAGCGGAAGTGCCTGAAGCGCAATCGTGCAGCCTCAGGGTGGGCAGTAAAGCTAGGGCTGGATTCCTGGCTCGGGGAGTCGCTAGCTTCTTCCTCCTCTTTCACCTTCACCTGAAGGAAGCTATCCTGTTCCCAGAGTACTGGGCTCAGAGGGCTCTTGGGGATGGCCATTGGGCAGAAGAATTCAGTGAGTCACAGGGACGACTCAAGCCTCAGAATTGGGGCTGAAGAAACGTTAGAGCTTCATCACCATCTGAAAGAAGGGAGGGGAGGTGCGGGCTTGAGACAGCCAGGCTGGCTTCCAGTTCACTATCGTCCTGCCTCATCCCGTGCATGTACTACCATGCCTGCTTTTTTAAACGTATGTATTTGGGCCAGCGAGATGGATTACCTGGTAAAGGTGCTTGCCACCAATACACTCATTGTCACATTAGAAAAAGATGAGTATAATGACCATGTCAGCGCCCACTCAGAACAAATGAGGACACTCAGTGGTCCCATGCATTCATAATATACAACAGAGGGGAACCCACTAAGCTCCAGCAGAAAGTTTCAGATCCACGGTTACAGATGATCCTGATTAAATTTTAAAAAACGAAACAGTCATGAGCGTAGGAAGATTTGCAAGGAGGATGGGGGGCGGGGATAACTGAGGTGGGAGGAAGACTGGGTGTGTGTGTGTTACAGTAATCAGAATGCAGGGTATACATGGATGGAGTTATCAAAGAACAAGTTCAATGAAGTTAGAAGGGGAGGGGGCAATGAGATGGCTCCACAGGTAAAGGTGCAGGAACCACTTTGGTGGAAGGAAGAGAACTGACTCCGGCTTGAGTACCATATATAAAAATAAAAGTATCATCTTAGGGGCTGAGATTAAGAGATCCTGACCAAAAATAAAATAAAATAAAATAAAAATGTAAAGAAGATTGGATTATCTTACAGAGGACTCGGGTTTCATTCCCAGCACGCACATAGGGGCCCACAAGTGTCTGTAATTCCAATGTCAGGTCACCCTTTTCTGGTTTCCACAAGCACCGGGCATACGTGTGGTACACAGACACACATGTAGGCAAAACAATCGTACATATACAAACAGTATTGTAGCAGAATTTTAGCAGGACTGTTGTGTTGTATCTGGCATGAATATGGAGTGCGTGCGGCACCTAAGTTTTGAAGCAGCCTTTTGTCAGTGATTGCTATCTGAGATTTATGGAGCGAGTCTTTTAAAGGATCCTCAGAGCCTTTGCATAATTAGTCTTGAGACATGCCTGGCAAATCAGGAAGTCTAATATGGCTGTAAATTGCTTAAGGTGATGGTTCTTTCAGGATAAGCTCCAGGCTGGAGAGATGGCTCAGAGGTTAAGAGCACTGACTGCTCTTCCGAAGGTCCTGAGTTCAAATCCCGGCAACCACATGGTGGCTCACAACCATCCGTAATGAGATCTGATGCCCTCTTCTGGAGTGTCTGAAGACAGCTATAGTGTACTTAGATATAATAATAAATAAATCTTAAAAAAAGAAAAAGAAATTACTCAAGACAAGCCCTAGATCAAGTAAGTTTTGGTATGCAGAACTGATAACAGTGCCATTTAGAAACAATAAAAAGAGCTTCTAGGAGCTGCTAGCATTCAGCCCTCGAGAGGCTGGTCAATGCTGAGAAGCCTAAAATTCATCCTGCAAGGTCTTTCTTGTGAGTACACACACACACACACACACACACACACACACACACGTATATATATATATATATTCATAATCTCCCCCCCTCCCCCCGACAGCAGGGCGGAGCTGGCCAATACCTTTAATCTCAGCATGGGAGGCAGAGGCAGGTGTATCTTTGAATCCAATTCCAGTATGGTTTACAGAGTGAGTTTCAGGACAGCTAGGGTTATATACAGATACCCTGTCTCAAAAACCAAAACCTAAACCAAAGCAAACCAAAACGCAAAGAAACAAACTCAAGGGACAAGTTGTATTCCTATTTTAGGTGAAGGCAGACAGAATGAAAGGATCCTCTCCAAGTCTCCCAGCTAGGGAAGGATCAGCAGGCGAGTGAGCTGCAAACGCAAGCCAGCCCACAGCTAGCCACAAAGCCACAAAGCCATGTCTCCTGTCACTTATACAGTTCCTATTTTCTTATCTTTCGACCTGGTAATCCCACGGTGATTTATTCTGTTAGGTGTGTGTAGGTGTGTGTATATGTGTGTCTGTGTGTGTTGCTATGTAGCTAGCATGGCTTCCAGTTCACTGTCCTTCCCCTTCATCCCCAGTGCATGCCCCACCATGCCTGACTACCTTGCTTCTTTACAAATGTATGTATTTGGGCCAGCAAGATGGTTTATCATGTAAGGCACTTGCCACCAAGTCTTATGACAAACGTTTCATACCTAGGACCCGCAGAGTGGAAGGAGAAGATTGACTCTTTAAGATGTTATGCTGTGGTGTGTGTGTGTATGTGTGTGTATACATAATAAATATAAAAGTCTAAAATAAAGTGCATGTGTTTAAAGCTATACATTTTATTCCAAAAGCTCTAGTTGTATGTCATAATTTTGATAAGTTCTATCTACATTTTTATATTAGTTTTTTGAGTCAGGACCTTTTATATAGACCATGATGGCCTTATGGAAATTCTGCTACAGCCTCCTGGGTACTGGGATTATAAGCATGTACTATTATATATACCCAACTTCATTTTCATTTAGTTTAAAATATTTTCTAATTTCTGTTGTGGTTCTTTCTAATAGGGACACATAGCTATAATCTCACAACTCAGCAGGCTAAGTCAGGAAGACTGAAAGTTCAAGGCCATCCTGGGCTACAGAGCAAGACTTTTCTTTCTCAACAATACATAAATAGGCCTCTATACAAAAAGATAACTCTGCAGAGATTCTGCCCTCTACTCTGCTTTATTTCTTATTGCTCTTTACCACCTGACATATGGCACAATTATATGATTGCTTGTTTATTATCCATCTGCCCTCACTGCAGGGGCTCTTTTTTTTTTTTATAGAATAGAGTTTATTTATGGCATGGGGAGGGGAGTTAAGAAGAAAGCAGAGGGGGGGAGAGGGAGGGAGGGAGGGAGAGAGGCCGGTCATGTGCACGTGGAGAAGGGGGAGGTGAATGTGGAGAGGGGGAAGAGGATAAGGGACCAAGGGCAAGATAATCACACATGGGAGGATGAAGCAGGAGGATTTGAAGACTGTGAGCTACCTAGCAAGCCACTGCTTGTCCCACAAAAAGGAGGGGGCAGAGAGATGTACTAAGCAGGTAAAGGGGCTTCAGTTACCTTATTGTCTACACATATGTAAACGCAAGTTTTGCTTAATGAATCTTCATTGAGTATCTTCTTGGTACCCAGCTCTGCTAAGGATGCCAAGATGAGGAAGACATGGGACCCGTGTTCAATGCCTTTACTAGACTGATATGGACAGGCTGATAAAAGAACAAGTACGTTACAACGTGGGACAGGAATAGGAGAAAATAAGGACAGGCCCTGGGAACTAACTATATGCTAGGTGACCCTAGCCTCTTGTGTCTGTTAACACATGATCCTCTATGAGACAGTATTACTGTTTCCATATTAAAAGCTGGGGAGGGGGCTGGCGAGATGGCTCAGTGGTTAAGAGCGCCAACTGTTCTTCCAAAGGTCCCAAGTTCAAATCCCAGCAACCACATGGTGGCTCACAACTATCCGTAATGAAATCTGATGCCCTCTTCTGGAGTATCTGAGGACAGCTACAGTGTACTTACATACAATAAATAAATAAATCTAAGAAAAAAAAAAAGCTGGGGAACTGCATTAACCTCTAGGGTTATTTTCTGTCAGCAGGTGGAGAGCTGGTCTTGGACCTCACAAATGATGCCCTCCAGTCTTTCTTTATGGGGGATGACGTTCAGCCTTTCCAAACCGCAGAAGAACAGTAAACAACGAGTGCTGCTTGGGGCTGGTAAGAACCCACTTCACACATTCCTAGTAGGTGACAGTCAGCTAAAATGCCCTTTACAAAAAACACAGTATGGGTTGGGGAGATGGCTTGGCAAGTAAAGGTGCTTGCCGCCAAGCCTGACAACCTATCTCCAACCCCTAAGACCCGTATGGTAAAAGGACAGAACCAACTGCTTTAACTTGTCTCCTGATCTTTGTTACACATGGGCCATGGCTTCTCTGTGTGTGCACACATGTACACACATATATAATATAGGAAGAGCTTTAAAATGGTCATGTGTTTTGGCTCAATATTACACTTCATTTTAAGACTAGCTCTCCTTACATAATAGAACTTACATTCCTCTTGCCTGCTGACTTCAATTTTAGTTTGCTTCGGAATCAATCCCCATTTCTAGATAGGGAAGCTACTAACATCTGGAAAGGGACAGCACTTCCTTCAGAGACTTGGTACTTACAGTGCAGGACTTCATCACTCTGTTCCTATTATATAGCATAGCAGCAGGACCTCCCTTAGTCACCAGAACACTTAAGTATACCCCAGAAATGCCATATTGTATCTGATATTGTAGTAAATCCCAAGTACAAACTAATAGTCCAGAAAAAATTTTTAAAAAATTAGTCAAGCTAAAACCAGCAAATAAATATATATATTAATATAAATTACTACATAGTAAACACACATCTATTATATATGCATGTGTGATGTGTGTGTGTGTGTATATTTTGAGACAGGGTTGTCTTAGTTTGCACCTTCTCTTGCAGTGATAAAACATTGGTCAAAAGCAAGTTGGGGAGGAAAGGGCTTATTTTCCTCACAAATTACCAGTTTTGAAGGAAGTCAGGTTAAACTCAAGGTAGGAACCTGGTTGCAAAAACTGAAGCAGAGGTTGTGGTGGAATGCTTGCTTCCCAAGGCTTGCTCAGTCTGTTTTCTTATATAACCCAGGATCACCTACTCAGGGGTGGCACCTGGACTGGGTCCTCCCACGTCAATAATTAATCAAGAAAATGCCCCTATAGACTTGCCTACAAGTCATCTCTTGGAGGCCTTTTCTCAATGGAGGTTCCTCTTCTCAGATAACGCTAGCTTTCATCAAGTTGTATACAACCAACCCAACCAACCCAACCCAACCCAACCAGGATACAGGGGTTTACTATAAAGTCCTGGATGGCCTGGAACTTGATACATAGATGAGGCTGGCTTCGAAAAGAACATGTGCCACCATGGCTGGCTCAATTAATATACATTTTATGGTGGAATTAAAGCAGCTCAAGGGGCTGAAGAGGTGGCTCAGTGGGTGGTTAAGAGCATTCATTGGCTGCTCTTCCACAGGACCCAGGTTCAATTCCCAGCACCCACATTGCAGCTCACAACTGTTTGTAATTCCAAGATCTGGCACCCTCACACACATACTTGCAGGCAAAATTCCAATGCATATAAAATAAAAATAAGTAAATAAAGCAGCTGAAATGTTTGGCGTGGTGGCTTGGGAGGCAGAGGCAGGAAGACCATGTTAGTCAGCATCTCAACCAGACACAGAGGATTTCACTCATGGCTGAACTCGTTACAAACTCATCTTTTTTAAATTTATTTTTTATTTTATTTTATTTTTATTTTTTGGTTTTTCGAGACAGGGTTTCTCTGTGTAGCCCTAGCTGTCCTGGAACTCACTTTGTAGACCAGGCTGGCCTCGAACTCAGAAATCCGCCTGCCTCTGCCTCCGAGTGCTGGGATTAAAGGCTTGCGCTACCACGCCTGGCTACAAACCCATCTTAAAGTCCATCGAAAAGCTATTTCTGTCGGTGGCTTCATCAGTCACTCGACGAGATATCCAAGGCCACGACGCATCAGACGTAGCACAACCTGTCGGACACATACAACCGGTCGGCCAGTCCCGCTTTTGGTTTGTCAGACTTACACTCCATCAGCCGTGACACACTCTGTCCTGTACTCACAGGCCGTTAGGTTTGCCGTGGGCGTTCGCAGCCCTCACCCCTCCATGCCAGGGTTCCCGCGCTCACCGGGTCTCCAGAACTCCCAGCGGACACTTCCAAAGGCGTCCTGGTGACGCACACACATGCGCCTTCGTGCCCAGGGACCACAAGTCCCAAAGTGCCTAGTACAGGCGAATGGCCACACAGCACGTCACCTGGACTACAAGTTCCAGAAAGCACAGCGCTAATTCTTTCGGCCCTGTGGGAGTTGTAGTTCTGAATGCCTGCCGGGGGTTGGGTTGGGAAGGATGGTGACTCTAGGCTGGTGTTTCTGAGTAGAAGTTGTGGGATGTGTGGGAAGTTGGAGCATGCACGGTGCAAGTGAGTGAGGTCCATCCTCTGATGGCTCACAACCGTCTAACTCCAGTCCCAGGAGTTTTGGTACCCTCTTTTGGCCTTCATAGGCACCAGGCACACAAATGCTACACAGATATACAAGCAGGCAAAATACCCACATAGGTTATATGTATATGTATATGTATATGTATATGTATATGTATATGTATATGTATATGTATATGTATATGTATATGTATATGTATATGTATATGTATATGTATATGTATATATGTATACACACACACACATATATATATATTAAAATCACATTTATTTGGTGTGTGTGTTTGTTCATGTGTGTTTATGTGTGTTGTGGGGTACGTACCACAATGCACGTGAAGAGGTTAGGAGACAACTTTTGGAACCCTGTTCTTTCCTTTTACCAAGTGAGTTCTGCAGGTCAAACTCAGTTTTGGCAGCAAGTACTTTTACCCACTTTTCTTTCTTGCCAGCCATATTTTGCTTAATTTTTTTGGTTCTGGGGAACCTGGACCTTTACTCACATTAAGTGCAACCTCAAGCCCTAAACTACAATCCTTCCACAATCCTTCCGAAACCTTTGTCATTTTATTTGAATGTAGCCAGTCTTAGCTAACTAACACTAACTACACGAGACAGCTGGGGGTGGAGTGTGTATGTGTGTGTCTGCAGGCCATTTAAACATCACAGACAGCTTCCAGACTTTTAGACAAGGTGCCTGACTAGGAGGCCTTTACTGTTGGGATTTGCTAAATTGTCTACAAGTTTGTCTGTCTTTGAGCTCCATACAAAGTGAATGGTGCACGAGTAACAGTCTTTTTAACAGCCATACTAGCAAACTTCATAGAGAGCAGCCACAGGATGCGTGTATTGAGGGAACTGTGCAACAGAAAGATGTAAGGTGATCAGTGCTTTGAGGAGAAAATTGGCAGTACAGCAATCTCGGCCAAATTCAGTTCCTCACAGAGACTCTCAGGTGAGAAAACAATGTTTCGCTACTTCCAACGGAGGCAAGGGTATTGAGCAGGCTCCTAGTACATGAATTTGCTCTGTACTCATCCCTCCTTCCCCACCTTGTTTGCAAGCTGGGGGAAGGCAGAAGGGTCGTTGAGGAATGGCAGCACCCAGTTGTGGACACAACTGATTCTGTGAAGCAGCAGGGGAGAGGCCTGAGGTGAACGTTGGCACTGTGGAAATGTGGAATACAGGTGACTCCAGAGACTGGAAGAGAAAAGGGACAGAGCCCTTTTCAACCTTCCCTGCAGCCACCAGAGGTTAGGAATGCTGAACACTACCACTCCAAACCTCTTATGACAGATGGCCCTGTGACTCATTTTTGGCCAACAAATTATGTGGGTATATGACAGAGGTTTCTGGGAAGGCCCTTCTTTGACATATGAGAAAGGTGAATATTGGCTTGCCTACTTTCCTGTTTCTCCCAGTATTGATTACAGGCACAATGACTGAGGCTTTAGCAGTTTGCTCAGGACCATGAGAAAAAGGCAAAACCCCACAGCAGCACCTCCAACATAAGTGAGTCACTGAATATATATTTTTTAGATTTATTTATTTGTTATATGTAAGTACACTGTAGATGTCTTTAGACACACCAGAAGAGGGCATCAGATCTCATTAAGGATGGTTGTGAGCCACCATGTGGTTGCTGGGTTTTAAACTCAGGTCCTTAGGAAGAGTAGTCAGTGCTCTTAACTGCTGAGCCATCTTTCCAGCCCAGAGTCACTGAAATCTTAGCTACTGTAAACTGGGTGCTCATATGAAAGTCTGACTTTATATTACTTTTGAATATAACATACATAATTACCTTTATGCTGGTAATTAGTAATATTTGCTCTGGGCCTACTTTTTTTTCATTTAGAATATGGTTGCACATGCTATCTATCTATCTATCTATCTATCTATCTATCTATCTATCTATCTATCTATCTATCTATCTATCTGTCTATGTGACTTTGACACAGGGTTTCTCTGTGTAATCCTGGATATCTTGGAACAGGCTGGCCTCATACTTAAGAGATTTGCTGCCCCTGCCCCTGTCCCTGCTTCCTGAGTGCTGGGATTAAAGGCCTGTGTCACACTTCCTGGCTCATCTAGAAATGCTACTACTTCATAGAACTACCACAAAGTCAGCCAGCTGATGCACCTTTTCTTAGCTTTGTGAATGAAAAGCTCCCAGAGAAGATATAACAGCTGAGTTATTATGAAAAGTCAGGCTTGGCAAAGGAAATGAAAGGCCGACCTCAGAGGGAAATGTGAGTGCAGAGAAGCAAATTCTGGACACCAACAGTGTCTTGTGAGCACCCTGGAGATCAAAAAAGAAAAACAAAAATGCTGATCCAAAGTATCCTGGGAGCCAGGTGTACTCCAAAGGAGACCCCATCAGATTTCAGGTTCTTAGAAGAGAGCAAAGGTAAGGAGCTGTGATGGCAGCAGTCCTGATGCTGGACTGTTCCCTCAAAGTGGCAAGAACTGCTGTTGTTAGGATGACTGTTCAAGGTAGGCACCTGACAGGCAACTGTTCTGTACAACTAAATCAGTTGATTCCATGCTCCTGGGGCACAAGCATGTGACTACAGCTGAGCTGTGCATATTTCATAGTTAGTTTCTTTTTAGGTTAAGTTGGTTTCCTGGCTCTATGAGAAACCAGAGATAACAATAAATGTTCTTTTTGTCAGGAACTGCATGGACACAGGTTGGGAACCTCCTTCCCCCTACCTGCCTTCTTTTTTCTTAAGAGAACATGTGGAGGAAAACAATTAGATAAGGGTGAAGTTCCCTGTAAATATGAGAATGGTCGTTAGGATATCTTGCTGGGGGGGGGGGGGGTTGGTGAGTGGAGAGATGGCTCAGTGGTTAAGAGTACTGTCTGTTTCTCCAGAGGTCCTGAGTTTGATTCCCGGCAACCAAATGGTGGCTCACAACCATCTATAATGGGATCAGATGCCCTCTTCTGGTATGCTGCTCTATATGCAGAAATAACACTCATAAACATAAAGTAAATGAACCTTAAAAAAAGAGTATCTTGGGCTGGAGAGATGGCTCAGTGGTTAAGAGCACTGACTGTTCTTCTGAAGGTCCTGGGTTCAAATCGCAGCAACCACATGGTGGCTCATAACCATCTGTAATGACATCTGATGCCCTCTACTGGTGTGTCTGAAGATAGCTTCAGTGTACTTACATATAAATAATAAATATTTCAACTAACTAACTAACTAACTAACTAACTAACTAAATGTTAAAAAAAGAAAGATACCATAGTGTAAATTAAAAAAAAGTATCTTGTTTTGTATAAAGCTTTTAAAATTTATTTATTTATTTGCATTAAGAGCTGACAGGAGAGCTGGGCAGTGGTGGCACACGCCTTTAATCTCAGCACTTGGGAGGCAGAGGCAGGTGGATTTCTGAGTTTGAGACCAGCCTGGTCTACAGAGTGAGTTCCAGGACAGCCAGAGCTACACAGAGAAACCCTGTCTCGAACAAAACAAAACAAAACAAAACATCAACAACAACAAAAGGGCTGACAGGAAGGCTTTCCAATAGTCTTCCTGCAGCAACCTCATAGAACATGGAGCATGGGGGAGGAGCTTTGAGAACAATGGGAGTCATGTGATCTTCTAAATGACTTTTTGTTTCTTTTTAAATTAGGTTTTTAATATATTGCAAGCACCTTTCTTTCTTTCTTTCCTTCTTTCTTCTTTCTTTTTTTTTAAAAGATGTATTATTATACATAAGTACACTGTAGCTGTCTTCAGATGCACCAGAAGAGGGCATATCTCATTACAGATGGTTGTGAGCCACCATGTGGTTGCTGGGATTTGAACTCAGGACATTTGGAAGAACAGTCAGTGCTCTTAACCACTGAGCCATCTCGCCAGCCCCCCACTTTTTTTTTCTAAATGACTTTTTTTTTCTTTTTAAATTAGGTTTTAGTATATTGCAAGCACTTTTTTTTCTAAATGACTTTCTTTTCCTTTTTAAATTGGTTGAGTCATGTGATCTTAAGGGGCACCCCCTTAGCACAGTTCAGTGACTTGATACCAAACCGGAAATCAGTTCACCATATCAAAGTTATTTAAGTAACAAACAATAGATGAAGAAACAGCAGAACTAAAAGATTTAAGAAAGAAACCAAACACACCGTGTAGATCTTGTATAAGTTACGGAAAGATTAAAACAAATATGAAGTTTTATGAAGCAACCAGGAACATGTGGATGCTGGATATTTGATGGTGTCCGTTAGATATTAGTAATCTTTTCCCTGGAGATGTAAAAGAGTAACTTCTCCCTAAAGATCTTCTGCTCTGGTTGAGAGGAGTACAATCAATAACCCCAGTCACTGCTTTCATTCAAATTCTGGCCCAGAAGCACTGCTCAAAAACCCATGTGACAAAACCCCAAAATGATGGACTTAGTGTGATTATGCAAAAGGCTTTGTCCCCGTGGGTCAGTGTGGTTGCAGCTATATATCCTTAAAGTCTTAGCCTTTTACAAATATATTCAGAGAGATGAACAAGATGGTTTTCTGGGGTGGATGTGAAAACAATACTGGTAGGAGACCCAGTGAAAATATATCATTTGTCTTTTAGAATGTTCATTGTTAAGTGATAAAAGATTTACAGAAAGATAAAGGAATTATTCACCCTGAATATAAATATTGCAAATCAGTAATTTACTTAACACTAATATATATATATATATATATATATATATATATATATATATATGACTCTATTTGTTAAGAACAACTCAAATACAGCATTGTTTAATCAATTTACAGTTTAGAAAAGGTGAGTTATTGTATCTTTTGTACTGGGGACTGAATTTAGGGCCTTTTACATGCCAGCCTAGTGTTTTATTACTCAACCTTCTGGGTTGAGTTTGTATCAGGGCTTCTCCATGTTAATACTATTGATATTTGGGGCTAGAAAATTCTTGGAAGAGCTGCTCTGGACACTTAAGTATGTTGAGCAGTATCCAGGGCCTCCACCCAGATAGCAGTAACATCTTTTAAGTTGCAGGGACAAAAATGACTCCACATATTACCAAATGTCCTCTGAGGTCAAATTACCTCTAACAACCTTGGATATTTCAAGATAGTGGTTTTCATAGGCGCTGTGACTCCTTTAGAGGATGTTGTAGAATTCTGTGGGTCCTTCTCTGTCAGATGATGTACTGAAATGAGGACAGGAGATAAGCATGCTGCAATGACTGTCAAGTGCAGAACTGAGCTACATGTGACTTAACCTGTGTGATACATAAACTGGGTTTCTGACTTGAATTCACATAGAAACACATAGTACTTTGTGGACATTAGGAATTTAGACAGTTTCCACAATACAATAGCATTTTGATTTGTTCAAACTTTCATAAGAATTCATCACTATTCTGCAAAATCAATTTGGCATGATAAAGTCCCTTATGGTGTTTTTTTAGACAGCAGTATCCTTGAACCAGTCTTAAAGTTTCAGACCATGATCTCCTGGTAAAAATAGGTCCACATGGACATGGTAAGATAGCACATTGACATAATACACCATAAATTAACTATCCTTTACAAAGAACTCGGGGAAGGCAATAGCTGGCTGTTGGCTCAGTTAAGCCAGGAGGAACAGACAACTTGGGAGTGGGACTGGTGGCAGCCGATCTTGGAGCTAAACCAGGATTGAGCGCCACAGTTCTGGGCAAAGGTGGAAGCTTGTTTTTTTTTAAATTACACACAACAAGGGTCATATGTTATTTCCACACTATGCCAGTGCAGAGACTTTATTCCTGGTAAACTCACTGTGGGATAATGGAGAAGATATCTCAAGGTGTCTGCTGTTGCTGGGTCTAGTGGCACACAGCTATGATCCCAGACTTAGGGAGGCAAATGAAAACAGAAAAATCAGAAAATTCAAGGTCATCCTTGGATATATAGTGAGTTTGAGGCCAGCTTGGGCCACATGACACCTTGTCTCAGAAAACAAAAACAGGAGCTGAGTTTGATACGTTTGAGAACCACCAACCTCAACTGTGTGGGAGGCACCACTTCCTTAGGAAGTCAGAGGTCAATACTGATATTGTGCCATCTCTTGCCACCCATACACTGTGTGGGCATAATGTTTGTGCCTGGTAACTCAAAAGATATCTAAAGAATTATCTTCCTATCTAGATTCTCTGGTGTCAAACAGCATGGAGTTGCCCACTGAAGGTTCTTCTACCCCAATAACATGCACAGGGTTTTGCTCCTGCATAATTTCACGAAGGTCAAACAGGGCCAGGGTTCTGCTGGCTTGTCCTGCCTTTGGCTGGGCAACAGGAAGCTCCCTTGAATTTGAGTTTGTATTCTGAATGAGTCTTGAGCCCCGTCTACACGGCTGTTCTTGCCTTCTGCTACGTCCACGTAGTGGTTCTTCCTCTCTGCTGTGGGTGAGCTGATGTCGGATGAGGTGAGAACTCTGAGTGAAACACTTTCCACACTGATTACACTTAAAGGGCCTATCACTCCGTTGAGTCCTTTCACCTTGACTCAACGGTGAGTCACAGCCGAGGGGTTCTGTCCATTCGTACTTTATTAAAGCCGGCGCCTGCTCAAAGATCAGCCTCTGTCGGCACTCATAGGGTTTCTCACCAGCGTGCTTCCGCTGATGCTGGGCCAGGGAGGAACTGTGCCTGAAGCCCTTTCCACAGTGATTACACTCGTATGGCCTTTCCTCAGTGTGAGTCCGCAGGTGCAGGAAGAGGCAAGTGGTCCGGGAGAAAGATTTCCCACAAACACTGCAGGTATAAGGCTTCTCCCCAGTGTGTGTCCTCTTGTGTCGACCTAGGGATGAATTCTGATTGAAGGCCCTCCCACAGTCCTGACACTCATAGGGTTTCTCTCCAGTGTGAATTCTCCTATGGACTGTAAGGTGTGTACTGTGGCAAAAAGATTTCCCACATTCATCACACTTATAAGGCTTGTCTCCAGTGTGGATTCGCTCATGTTGAACAAGGGAGGAGTTCTGGCTGAAGGCTTTCCCACACTCTTTGCACATGTAAGGTCTTTCTCCCGTATGAATTCTCTTGTGCACTGTGAGATGTGCGTTATGGTTAAATGACTTCCCACAATCAGTACACTTATAGGGTTTATCTTGCACCTGACTTTTTGTGAGTTCTGTAATGGGCATAATTTGATCAAAGGCTTTTTGACTGCCATTGTCATCAAAGGACTGTGTTGCAGGGGAGTCTGTCCGTTGTCTAACTAAGCTTGGATTATGTTCTGAATTTTTAACTTGTGAGTCATAAGTACAGCCATACTCTCTTCCAGAAATATCTGGTAATAGATAAGTGTTTAAGCCAAGAACACAGGCTTCCACAAGTCCAAGACTTTTGTGGCTTTGACTTTGAAGTGGTATCTCTTTGGGGTCATTCAAGTTACTCTGGTCCTTCTTGAGTGCCTGCCTCTGGCCATCACTTTCCTGATCTATCCCTATCATAGAACGACAAGGAACAGCCTTTGCAAACCCATCCTTTTCTGTAATAGGGGATGGTTCCATTTTTGGGAGGCCCTGGTCCTTGAGCAATGTGTGGTCTTCAGGTTCAAGAATCCAGCCTAAAAGAAAAACAAAGAGCTCTGAGTAGTTAATGGAAAACAAGGAGAGAAGTAGGTTCCAATACCCTGGACCTTGACAACCTGCTTTGGTAACACCTGATTCTCCCCTTGACACCAACTATCCCTGCCCTCAACCACAGCTTTACAACTAGACCAAGCACTGGAAACAAAATAAAAATGTACTATTTTCTTGCAAGGACACTGTTACACTCTACCATAAACCTCGTGCCCCAAAGTAGCTGTGTTTTGTATTTTACAATATGAAGTCCTAAAGTCCAGATGTCAGCAGGGCTGGTTGTTCTTGGGAGCTCCACAGAAGAACCTATGGAAGTCAGTAGAGCAGCATCTTCAGACCTCTCTCAATAGTCTCTGCTTCTGTTGTCACATATCATTTTCTTACTGTGACCCTTTTGCTTCCTATAATTACTCTTATGATTATACAGGCCCCATCTTATAGACAGCTGGTTTTAGGGATTAGGAATTACACTTTATTGAGGACTTTATGCTTCTCTTCATTGCCCACCCTCAACATTCATGCAGGAGTCCACTGAGGGCAGAGAGTACTTGTGAGCCAACTTGTGGGTTTTGGGAACAGAACCCACGTCCTTTGCAAGAGCAGTAGGTGCTCTCATCCGCTGAGCCATCTTTTCAGCCCCACCCTGCCTAAGACTCACCCATGACACTAGCGTCCAATCAGTGCCTGGAACTGACAGGTGCTAAATATTCAAACACATCTGTCTCAGTGAATGCTGGAGGGATTCAAGGGAAAACCAAGAGCCTGGCCACAGGAGAACAGCTGAAGAAGCTGAGACTGGCTGGGCATTACACCCTTTGCTGCCTCTGAACAGCACACAGAGGGGCTTAATAAAAATGTGTCATTCCACACAAAAATGTTTTTTGAGTTTCTGCTTTTTTTTCTTCTTTTATTAGATATTTTCTTCATTTACATTTCAAATGCTAGCCCCAAAGTCCCCTATACCCTCCCCCTGCCCTGCTCCCCAACCCATTCACTCCTGCTTCCTGGCCCTGGCATTCCCCTGTACTGGGGCATATGATCTTCACAAGACCAAGGGCCTCTCCTCCCATTGATGGCCAACTATGCCATCCTCTGCAATATATGCAGCTAGAGACACAGCTGGGTGTGTGTGTGCGGGTACTGGTTAGTTCATATCGTTGATCCTCCTATAGGGTTGCAGACCCCTTTAGCTCCTTGGGTACTTTCTCTAGCTCCTTCATTAGGGGCCCTGTGTTCCATCCAATAGCTGACTGTGAGCATCCACTTCTGTATTTGCCAGGCACTGGCATAGCCTCACAAGAGACAGCTATATCAGGGTCCTGTCAGCAAAATCTGGCTGGCATATGCAATAGTGTCTGGGTTTTGTGGTTGTATATGGGATGGATCCCCAGGTGGGGCAGTCTCTGGATGGTGCTTCCTTTTGTCTCAGCTCCGAACTTTGTCTCTGTAACTCCTTCCATGGGTATTTTGTTCCCCATTCTAAGAAGGAGCGAAGTATCCACACTTTGGTCTTCGTTCTTCTTTCCATCCTGCTTACCCCTCTGCTCACCATGCAGATCACCTCTGAAGCCTGTGCTCTCCTGCTCTGCTTCCCATTCTTCCCTGCTGTCTTCCTTACTGTCCCTCCTGCCACACCCCATGCGGCTTTCTCTGGCTGGAGCGTGCATCCCCAGACATCTGCCTGCTTCAGTGTTACCTCAGAAAAGAGGCACTTCTGTGTGTCCTGGGAGCATCATCTACCCTGTTTCTCAGGCTTTTTGTTGTTGTTGTAGTTTGTTTCAACCATCACCTCCTGATAATTTCACTTCAGACACCTGACTGAAGGCTCATCTCAGTCTGTCAATCTTATTTTCTGCTACACTCCTAGCATCAAAAGCATTATTAAATGGGTGAGTCCTCAGGAATGCTTGCTGAATGGACTTCTGAGCTGATGCTATTAAAATACAGTCTCAGGGCAACCCTGGTCCAGACCAATGTTGCCAAAGGGAAGGGGCGGAGGAATGAAGAGGACCCAGAGAGGGAGATTTCAGGCCAGTACTGAGGGCTGAGCTGGTGTAACTGGGCCAGGCCAGGGGCTCTCGCCGCTCCAGTTGACCCCCTACCAGACTACTGAGCCATAGTGTTTAGAAAGTCATAGTTTCTCCAGAGTGAAACTGTGGTAAGAGGAAGCAACGGTAGGGTTGAGACTACAGTACACCAGGGAAGGTCAAGTAACTATAAGAGGGAACTGGTGAGAAACAAAGCAAGATGCAACAGGCCCACTAAACCACATGGCTGTACTGGGAGGGGGTTCGGCCTAGATAAGCACTCTTTTCCTTTAAAACAAAAGAATTACTCTCATTGAATAAAGAGCGGGCTAAACTGAATGATAGCCTCTCAAGGATAACCACATCCCAGTCATTGGACACTGTTACATGGCAAAGAGGATACTGTAAATTTAATTTAAAACATTTTTAATGGAAATTTATTTTAATTTTAATTTTTATTTATGCGTATGTATGTGAATGCACAGCATATGTGTGCAGGGGCCTGAGGTCAGAAGAGGGCATCAGATCTCCTGGAGCTACAGTTAGAGATAGCTGGAACCAAGTTCAGGTTTTTTACAAGAAGAGAAAGCACTCTTAACTGGTGAGCTACTTCGCCAGGCCCAAATTAAGACTATTAAAAGTGTGCAGTTCTCTAGGGATTCTAAACATCACCAAGAGGTTCCATGGAGGAAAGGCTGGCGAGCCAGAGTCTACGAGGAATGTGAGGCAGTGGATACAGAGCTGAGTGATGTGCTGTGCAGAAGGCCGCCCCATGAGCCATGGTACACGGCAGCCTCTCTCTGCACACCAGCAGAGACAAGGCAGTGGGGCCTCTACTGGAACTGCCAGAGCAGTCGCTTCTGAGGAACTAGTAACTCCTCTCCACTCCAACCAACTTTCACAAATGTGAGGAAACACATTGGCCAGGGTTTTGCAGGGGCTTTCCTGCACAGTGCTTGGACTTACAGGAGTTTATTACGACAACCAGTCAAATCTGTACGTTTCCCAACCACTTTGTCAGAGTAATTTGCTATGGTAGCAGTAGGGCATCTACACAAGTATTAATGCAAAGCATGTTTCCATTCTAACAGGACTCTCTGGAGGCCTTTGCTTCTAGGACATGTATGACTAACAGTCTCTGCTATAATTCTGATGCCACACCTGCTGCGCTAGCCAGTCAAGGCTCCGTTATTTTAGAACCTAGATTCAGTCATAGCATATGCTGTCAGTGAGAAGCACTCCTCCAGATGAGTCGGATTTGCTCCTGACAACAAAGCGGTTGGAAGCAGCATTGGCAACAAGCAATAAAGGAGGGAGAAATGGATCTGCTGCAGACTCACGAACCTGACAGTGAGGGTCACACCTCTTCATAGAGGTCAGTTTGTCTCTCTGCACCCCTTGAAGCATTTGGGAGGGTTGACTCCAGGCTGCTGGCTATATGTCACCAGAGCCATACCATATTCATTCCAGCTGTCAGAGTCCCAGTGTACCAGCCCATTTATTATGTATTAGACCTCTCCTTTCCACCTTCTCTAGGAAACAGTGTCAGGATAAGAGCAAGGAATCCAAGCCTGACCAAAGAGTACTGGGACCAGGGGACAGATGTGTGGCCCTGTTCCTACCTCCTCCCTTACTTCTCACCGGAACATGGAAGGGATGGCTAGAGCTATTGTAGTCAAACTGTAACCCTGAGCAGCTTAGAACCATTATCCCTAGCACATTTCTAAAATGCCAAGCTAGCACCAGTGCCAGCTAAGTCAGGGGTCCTGGGTGGGTGCTGGGAATTGAACCCTGGTCCTTGGCAAGAAAAACAAGAGCTCTTAACAATGAGCCAACCCTTCAGTCCTAGGACAAGTGTTTAATATCTAACTAGAGTCTGTTCTAGTTAGATATTAGACGAATAGAAGGGTATGAGGAACAGGTTTACAGAATCCAGCGTGCAAGAACTGAATGGAAGGCCAGGAAGAGGATGCTGGGAATGCTAATGAGAAAGGGTGTGGCCTAGAAAGTAAGATGCTGCAGAAACACAATCAAGGCAGGACTCTCACTGCTGGAGAGGAAGTGGATGGCTTTTGTGAGCAGAGGGGGGTGAGGCCCCAGTGGACCCTCCAGAAATACAAGACATCTGGCTAACCTGGCAGTCTACGAGAAGTTTGCTCACAGTTTGCTGGCCTTTGGGAGTGTTAGGGGACTTGGATTTGGGGTGGGTTCCCACCATCCTAATTGGTAAGAAAAGTTCACCTGTCTACTTTTATTTCAAGCACCAGAATCATGGTATGCGCTAGACACAGTGTCCCTAGGACAGACTCTCATCCTCCCTGGAGATCATGGTCCCTCATGTACTATCACAGCTCACTGCTGGAGGAACCGAGCACATTCTTGTCTGACTCTAGAGTCTGAAGATCTAGAAACTCATATCTGCTGCCTCTAGACCAGTGGTTCTCAACCTGGGGGTTACATATCAGATGTCCTGCATATCAGATATTTACACTACAAATCATCACAGTAGCAGAATCACAGTTATGGAGCAGCAACGGAAATAATGTTACGGTTGGGGGTCACCACAACATGAGGAACTGTATTAAAGAGTCACGGTGTTAGGAAGGCCGAGAATCACTGCTCTAGACTTTGCCTCCTAAAGCCTTTTTCCTTCACAGATTTTTCTTTGCATCTTTGGCTATAACCAAAGCTTTTAGTCTGATGCTAAGTCCCGTGAAGCTCCTAAAAGAGGAATAGGTTTGAGGGCCATGAAACCATATTCTTCCTAAGTACATCTCTAGTGGCCTCCTGGAATCACCCCCCACTAGGGGGCACCCATTTGGTGGGGTTCTTACCTGGATGGCAGGCCCCGGTGCCTCCTCTGTCTGCCACCCACAGCTCAGCACCTTGTTCCAGCTGGGAGATAACTGCAGGTTTGGGAAGATCAGGACCTGGAAATAGGAAGAGACACAGGAAGTCGGAAGCTGCTCTGGGAAAAACAAGCCCAGGCTGCAGCTCAGGCTCTTGACCATCAGGACATGTGGGTATCTCACAGTCACATGAGGGTTTTGGTCTGTGACAGAAAGGACACAAGAGTGTCCTACAGGGAATGAGGACTCAAGGTTAAGTTAGAGCTCCATGTTAGAGGCCCACCATCATGACTCAGGAAGATTCCACCACTATAGCTAGGGAAGCAGAACTTACCCACAGAGAGAAGGTGCCCAAAGGTCTCCAGCATCACATCACGATACAGAGTCCTCTGGGTAGGGTCCAGCTGCCCCCACTCCTCTTGGGTAAAGTCCACAGCCACATCTCGGAAAGTCACTGGCTCCTGAAACATTTCCAGGCAACCTCGATTAGTTGGACCATCTAACTCTGTGGTAGAGGAAACAGGCAGGCAGGGGTCTTGACAAACTGTACACTCTGACTGATGTGCCTCAGCCCTCACTGGGAGCCTACTGGAGCACTATGGGGTAGGCATGGGCTACCATGACAACATATGAGAGCACTTGGCAGGATCAACAAAGCCAGACACAGCTGACCTATGACTGATCAGACAGACTAGACATGCAGGTTTATGACATATAGAAATGGCTAGAAGGGCTGGCGAGATGGCTCAGCGGTCAGGAGCACCGACTACTCTTCCAAAGGTCCTGAGTTCAAATCCCAGCAACCACATGGTGGCTCACAACCACCTGTAAAGAGATCTGACTCCCTCTTCTGGTGTGTCTGAAGTCAGCTACAGTGTACTTATGTATAATAAAAAATAAATCTTAAAAGAAAAAGATATGACTACTAGGTTTTTTGTTTTTGAGTATGTTTATGAGTGTTTGTGTGTATGCATGTCTGTATAGAGGCCAGAAGGCAACCTCAGGTGATCAGATCTTTGTCTTCTACACATTCTTCTATTGATGACCAGGCCACATCAGCATTATTTGTTATTTGATCACCAGGTCCCATCTCTGCCCCCTCCCTCTTTTTAACCTACTATCTTCGCTCAGCTTTCAGTATCTTACCCAATGTTCAAGAGGTTCTTTCCAACCCTATACCAGTCCTTCTCAACACCTTTCCCCGATTTTCCATTTTGTGTGTGGTGCTAGGACGTCCCACATGCTAGGCAAGCACTCTTCACACTGAGCTACACCACCAGTCCCTAAAACAGTGCTTCTTAAGATGTGGGTTGCAGCCGGGCAGTGGTGGCGCATATCTTTAATCCCAGCACTTGGGAGGCAGAGGCAGGCAGATTTCTGAGTTTGAGGCCAGCCTGGTCTACAAAGTGAGTTCCAGGACAGCCAGAGCTATACAGAGAAATCATGTCTCGAAACCCCCCCCCAAAAAAAAGATGTGGGTTGCAACTCCTTTGGGGGTTGCATATCAGATATCCTGCATATCAGATATTTACATTACGATTCACAACAGTAGCAAAATTATAGTCATGAAGTAGCAACAAAATAATTTTGTGGTTGGGGGTCCCCACAGTATGACGAACTGTATTAAAGGGTCACAGCATTGAGAACCACTGCTCTGGACACTTGAATGGCTTCTTGTCACTTTTCAATAAAGGCTGATCACTCTCCCAAAGATATCCAGGTACCTGCTCCTGAAACTTATGAATATTACAATAGTAACATAGACTTTGCCGATATGATAAAGACGACAAAACAGGCACATGTCCTGAGTTATCTGGGTGGCCTCTAAATGCAACCACACATTTAGGAGATAGGCGTGAGACTTGAGAAGTTGGAAAGTAATGTGATCACCTAAGCGAGATGCTACATTGCTGCTCTAAGGCTAGATAAAAGGCCACAAGGCAAGGAGTGCCGGGGCTACAGCTCTTATAGTTGGAAAAGCAGAGAACATCCCCTAGAACTTGGTGGAAGTATGGCTCTGCTTAGTTTAGTGGTGCTCATTTCTGACTTCTCATCTCTAGACTGTGTCCCCCCCACCCTCCCCGCACCTTTTTTTTTTTTTTTAATTCTGAGAGAGGGTCCAGCCTGGCTTTGAATTTATCATCTTCCTGCCTCAGTCACTCATGTTGCTGGATTATATGCATGCGTCACCACTCTTGGCTTACAATGTACATTGTCTTTTGCCACACATTTTGTAAATACTTGCTACAGCAACCACAAGAAACTAATGTACTAGACCTCTAGGGTCTCCTTATTTGGTCCTTGCTCCTGTGGAGGCTAGTCTCCAAAATGGCCCCTTAGTAACCCCCCCTCCCCTCCCCACCCCCGATCTGCATGCAACCATGCTGACTTCTATAACTGATAGGATACTGTGGAAATGACAGCATAAAGTCTGAGCTGAGGTCACAGGTGACAACACAGCTTCTACCTTGCCATCTTCTGGATCACACCACTCTATAGGAAACTTCACTTTACACAGTGAGACCTAAGTGCTTCATAGCAAGGCCTACAAGGAGAAACACTGAGTTCTCCTGCCAACAGCATGTGAATGAACTATCTTGACAGTGGGTCTTCTAGGCTCTGATAAGTCTCAAGTAATAACTGTTGGACTGTCATTTTGAATATAACTTTAAGAGCCTAGGGTAGATCCATAAACTAAGTCACTCTTGATTTCCTACCCCATCAGAAACCATGAAGTAGTGTTTATTTCAGGTCTCACTACGTTTTGTGTGTACTACCTGAAACACGACAACAGATTGATTAAACACACCTCTTTTCCCGCCCGTCTCATCGCTTACTCCTTGACAAACTGTCAGCCTCATGACGGTTACCTGAGACTTGACTGGGGCTGGCGAATCCACCTTCACTATGGCTCATTCATATAGCTGTTGATAGGCCTCAGTTCTCAGTTCTACACTCTGGTCACATTTCATGAAAAACTGAGATGACATGAATCTGATCATTTGCAATCTAAGACTATCATAAGCTTACTTTTCACACCAAATGTAATTAACGCAAATTTCCCCCAAGCAAACCAAATACCCACCTCCTGACCTCCAGAGCATAATTTCAAAGTTGCAGAACTTATGTATGAAATGGTCTTGGCTTCTGCTAGGTGAACTACGGTGAACAGAATAAGCAATTTGTCTACAAGTGCAGACTTTGATGATCAGGAGCTAGACAAACACTGATAGCCACACCTACCAGTTTTCCCAAGGCCCAGAAGGGCGTGACCCTTACTAGTTACTTCTGTTTTCCTAACTTGGTACCTCTGCCCCGTGAAGTTATGCCTTACTTGCAAAATAGGGGTCATGGTGCGGAGGTTCCCTTAAAAGTCGGTTGATTCTGCGCCTTAGGACATGTTTTGAGGACCGTACCCGCAATGTGGTTGCTCTGTAATGCTAGCCAGTCACCTGTCATCTCCGAGAACCGTCTTTCGGGATAAATGGGAGGGCGTTGGCCAGAGTGGGATCGAACCCCTGAGCAGAGCCTGTCAGTCCTCAGGGAAATGACCACCCTCCTCCCCTCCACCCCATGGCACGCAGACAGGAGGCTGAAGCATGCACACAGAGGGAACTAGATTTGGACCCAGGCTCGGAGGCTGAGCCACAGCGCTTGTTTCTCTTGTGGAAAAAGCGCCGCGGGTTACAGGTCACTCTGTCGGGGACAGCAGGACTCGGAGTCCAATCTGTCCTTTTTGTTACCTGAAGTTGTGTTGCTTGCGGCCGCGAGGCCATTGCCACTGTTGCTGCTTTGTCCTGGTGGTCCATTCCAGGCCAACAGGTTAGCCACAGACGTCCAAGGACACCCTAATTTTAAACTCAGCCCCGTCCTGGGGACCACCCGACTGGCCTCCCGCTGGACAATGGCGGCAGCGCCAGGGACACTGAGACTACAATTCCCAGAAGGCCACGCGCCGAGACGCAGCACTTAACCAATGGAAGCTAGCGCCAGCCCAACGTTGACCAATCGGGGAAGGCCTGGCCTCTGGTCTAAGGGAGTGCAACCACTCACAGGTCTTGTTTAAGGATCAGGTCTGGGTACCAGCAGAGGTCAGCTTACATTCCGTTACCTGCGGGTGCGGGCATCACTTGGGCTTCGAGTTGCCTGGAAAATAATCCTCCCGCCCTGACGGCTGAGTTCAGGGCATATATGCATCTGCACCGTGAGTTGGGCGCGCAGCGGCAAGGTCTTGGTGTTAGAATTGGTCAATCTGACCTGCTGCTGGAATTTTTTGTTTTGTTGGTTTTTTTGTTTTGTTTTGTTTTTTGGTTTTTTGGTTTTTCGAGACAGGGTTTCTTCTCTGTATAGCCCTGGCTGTCCTGGAACTCACTTTGTAGACCAGACTGGCCTCGAACTCAGAAATCTGCCTGCCTCTGCCTCCTGAGTGCTGGGATTAAAGGCGTGCACCACCACACCCGGCTGCCCGGCAGGCAGATTTCTGATTCCTGCCCAGTCTGGTGTACAGAGTGAGTTCCAGGACAGCCAGGGCTACAAAACCCTGCCTTGAAAAGGGAAAGAAAGAAGGAAAGAGAGAAAGAGGAAAAGAGAGAAAGGAAGGAAAGAAGGAAGGAAAGAAGGAAGGAAACAATGGGCTTTTGCTAGTTTTCACTAGGTTGATGATGTAATAGAAAAAGACCAAAAATACACTATACCCTTAAAGAGACAGAGACTATCAGGTGTAGAACAGCAGGCTCTGCCCTTCCTCCACTATCCCCACTCCCCAGTACTGGATATTGAACCTAGGTCTTTATGCAAGAGTGGTAAGTGCTCTAATACAGAGCTGCAGTCCAGCAAACAGCAGGTCCTTTTATTCTCATCCTCCCTTCTCTGTCTCTCCCTCCTTTCAGCCTAGTAGTTTCCTTTGTTCTCTCCTGGCATCTTCCTCACCAGTCTGACAATGACAGTAGTGTCATAACTGGTGCTCTGGGTCTGGGCTGGGCATTTCTAGGTTCTTGGCCTCTTTTCCAAAGAATTGAATTTAAGAGCTTACAGAAAAAAAGTAAGATAATGTTATTTGAGTAAAAGTGAAATTACATATTATGTAGGTATGCTATTAAAGATTGACAATGAGTTATGGGAGTGAAGATTCTCAGTGTCCAGATTATTGCTCAGGGCTTCCTTTTATAGGGTTCAGGAGAAGGGGGTGCTGATTACTAGATATGTAGTTTGGGTGGTTCTCTACTCTGATTGATAGAGTAAGTCATATATTCGTTTTCTCTACTGTGCATGTCCTTTTTATAATGCATCTGATTTTAAACATAAGTGTGCCCTTATGTATCAGCATAAGGTAAATAGGAGGGTCTCCCTAAAAGTAACAGAGGGCACAGTTTTCCTTTCTTGTGTATGCATCTGAAACTAGGTCAGGCCAGATCAGCTTTTCCATTCTTCATACACAGACAATGCTGAGAATATACTTGAATGGAAACTGTCTAATTTGAACATTGCCAAGGACGGGAAAACTTATACTACTGTTCAGAGATGGAAGTATGGGTAGCCTGATATAGCTAGAAGTTCTGAGGTTACTAGAGGCATTGTTTGGAGAGGTGTGTGTGTGTGTGTATAGTATGTGACACTGAAGGCTCCCAAGTGTGTTACTGCAAGAGGACTGTGTCTTCATAATCTCAAATCAAATAGGGGATGGGGGTCTTAGTGTACTAAACTATCTCCTATGCTCACCTGCCTCAGTTTCAAGCAGTGCAGTGGGTTTGAATGAGATATTTCCCTGTAGTCTCAGGCATTAGAACAGTTGGGGATGATGCTCTTTGGGGTGCAACCATGCTGGAGGAAGTATGACACTGGGACCTGCCGGAATCCTTGCAGTCACCAGAGCCAGCAAAGTAATGATCCACAGGAGGCTAAAGGGTAGCTCAGGCACAACAGGACTAAGTAGTTAGTGTTGGTTCAAACTTTGGAAGTCTGACCCCAAATAGTTTATTTTAGGCATATTTAAGCACAGCACAATTTGGTGAAAACTTTGATGGTGATAAACCTGATCAGGCAGGTTGGGTTTGATGGAGCCACCAGTGTAGAGTTGCTACAGCACCAGTAAAACATGGTGATTGTTAGAAATTGGCTAACAGCCACTCAAGCTATTGGCAGCTTCTCTCAAGTTGTAGCAGCCACTGTAGAAGCTATTCAAAAACCTTTTCAAAAAGGGTCTTATTTTGAATTGGGAAATAAAAGACATTTGAAAAATGAATGCAAAAGTATTCTAGTAATCCTGCCTCTTACCTTTGTCTATGATGTTAAAAAAAAAAAAAAGGAAAACATTAGGCTAAGGAAAGTTGATCCAAATTTGGCAAGTCTTGCGTGCACCTGACTGGCCAGGAAGAACGATGCTGCAACAGGATCCTTCCACACACGTTTATTGGGAGAGCTTGATTGCAGAGTCGAAGTGACCCCAAGCCCAGAACTGGCGCTGCTTATATAGGCCTAGGAGAGGCGTTCTCTCTCACCTGATTGGTTAACTTGTCTCTCATCTGATAGGTTAACTTGTCTCTCATCTGATTGGTTAACTTGTCTCTCATCTGATTGGTTAACTTGTCTCTCATCTGATTGGTTAACTTTGGTTAATTCTCAAAACCTCATCTTGGCAAAAGAACCTTTACTGCCTATGTATGTGTGGTGGCCAGCAGTAGCCAACTGCCACTCTGCAACTGCCACTCTGCAACTGCCACTCTGTAACTGCCACTCTGCAATGGCTTCCCACAGACAAGGATAGTAAATCTTAAAGCTCTCAAGGGAGCAACACTCAACCCTAGGAATGAGGGAGAAATTGACCCAGATAACCAGGCTCAAAACTCAATATCTAGTCATTCAGGAGGATCAGCAGGATCTAATGCAGTAGGGATAAATTCCTTAGTTTTATAGATAAGATTGTTATCAGAAGATGGACATTCTATGTTGAGCTGAAAACTGTTTCTTTAGAACAGTGGTTCTCAACCCATGGGTCACAACTCCTTTGGGGTCAGATAGCCTGAACATATCACACACACACACGCACGCACACGCACACACACACATTATAATTCACAGCAGTAGAAAAATTACAGTTATGATCATTGGGAGTCAACCACAACATGAGGAACTGTATTAAAGGGCTGCAACATTAGGAAGGTTGAGAATCACAGCTTTACAGTCATTCTAGATACTAAGGCAGATCATTCAGTTATTACCATTGTCCTAGTTTGGTTTGCATTGCTGTGAAGAGACACCCAACCAAGGTAACTCTTATAAAGGACAACATTTAATTGGAGCTGGCTTACAGGTTGAGAGGTTTAGTCCATTATCATCATGGCAGGAAGTATGACAGCTTCTACGTAGACAGGAGCTGAGAGTTCTACATTTTGATCCTACTGCAACCAGGAGATACTGTCTCTTTTGCACTGGGAGGAACTTGAGCACTAAGAGTCCTCAAAGCCCACCTACACAGTGACACACTTCCTCCAACAAGGCCACCTCCTAATAATGCCACTTCCCATGGACTAAGCATATTCAAATCACCACAGTCATCAAGTGAAAAGGTCCCCACACTGGCCAATGTGTAGTGGCCCACCACTACAAGATGTTGGAGCCTTAAAGATTCTTCTTGAACTGCAGTATTTTTTCAGGACTTTTATGTAACTTGTGGTAAAGAGATATATTATTACAACAAATGCAAGCAGTACTAACTACTAACTTACTAACTTACTGCTATTATAATGTAAGAAAATATAACCCCCCTAACTGGGGTCATTGATCAAGGGCCATCCAAACAGCCTTTATAACTACAGTGGATCTCTGATGACCTACTATGAATTGATCAATGGCTCCTTCATGACGACAAATTAAAACAGACCAAACCTCTAGTACAGGAACAATTGTAACTAGGACATATAGAACCTTTCGCTAGTTTCCTTGGAGCTCCACTATTTTTGTAATTCATAAAAGGACAAAGAATAAAATTTAGCTGTCAAATGATCTGAGGTCATAAATGCTACTATGAAAGCAATGGTGGCCCTATGATTCCTCAAGGACATTGTTATACTTGACTTAAAAGACTTTTTCATTATTTTTTTTACATCCTGAGGATAAGGAACATTTTGCATTCTTTGTTCCTACTTTAAACAGTCAGCAGCCATTAACACAATATCAATGGAAAGTTTTACTACAAAGGATGAAAAATAGCCCCACTATATGTCAATATTATGTACACAAAGCATTTAAGCTGGTGCTAATTTAATTTCCAAAAGTATTGGTCATTATGTGGATGATATTCTCCCCTTTCACGTATCTAGTGAATACTTAAATCAGTGCCTAGCTTTCATGGTAAGCAAACTAAAAGAGCAAAATTTAAACACAACTTCAGGTAAAATACAAAACAATCACCTTGTTGGGCCATGGTGGCACAACTTTGATCCCAACACTTGAGACTCAGAGGTAGGCAGATCTCTGTGAGTTCAAGGCCAGTCTAGTGTACACAGTGAGTTCCATGACAGAAATCCTGCCTTGAAAAACAAAACAAAACAAAAGAAGCAACAAAAATTACCTAATGATTATTTAGGATATATTAAAAAAAAACTTAACAACAAATTTGCTATCACCTTAAACTTTCACAAACAATGTACCCCCAGTTACTTAGAAAAAAGAGCTTTGGGCTATATTAAATTAGATACATTCTTTTTTTAAAGATTTATTTATTATTACATCTAAGTACTGTATAGCTGTCTTCAGACACACCAGAAGAGGGTGTCAGACCTTATTACGGATGGTTGTGAGCCACCATGTGGTTTCTGGGATTTGAACTCAGGACCTTTGAAAGAGCAGCCAGTGCTCTTACCCGCTGAGCCATCTCTCTAGCCCCTTTGGAGACTCTTGATGTGGTGATTTGAATATGCTTGGCTCCGGGAGTGGCACTATTAAGAAGTCTAGTCTTGTTGGAGTAGGTGCGTCACTGTGGGCATGGGCTTTAAGACCCTCATCCTAGCTGCCTGGAAGCCAGTCTTCTCCTGTTTACCTTCAGAACAAGATGCTGAACTCTCAGTTCCTCCTGCACCATGTCTGTGTGGGTACTATCATGCTTCCTGCCTTGATGATAATGGACTGAACCTCTGAACCTGTAATCCATTAAATGTTGTTCTTATAAGAGTTGCCTTGGCCCTGGTGTCTATTCACAGCAGTAAAACCCTAACTAAGATACTTGGTTAAACTCCATTAAAAAACTTGAAACAGAGAAAGTTATTGGTATATTAAATAATTCTTCTGCTAAAGTGGTAGCTCATAGAATTAACTCCCTACTTCTTCATCAGCTGTGTATCTTTCCTCCTCATCACTTACAGGGATTATATATCAACAGGGTAATGGTGTTACAGAAATTTATAATGTCATAACTCGCTACACTGATCTATAACTCCTTATTTATAAGAAATCATAGATTTGATAATGATGGGCAGGGCACATCTTAAACCACTTACTGGTAAAGAGACTACAGAAATGGTTGTGCCATTAAATAAAATGCAGGTTGGTTATTTGTTCCATGATGATAATAATTGGCAGGTAGCATTAGCATGTTACTTGGGATCAATAGATAACCATTATTCTAAAAATCTCCTTTTAAGGTATTTTGAAGATACTTTAAAATACCCCATGGGTATTACCTAACATTATATCTAAAAATAGATATAATTCTGGTATTGCCTAACATTATATCTAAAAATAGATATAATTGTATTTATAGAGACTGCTTTCTATGCTTTTACAGATGTCTCTTCAAAAAAGGACAAGAAGCTTATGTTTTATATATAAATTTAATATCCTCCACCAAAAAGATTGTACTCCCTCCTGGTTGTATAGCTCAACAATCTCAACTCACTGTAGTCAGCCAGATTTTTTTTCTTTAATTTTTTCGGCACTGCTCGCTCCAGCCGTAATTATTTCATATATGTGGATACACTGTCACTGTCTTCAGACACAGCAGAAGACAGCAGCAGATGTCCATTACAGATGGTTGTGAGCTACCATGTGGCTGTTGGGAATTGAACTCAGGACCTCTGGGAGAGCAGTCGGGGCTCTTAACCGTTGAACCATCTCTCTAGCACATTCAGCCAGATTTTTTTTTTTGAGACAGGTTTCTCTGTGTAGCCCTGGCTGTCCTGGGTCTCACTCTGTAGACTAAGCTGGCCTGGAACTCAGAGATCCGCCTGCCTCTGCCTCCTGAGCGCTAGGATTATGGGCATGCACTACCACTGCCCAGCTAACCGATCAGGTTTTATTAGCTGTTTTTCAGCCACGGAATGTTTTAACTGTTTCTGCATATTGTACTCACTCAAGCTGTTCTTGTTTTAGAAACTGCAAGACTTAAACCCAACCCCACTGCTAATGCTATTTCATAATGACTTCTCTTGCTTAAGGTGTCTGTAAGACAATGACCTCAAGTTTTCATAGCTAAGTATGTTCATTCTTACTTGGCAGGTTCCTTAACATCCACCAATGCTCTAGTTATGCACTTGCCTTAAGACCTTCTTTCCAGGCCGCTCAAAAATCTCATAAACTTCACCTCTTGTTCTTTCACACCACTGCCCTCTACAGGTGGAATTAATTCTCGAGTGTTAAAATCTAACAGTCAGAATTTGGACATTTCAAATATGTTCATGTTAATACTTTTTCTAATATGATTGTTGCTTCTGCTAACAGCACTAAAACCATCTTGGGTGCCATTAGTCATTTATTATGCTCTGTTTTCTTTCTAGAGCTCATCTCACCACGGAAAACTGATAGTGGTCCTGCTTATACTAGCAAATGTTTGAAGGAATTTTCCAAATTATGGAATAGTGATCATATACAATCCACAGGGTAGAGTTATTTCATACCGACACCATCAAATACTTAAATCACAAAATTTAAAAGTAAAAATGGGGGTATAAGCAGGCACCTAAATCTTCACATACCATGCTACATTTAACTATGCTAACTTAAAATTTTTCACTTTAATTAATTAACTAGTTAATTAATTTTCATTTTATATGCATTGGTGTTTGCCTGCATGCATGTTTGTGTGAGGATGTAAGATCTTGGAGTTACAGACTTGTGAGTTGCCCTGTGGGTGCTGGGATTTGAGCCTGGCTCCTCTGGAAGAGCAGCCAGTGTCCTTAACTGCTGAGCCATCTTTCCAGCCCTGGTTTTCTTTACTTTATAAGGATAATGCTGCTTCTATCGTTCAAAAGCATTTTCCCTAAAGGAGACATAGCCTAAAGGATGTTACATTCTAAACTCATTCATGAAAAGAACCAGATGCTCTTTTAATATGAGGCTGAAGTTATGCATCTCTTTGGAGATATACAGTATGACTGAGCTCCCAGCTGGCATCAATTGCCAGTCTTGGAGTATGTCATTTTGGACACAGAATCCTCACAGGAGTCCACTTTTCTTTTATTGCTTCTAACCAAAATGTCCCGAGATACTCTCAATAAGAAACAGCCAGTAAAAAAGGAGAGGAAAGAACCATTTAGTAGCTGGGTGGTGGCGGCGCCTGCCTTTAATCCCAGTACTTGAGGCAGAGGTAGGTGGGATCTCTGAATTTGAAGCCAGCATGGACTACAGAGTGAGTTCCAGGACAGCCAGAGCTACACAGAGAAACCCTGTATTGTAAAACAACAGATCAATCAAACAAACAAACATCCAGTTGATTCTCCCGACTCCACCAAGGGTAAGAAATTATAGATGCCATAAAATACTTCTTTAAGTTTTTTAGATTTATTGTCTGTATGTTTTGCCTGCATATATATGTAATATGTGCATATATTATATGTACTAGGTGCCTGCAGAGGTCAAAAGAAGATGCCAGATCTCTTAAACTGGAGTTATGGATGGTTGTGAGCCACTACATGGGTCCTAGGAACTGAATCTAGTCTTCTACAGTAGTAACAAGTGTTGTTATTGGCTAAGCATTCTCTTCAGCCCTCATAAATTTCTGATGTTTTGAAGCATCAGAATGACCAGACAACAGATTGCCTGCCCCCAAGTCGGGGTTTCGGAGAACAGCCCCTCACTGGCTTTTGAGGTCCCCTTTATGGGGATGGGTTAGGGTTGGTAGAAAACAGCTGTTGAGATAATTGGCTGTCAGCACCTGGGCAGGAGAGTGGGGGACTCAAGCCTCAAGGCTGCCTGTGCCATAGATAAGTGCAGGAATATGTCACATGGAAGGGGACTCACCACAGGTGGTCAGGAGTTTATAGTAAGGGTGGGTACACATCATGGGGTGACAAATTCAGCATAGGTTGAAAACTATGGCTTGCAGGATACAGGAGGTTTAGGAAATTCTCCTAAGGTATGGAGACTTAATATCAATGTATGACAATGTGGTTTCCCTTTTGGTTTCTCAGTATCTGCCACCAATCCTGATGACCTGAGTGTAATCCCAGACAGAGAAGGCTGGTTATCTCATGGATTCTCTCTGTGTCTGTCTGTCTCTCTCTCTCACACACACAGAGACATATACACACATATGAATAAGTGTGATTAGTTAGCCTAAATCAGTCAGTCCTTCTCTCCCTCCCCACTTTTCCCCCTCCCTTTTTTCTTTCTTGTTTGGCAGGGTAGAGTCATCTTGCTCAGTCCCTCTGCCTGTGATTAGCATTCTTCTGTGTGACAGGTAAGAGTAGCCTCCCCGTTCTCCTATCCTATGTCAGTGGTGAGATGGTTTTAGATCCCCTCTGCCCAGGGATCTCAGCATGGGTGGGAGCTCAAAGAAGCTCCCACTGACAAGACAAGCTTGAGCAGGGCGACAGGAGAAAAGCACAGAACTGTCAGGGACAGAATCCTTGAGTTCAGATTGACAGACAGACAGTTTTTCACCTGAGATGATGGGATGTATGGCCTTGGTATGTGATAGGCGAAGTGACTATAGCTCTGGGCTCATTGATTGGGACAAGCTTCTTATGTATGCAGTGGACACGAACAGCACTCTCAAGCTCTCTAGAACATCTCAAACATATACTCGTTTCTCACATTTCTAGGTATTTGTTAGCATCATACCAAATGTCTCTCAAAGGCCATTTGCAAAATGCTTGGTTGCCAGACAGTGGTGCTATTGGGTGGTGGTGGAATCTTTAGGATATAGAAAGAGAAAGAGTCACTGGAGACATTCTCTCAGAGTGGATATTGGGACCCTGATCACTTCTCTCTCTGATAATCATGAGGTGAGCTGTTTTGCATCACCCATGTGATCCTGCAAGGCTATTCTGCCTCACGACCAATGAAGACAACCAGCCACAGACGAAAGCTTCTGAGACCAATGCTTGCTTCCTTTATTTTCTTGTGTATTTGATCACAGTAATGAACTAACCAGATAATATCATTTGAAATAATTTGTTAGCATCAGCTAAATATTGAGTGTATCATCATCATCAGTGAACAAAATGCCTTATTATCATACGAAAAGCAGTCCTTTCTTCCACACTCTGTCCAACGGTTGCTTATTTCCTCAGGAATGTTAACTATTTGTATCCCGACTGAGGTTATGTACGTGTGGAGGCCAGAGTATAACCTCAGGTGTCATTTATAAGGTACTGTGGAGCTTTTTCCTGTGTGTGAGTATGTGTGTGTGTGTGTGTGTGTGTGTGTGTGTGTGTGTGTGATGTGTGCATGGGTGTGCATGTTTGCATAGATATGGGTATGTGGGGGGGGGCACACTTGGGTATGGATTCATGTGCATGTGGAGGCCCAAGGCTGATGTCAAGAATTATCCTTGCTCTCATTTGTACTTTATTCACTGAGGCAGGGTCTCTCAGTCAAAGCCAAAACTGGCCAGAATAGCTAGTTTTATTGATTAACTTCCTTTGGGAATTATCTGTCTTTACTTCCCTAGGCTGGAATTACAGAAAGACCACCATGGCCACCAGATACTTACATGAGTTCTGGGTACCTAAAGTCTGGTCCTTACACTAGTACAACAAGTGTCACTCACTCCACTGAGTCACCTCCCCAGTCCCTTTCATGCCCCACCCCTTCCCCACTTCTTTTCTGTGACAGAATCTGTCATTGGCCTGAAACTTACTAAATAGCCAGGCTGGTTGGACAGTAATCTTCGAGAACCTGTCTCTTTCTGCCTCTCCAGCACTTATGTTACCAGCATACACCACCCCATCTAGCAGTTTTGTTGTTTTTGCTTTTTTAAAAAAGATTATTAATTTATCTTACTTCCATGAGTATACTGTAGCTATCTTCAGACACACTGGAAGAGGGCATCAGATCTTGATTACAGATGGTTATGAGCCACCATGTGGTTGCTGGGAATTGAACTGTTGTTTTTGTTTTGTTTTGTTTAAAGCACCAGTTCTGAGGACAAAAACCAGGCAAGTACTTTGGGAGGAAGAGGCAAGCATATCTGTGAATCAGAAGCCAGCCTGGTCTGGAAAGTGAGTTCCAGGACAGCTGGGGCTGTTACACAGATAAACCTGGACTTGACAAAAAAAAAATCATTCCATAATAAATATTCTCTGATTGTGAGTTCTTAGTGAATGCTTTTCATAGTTATCCTATTCACAGCTTCTCAAAACACTTTTTCCCCCCCTGTTTTTGTTTTTCTAGACGGGATTTCTTTGTGTAACCCTGGCTGTTCTGGACTCATTTTGTACACTAGGCAGGACTGGAACTCACAGAGATCCTCTTGCCTCTACCTCCCCAGGAATTAAAGGCATGTGCATGACACCTGGCTTCAAATCACTTTTCCTGCTTGTAAAAGGGAAGGTTCTGAGTTTTCTAAGAGGGATCCCTATGAATTGGCATAGGATGAGCTCAGTAATAATGTGGATTCAACATACATTCCAGGCATTTCAGATGCATGGGATCATTGTATCCTACTCTGAAAGCTACACCCTAACTATCCCATTTTTAGCAGAGGGTGTGGCAATGGAGTCCTCTATCTTTTTTTTTTTTTTTTTTTCTTCGAGACAGGGTTTCTCTGTGTAACCCTGGCTGTCCTGGAACTCACTTTGTAGACCAGGCTGGCCTCAAACTCAGAAATCCACCTGCCTCTGCCTCCCAAGTTCTGGGATTAAAGGCGTGCGCCACCACTGCCTGGCTTGGAGTCTTCTATCTTGATTAATCATAGTTTCTTGTTCATTAATTTTCTCATGTTGAACAAGGGATGTATTACAATTGAAGGTCTCCCCTAATTGTTATTTTTTTCATTCAGAAGACTTTTTTGTTGTTGTTCATTTGTTATTCAAGACAGGGTTTCTCTGTGTAGCCCTGGATGTCCTGGTGCAACTCACTCTGTAGACCAGGTTGACCTTGAACTCAGAGATCCAAATGTCTTTACCTTCTGAGTGCTGGGATTAAAGCCAGTGCACCCGCCAAGTCTTTTCTTTAGCATGAATTCTCTTATGCCTTGTCAGTTGATACTTTTAATAAAGGCCTTTTCCCAATGGTTACAGTCATAGTGTTTCTCGGCAGAGTGCATTCTTATGTGTTTATAAAAGATGACCATTTGAGATGGAAATTTCTGGTGGTGTCATGTGATGTAACGTTTTGCTGAAACAGACTCATGTGATGTTTTGCTGAAGTAAGACTGGTGAGAGGACAGGTGATGTTGGGAGAGTGTATAAATAGGACTGAGAAGACAGCGGTGGTATGCTTGCATAGCTAGCTGTGTAGTGCTTCAGTGACTGCTCATCTTCGCTGATCTTCACTTTGTTGAGAGAGGGATGGCAGAGAACTTCTCAAAGTATTCTGGCTGGTCTTGGTCTCTCCTGCTGACAACTGCTGATTTGGCAGAGGCCTGGCTGTTTCTGCTGGATCGTGTCACCACTGCTGATTGGTGTTTACTATCCTGATACTACTGAACTGACAAATGGAGATAGGAATCACCCCCAAAGAGCTAATTCTAAACAGGTCCACATCCCCTTGCCCTCTTTACTTATTTACCATCTTTTTTTTCCTACCTTTGGACAGTGGGGTGGAAGGGGGCTCAAAGCATTTGAGAACCCTTATTAAAGTAGGTTTTGAAAAGTCTAAGTGTACAACCATTACTGAAGGCTTTTCTACAGTCATAAATTAATAGTTTTTTTTTCTTCTCTAGTATGTGTTCTCTGGTGATCAATGTGGTATGACTAATGACTGAAGGCTTTAACATACACGTTATACTAATAAGGCTTATTTCCCACGTATGGCCTCTGGTGAACAATGAGATGAAACTCTGATGTACATTGAAAGTCTTCCTGCAGCTGGGCAGTGGTGGCACATACCTGTAATTCCAATACTTGGGAGGAAGAGGCAGGGGAATATATGACTTAGAGGCCTACAGTAAGAGTTCTAGAACATTCAGGGTTACACAAAGAAACTCTGTCTGGAAAAAAACAAAATAAAAAAGTCTTCCCACAACACTATACTATTGACTATACTCATAATGCTTCACTCCAGTATGTGTCTGATGATGTTCAACAAGCTGAAGTTGAAGCGGAATTTCCCACAGTTATAACATTTATATGGTTTCCCTCCAAAGTGGCTTCTTTAGTAGGAAAGAAGGTGAAAACACTTAACATAGCTTTCCCCCCACACTGAACACATGCCAATAGTTTCTCTGCAGTATGAGTTCTCTCAAGTTCAATAAGCTGAGAGGTCTCCATGAAGGCTTTACTACAGTGAGTGGTTTTATTTCATTTGTTTGTTTGTTTTTGTTTTTTGAGACGCAGTTTCTTTGTGTATCCCTGGCTGTCCTGGAACTCACTCTGTAGACCAGGCTGGCCTTGATATTACAGATATCCAACTGCTCCTGCCTCTCCAGTGCTGGGATTAAAGACATGCACCACCACGGCCTAGCCAGTGAGTATATTGTTATGACTGACTTCTTCCTTGCATGCTTTCACAAATGTCTACAGAGTTGAATGCTTCACATGAAGGACTTTCTATAATGGTTATTCCCACGTTGCTTCTATTTGTGTGTCATTTTATATGCTGCGAAGTCAGAACTTTGGCTGACTTTTTTCTTAACTTTTACTTTTTATGAGTATGGTTGTTTTGCTTGCATGTATACCTAGTGCGCTCAGAAGCCAGATGAAGACGTGTGATCTCCAGGGTCGGGAGATCTTACGGTTGTCAGCTGCCATGTGGATGCTGGGCTTTGAACCCAGGTCTTCTGTAAAAGCAGACAGTGTTCTTAATCACTGAGCCATCTCTCCAGCCCCAAAGGACTTTCTACAGTGAGCATACTTATAAGGTTTCTTTGAAGTATGAACTCTCTGACATACAATAAGGATGGAGTTCCATTGACGTGTTATTCAGAGCCATAACAATTATCCTGTTTTTCTCCTATGTGAGTAGGCCAATGCCTAGTGAGTTTAGAGATATGAGTAAAGGATTTCCCACATTGATTACATCACTAGAGCATCTCTTCAGTATGACTCCTCTGATGTGCATACAATAAGACCATAGCTCTGGCCAAAAGATTTCCAGCACCAAAGAATGCTCACAGGGCTCCTCCTACCTGTTGCTTGTTCTTTAGTGTACAACAAACTTAGAATGATGGCTGAATAATTTTCCACATTGATTACATCACTGTGGTTTCTTTTCCGTCTGAATAGCCATGGGAAAGACAGCAAGGCTCTTGCTCACACCTAGATAAAACCACCCCAGGGTCACTTCCTTCCTTATGTATAAGGTATGAGCTCTCAGAATGGGCTTCTCCACATCTTCCACACTCTCCACACATTCTCTCAAAGGTCTCATTTTATATTCTTGTAAGACCGTCCTATGATTAATGAGGTTTCCATATTCCTCATAGTCATTACTAATTTCCATTGGAAAAGTTCTGCCATGAAAAGGAAAGGAAGCTTAAGAGTCACTACTGGGGGTGGAGAGGGCATGGCTCAATGGTTAAGAGCCAGGCCTCTCTGTTCCACAGGACCTGGGTTCAATTCCCAGAACCCATATAATGGCTCACAACAATCCTAAAATTTTCTTTTGATTCACAATTGTTTTAATATCAGTCCCTGGGGATCCAAAACTCTCTCTCTGACCTCCATGGGCACTGCACACATGTGGTGCACAGACATAAATACAGGTAAAATACCCATACACATAACAAAATAATTTTTTAAAAAGTCAGTACTGGGCAGGGCATTGGTGGTGCATGCCTCTAATCCCAGCACTTTGGAGGCAGACGTAGGTGGATCTCTGTGGGTTCAAGGCCAACTTGATCTACAGAGTTAAGTTTCAGAACAGCCAGTGCTACACAGAGAAACCCTGCCTTGAAAAACAAAACAAAAAATCACTATTGATATATTTAGTACATTTAGAAAAATTAAAAATTCTCAGCCTTTGAAAGTTTATTCAAATGTGAAGGCACTTGGTTCTCACATACTGGTACTTTTTCACAGGGCTTCAGACCTGTCCAGACTTTGTGATGGTCACTGAAAACCAAAATCTGGAGTTTTTAAACTTGTGAGTTGAGCTTATGATAATGTGTTCGTCAGGATAGAGACATGGCTCAGTGTTTAAGAGCACTTGCTTTTTCATAGGACCCAGGTTCAATCCCCAGCACCCACAAGGCAGCTCACAGAGCAAGTACAGAGCCTGATGGAATGGCAAAGGAAGTACCAGGTAGGCTCCTTGAATCAGACAGCATTTGCCTCAGAGCCTTTTCCCTTAGGTGTCACTAACAGGAACACATTCTTTTCTTGCTTTTAAATTTTATTTTATGCATACATCTGTTTTGTCTGCATGTGTGTCTGTGCACAAAATGGGTGTATGGTGCCCTTGCATGTACTGGGAGTTGAGTTACAGTTGTGAGGTAACATGTGTGGGTGTGGTGAATCACACTTCTGTACTTGGGAAGAACAGGCAGTGCTCTGTGTTTATTACCTAGATCGCATGTACTACAGGCTCTCTCTGTTTTTCACTATGCTGTCTAGACTCATGGCTGTACTTAGTTTCACTTTGTCAGTCATGCGCAAGGCAGGAGTCACCTAGGCTGAAAGCCCTGTGGTTAATTCTGTGTTTTTCTCAATAGTCTTTTGAGGGGTAAGACCCTCTTCTCTTCTTTCTGACTCCATCGCCACTCAAGATGTGACCATTAATCCTGGATATTTTGGGGCATGTAATCGTTTCCCTGGAGAAACAGCTACAGTCACACAGTAAGCAGTTGTGGAGAGTGGTAGGTCCTGTTTGCAAGCTATATCTGATCAACAGAGTCTTAAAATGGGGATGCTATGTCTGGTCAACAGACTTAAAATAGGAAAATCATATCTGATCAACAGAGACGTAGAAATATCGAAGCTATGTCTGATAAGTAGAGACTTAAAAATGGTCCTTGGAAAGGTGGTATCAGGAATTGATAGGTGTATATCCAGAAAGGTTGCTTGGTATAATGAACATGTCTCTGCAATTAAAAAAGTATTGTGACAGAAAGGTGTTATTTGATGGCTGGACTTATACCCACAAATGTTTTATCTGTCTCTGCCCTTACATAACTGTGCTTGCAAACTGCATTGGCTACCAGTTGGGTATATGTGCTCATGTCTACAGGACATGCCTGGCTAGACATTTATTTTTAGCTTGTTGAATTTGTGCTTTGTAGTGCAAAATAAGATTAGGGGTTAACTGACCCAGTGGGAGTGGGGAAGGAGGAAGGAAAACTATTGGGGGATTTTTGTAATGGTGAAACTTTTATAATGCAGATGCTATGATTTAATAAAATAATCAATGATGTCAATGGGCAGGTGAGCAGGCTTGTGATTGTATAAAGCCATCTTGAGCTATTCGGGGCCACTTGCTTGAAAGTCAACTGGTGGTCACTGCCTTCACTTTGCACCATCTTCCTTGCACTTCCCTGTCTCAGGACCTGAACCTTGCAGCTGGAGCTGGTCTTCTGCCTTGTTGAGGTAGGTGTGGCCTTGTTGGAGGAGGTTTGTCAATGGGGGCAGGGGCAGGCTTTGAGGTTTCGGCCCAGTGTCTCACTCTGTACCTGCTGCCTTTAGATCAGAATATAAAGCTCTAAGCTACTGCTCCAGCAGCATGCCTGTGTGCTTCCAGATATGACGATCATGGACTAACTAATACTGTAATATAAGCAAGACCTCAATTAAATTAATTCTTTAATAAGAGTTTCCTTGGTCATGGTGTCTCTTAATAGCAATAGAACAACAACTACAACACTCTCCCAGACACTTTTAAATTTTACCTCAGCATTACAATACTAACTTTAACTCACCCTGTCCACTACACTTATTCTGGTGTTTTAGGTAAAGGAAAGCTGAAAAAGTTATGTGAGGTTAGTATAATAAACTGCTATGTGGGCTGGAGAGATGGCTCAGTGGTTAAGAGCACTGACTGCTCTTCCAGAAGTCCTGAGTTCAATTCCCAGCAACCACATGGTGGCTCACAGTCATCTATAATGGGATCTGATGCCCTCTGCAGATAGCTACAGTGTACTCACATAAATAAAATAAATCTTAAAAAAAAAAAAAAGAAACTGCTATGTAAGAAACTATCTCCTTGCTACAAGTATTTCATGGGATCCAATTCTATCCTTGCTTTGAGCTTAATTGTTCTTGTTTGACCTAATGTCAAACTCATCGGAAGGATTCTACTCTACTTCTCTTTAGAGGATCCCACAGAGGTGACTTCAAAGGAGTGTAAGTAGCCTCCTTGGTTAAGGGAAACTGTAGCTTGGAGATGAAAATGCAGAGAAAGGGAGTTAGGTGTCAGGAGCTTTGCACCAGATATTGAGCACCTAAAACAGTGTTTCTTCTATCTTTCTTGATGTCATATTATGATTAAGCTTTGAATAATCTTCCTAGAAAACATAGCACGATATGGAAAAAAAGGGGTCACCTCAAGGCATCAAAGAGGGACATCTGGCCAGTATGGAGAAAATAGGGTCATTTGTTTTTGATAAAAAATGTGGATCTGTATAGCTCAAAAATTGAGTCAGCATCTTGCTCACACTCAGCCTTACTAAAGAATTCATATATGCAAATATTGTGATTTATCAAACCAGGGGCTGCAGACATAGGTCAGTGGTTATACCTTGTTGCTCTTGCAGAGGTCTTGGATCCAGCTCCCAGTACCCATGTGGCTCACAACTGTCTGTAACTACAGTTCTAAAGGACCCCTTTGGCACAGGGCATGCATGTGGTGCAAAGATGTATATGTAGGCAAAATATACACATAAAATCATATTTTAAAAATAAAACCAAAGGTTATTTTTCTTTCATTTAAAAATTTATTTTATATTTTGTGTGTGTGTGTGTGTGTGGCTATGTGCACATGAGTGCAGGTAACAGCAGAGGTCAGAGGTGTAGGATTTCTCTTGGAACTTGAGTTATAGGTGGTTATGAGCTACCTGCTGCAGATTCTGGGAATTGAACTCAGGTCCTCTAGAAGAACCATTCCTTTGCTTTTGTTTTTTTTGTTTTGTGAGACAGTCTCAGTGTGTATCCCTGGCAGACCTTGAATTCAGAGATCTACCTGCCTCTTCCTCCCAAAGTGCTTGGACTAATGGCATGAACCTCTGAAGATCTCTTTAAGAGTTAATCTTGACACTCTCATGGATCCTAGAAATTCTAGAGAAAAATGTCATATCAACCATATACCAACCCCAAGAGGAGACACTGATACAAAATGAAGCGTTTTCAGAGGACTGTCAAAAATTTTGTTGTTTGTTTGTTTAAAAATTTGTTATTTACAATACAGGGTTTCCCTGTGTACACAGAACACCCTCTGTTGACTAGGCTGGATTCACCTACCTCTGCCTCCTGAGTGCTGGAATTAAAGGTACGTATCACCATACCCAGTTTGGAAAACTTCTATTCAACTTCTTGGGACACATAAAACCCAATTTTTTTCCTGGCCTGTGATCTAGGAGGCCAGGAAAATAACCTACCTCTAACTTTAAGGAAGTGTCATAGGAAAAGATCTTGCTTTGATTTCCTGCTAGGTACTCATGTTAGATGAGGCATGACTAAAGCTTCTATTTGAGGTTTTCTTTCTGTATTTGTAGTCACTTCATCCATATGAAATGATGATCATGTAAAACGTTCTGGATAAATAGCACTCCTGTGTATACAGTACACATACACTTTGTACCACTCTGACATTTTTCCAGTGGTTTTTCCAAGTCCTGCAGCCCCATAATTAATGGGTCCTCACTGGTAAAGTCTCTAGAGAAGCTATAAGTAACAGAATCTACTGTCATCCGCTGGCTGCTCACGGGGAGAAGTGGAGCCAGTACGAATAGGTTCTGCAGGGCTCTGGTCTGGCCAGAAATGCCAAGAGAAGTGAGGAGGTTTGAGTGGCCTGCAAGGGGCAGGTAGCTGAGGTACAGCAGTAGCAACAGCAAAAGCGGCTGAGGCAGGATCAGAGGCTTGAGGCTGGCCAACCAAGCAGGTCCAAAGTCAAGCAATGAATGCTTCAGGAAAGAGAACTCTTCCTCACGCATTGCAACTCAGTAAAGACAGCACTCTCGGATGATCCTCAATGAAATAACTTGTGCACTTTATTTCCTGGGGACAGAGACTATAAACAAAACATTTAGGAGTTGGGTGGGATTTAGGGGTAGGCATTTCTTATTGGCTCAGTTTGAGATATTAGGGATGCTCTATTTGCATGAGGAAGGACTCCAGGTGTTGCATTAAGTGACTGATTGCGGAAGGTCCTCTCAGTAGAGTGTCTTGGTTAGTGTTCCAAAGCAGGTACAGAACTAGGCAGGGAGTGGCTCCATTCCTGTCAATCTCAAACTCCTAGCTCAACCTTACCAGTTCTTCTGACTGGTGGCATGGCCCACTTGCCCTACAATCTACTAGTACTTCTAGAAGCTTAGCAGTGTTCAGTTTTAGTTCTCCGTCCTTCATTGTAAGACCATTGGCAAACAAGATATCGTAAAATTTCTGTTTCTTTTATTTTTTGAGATTGTGTGGAATGAGCTCAGAACTATTCATGATATAGGCAAGTGCTCTAAAATTAAGCTACACTCTAATTATTTTCTACATTTTATTTCTAATTTTTTAAATTATTATTTTATGTGTACAGATGTTTTTCCTGCACATGTGTCTGTGTACCATCTGTTTTCAGTACCCAGGTACAGAACTGGGTATGGAGTGGCTTGATTCCTGGTGATCTCAAACTCCGAGATCATTCAGAAGAGGGCATTGGGTCCCTTGGAGCTGGCGATACATATGGTTGTGAGCTGCCATGTCAGTGCTGGGAGCTGAACCTAGGTCATCTGCAAAAGCAGTCAGGGATTTTTAAGCATTGAGGCACCTCTCCAGCCTCTTCTTTTATTTATTTTCTAAAAAAAAGAGTACAAACTCAGTCCTCTATTACCACAAATTATGCAACTGAGTTTCCTGCATCTGGAGAAATTGCAGGGATTAGCATATCCTGAATATAATGAATGAGCTCCATCCTGGGAAAACTACATTTCTGATCACTGTATCAAGCTCTTGGTGCCCAGAGCTAACCCTATGCCACAGTGCTCCATACCCAAATACTGCGGGGAGAGAGCTGGTCTTCCAGGAGTGCTGATGTGCCTGTGAGCACAGGTAAGAGCACCTCGTCAGCTTAGAGGAACCCGCCCAGAACCTTCAGGACACAGGAACCAAGGAACAGCAGGGGACAGGATCCTTCCAGATACTGTCTGTACGCTGGAGCTGACCCTGTGCCACAGCTCTCCACATCCAAATTCCTCCCAGAGAGAACTGGTCTCCCAGGAGTACTGACACAAATGCTTGCAGGAGGGAAACTCCAGTCAGAGACAGCAAGACCAGCTAACACTGGATTTAACCAGATGGTGAGAACATAAGCAATAGAAACCAAGGCTACTTGGCATCATCAGAACTCAGCTCTCCCACCACAGCAAGCCCTGAATACCCCAACACACCAGAAAAGCAAGAATCTGATTTAAAACCATATCTCATGATGATGATAGAGGACTTTAAGAAGGACATAAATAATTCACTTAAAGACATACAGGACAACACAGGTAAACAGCTAAAAGCTCTTAAAGAGGAAACACAAAAATCCCTTAAAGAATTACAGGAAAATACAACAAAACAGGTGAAGGAAATGAACAAAACCATCCAGGATATAAAAATGGAAATAGAAACTATAAAGAAATCACAATGGGAGACAACCCTGGAGATAGAAAACTTAAAAAGAGATCAAGAGTCATAGATGCAAGCATCACCAACAGAATACAAGAAATAGAAGAAAGAATCTCAGATACAGCAGATACCATAGAAAACATTGACACAACAGTCAAAGAAAATGCAAAATGCAAAAAATTTCTGACCCAAAACACCCAGGAAATCAAGGACATAATGAGAAGACCAAACCTAAGGATAATAGGTATAGAAGAGAGTGAAAATTCCCAACTTAAAGGGCCAGTAAATATCTTCAAAACATTATAGAAGACGAGTTCCTGCTTCGACAAGACTCCTGACTCGCTATGTCTCTTTTGGGCCATCAACACTCGCCATCCTGCTCAGCCCTGGAGAGACCCCATGGTACCAGGATCTTTCTTCTCTCACCTGGACCTGCGGGCCAGAAGCTGGCAAAACACCATGATCAAAAGCAAGTTGTGGAAGAGAGGGTTTACTGGCTTTTTTCCATATCACTGTTCATCACCAGAGGACTTCATGACAGGAGCTCAAACAGGGTAGAAACTTGGACACAGGACCTGATGCAGAGGTCATGGAGGTGTGCTACTTATTAGCTTTGTTAGCATGGTTTGCTCAGCCTGCTTTCATAAAGAACTTAGGGCCACTAGTCCAGGGATGCACCACCCACAATGGGCTGGGAACTTCCCCATCAATTACTGATTAAGAAAATACTCTACACGATTGCCTACAGCCCAGTCTTATAAAGGCATTTTCTCAGTTGAGGTTCTCGAATCTCTCAAATGACTCTAGATTGTGTCCAGCTGACATAAAATTAGCCAGCCAACACACCAAACACAAAATGGACTTCATGATTTTTTTGCTTTTTTGAGTTTGTGTGTGTGTGTTTGTCTGTACGTGCATGCATAGATGATTTTTGTTTTTGTATTTTTGTTTTGTTTTTAAAATTTGTTCATTTTTAATTTTTGTTTTTGTTGTTTATTGTCTTATAGTTTTTGAGAGAGAGAGGGAAGCAGGGGGTTGGGTGGATGGAGAGGTAGGAAGAATCTGGTAGGTGTCTGGATGAGGGGGAAGACTATAAAAATATATTGTATGAAAAATGTTAAATAAAAAGTATGCTAATTCCAAAAAAAATTATGGAAGAAACTTCCCTAACCTAAAGAAAGAGATGCCCATTAACATACAAGAAGCCTACAGAACTCCAAATAGATTGGACCAGTAAAGAAATTCCTCCCATCACACAGTAGTCAAAACATCAAAAGCACAAAACAAAGAAAGAGTTTTAAAAGCAGTAAGGGAAAAAGATCAAGTAACATATAAAGGCAGACTTATCAGAATTACACCAGACTTCTTACCAGAGACTATGAAAGCCAGAAGATCCTGGGCAGATGTCATACAGACCCTAAGAGAACAAAATGCCAGCCCAGGCTACTTACTATACCCAGCAAAACTCTCAATTACCATAGATGGAGAAACCAAGATATTCCATGACAAAACCAAATTTACACAACATTTTCCCATAAATCCAGCCTTACAAAGGATAATAGATGGAAAACTCCAACACAAGGAAGGAAACTACACCCTAGAAAAAGCAAGAAAGTAATCTCCTTTCAGCAAACCCAAAAGAAGACAGCTATACAAACATAAAAATAACAGGAAGGAAAAATATCTTTACTTTAATATCTCTTAACATCAATGGATTCAATTACCCAATAAAAAGACATAAACTAACAGACTGTGTCAGAGACCATCTCGTGAGAAAGTGAGCCCTTCACAATCTCCCTAACAGGCCAAATGGCCTTGTACTGAGAGCTGGTTATCACCCCCCTTCCTCCCTATTCCTTTCTTGGCACCTGAGGCTGTAAAAGCTGAATTATAGACCCCTCTTCCCTATCTCTTCCTGAGTTCCCATGCCATCCAAGGACATGAGTTACACCTGAGCCCAGCCTGACACCCAAGGCTGTCAAGGAGGATCCATGTTCCAGAGATAAGATCCAGAGTGCCCGCTGCCTGGCGCCTGACTTCGGCCCCCATGTCAGCAGATGCCCACTTTGTTCTTTGTATAATTCTCCCTCGACCCCTCCCATATTCCCCGAGATGTATGCTTTAAAAAGAAGGCACCTCAGCATAATAAACGAGACCTCGATAGGTATCCTTCCTGGTCTCCTGCTCTTCTTTTTCTTCCTCCCATTTCCTTCCAGGTTTGCAGTCTCCCTGGCACCCACGAATAACTGAATCCTGCGGGACTGGATAAGACTGGATATGTAAACAGGACCCATCATTTTGCTGCATACAGGAAATGCACCTCAGTGTCAAAGACAGACACTACCTCAGATTAAATGGCTGGATAACAATTTTCCAAGCAAATGGTCTGGAACAAGCTGGAGTAGCCATTCTAATATTGAATAAAATCAACTTTTAACCAAAAGTTATCAAAAAGGATAAGAAAGGACAGTTCATACTAATCAAAGGAAAAATCCACCAAGAACCCTTAATTCTGAATATCTACACTCCAAATGCAAGAGCACCCACATTCATAAAAGAAACTTTACTAAAGCTCAAAGCACTCATTATACCTCACACAGTAATATTAGGAGACTTCAACACCCCACTCTCATCAATGGACAGATCCTGGAAACAGAAACTAAACAGAGACACAGTGAAACTAACAGAAGTTATGGACCAAATGGATTTAACAGATTATCTATAGAACATTTTATCCTAAAACAAAAGAATATACATTCTTCTCAGCACCTCATGGTACCGTCCCCAAAACTGACCATATATTTGGTCACAAAACAGGCCTCAACAGATACAAGAAGATCGAAATAATCCCATGCATCCTATCCGATCACGACAGACTAAGACCGGTCTTTAATAGCAACAAAAAGGATAAAAAGTCCACATACACATCGAGGCTGAACAATGCCCTACTCAATGATAACTTGGTCAAGGAAGAAGTAAAGAAAAATTAAAGACTTTTTAGAATTTAATGAAAATAAAGGCACAACATATCCAAACTTAATGCGACAAAATGAAAGCAGTGCTAAGAGGAAAAATCATTGCTCTGAGTGCCTCCAAAAAGAAACTGGAGAGCAGCCTGACAGCACACCTGAAAGATCTAGAGCAAAAAGAAGCAAATGCACCCAAGAGAAGTAGACAGCAGTCTACTTAATCAAACTCAGGGCTGAAATCAACCAAGTAGAAAGAAAAAGAACTATACAAAGAACCAACCAAACCAAGAGCTGGCTCTTTGAGAAAATCAACAAAATAGATAAACCCTTAGCCAGTCTAACCAGAGGGCACAGAGATAGTATCCAAACTAACAAAATCACAAATGATATAACAACAGAAACCGAGGAAATTCAAAAAAATTATCAGATCCTACGACAAAAGCCTATATTCAACAAAGCTGGAAAATCTGGATGAAATGGACAATTTTCTAGAAAGATACCAAATACCAAAGTTAAGTCAGGATCAGATTTAACCATCTAAACATTCCCATAACCCCTAAAGAAATAGAAGCAGTTATTAAAAGTCTCCCAACCAAAAAAAAAAAAAAAAAAAAAAAAAAAAGAGCCCTGGACCAGATGGGTTTAGTGCAGAATTCTATGAGACCTTCAAAGAAGACATAATATCAATACTCTTCAAACTATTCAACAAAATAGAAACAGAAGGAACACTACCCAATTCATTCTATGAAGTCACAGTTACATTGATAACAAAACCACACAAAGACCCAAAAATGAAAGAGAACCTCAGACCAATTTTCTTTATGAATATCAACACAAAAATATTCAATAAAATTCTTGAAAACCAAATCCAAGAATACTTCCAAAACGATCGTTCTCCATGATCAAGTTTGCTTCGTACCATGGATGCAGGGATGGGTCAGTATACAGAAATCCATCAATGTAATCCATTACATAAACAAACTCAAAACAAATCAAAACAAACCCACATGATCTCATTAGATGCTGAAAAAGCATTTGACAAAATTCAACATCCCTTCATGTTAAAAGTCTTGGAAAGATTAGGAATTCAAGGCCCACACACAAACATAGTAAAAGCAATATATAGCAAACCAGTAGTGCACATCAACTAAATGGAGAGAAACTTGAAGCAATCCCCCTAAAATCAGGGACTAGATAAGGCTGCCCACTCTCTCCCTACCTATTCAATATAGTGCTTGAAGTCCTAGCCAGAGCAATTAGATAGCAAAAGGAGATCAAAGGCATACAAATTGGAAAAGAAGAAGTCAAAATATCACTGTTTGCAGATGATATGATAGTATACTTAAATGGCTCCAAAAATTCCACCAGAGAACTCCTACAGCTGATAAACAACTTCAGCAAGGTGGCTGGATATAAAATTAACTCAAACAAATCAGTTGCCTTCCTATACTCAAAGAATAAATGTGCTGAGAAAGAAATTAGGGAAACAACATCCTTCACAATAGTCACAAACAATATAAAATATCTTGGTGTGACTCTCACCAAACAAGTGAAAGATCTGTACGACAACAACTTCAAGTCTCTGAAGAAAGAAACTGAAGATCTCAGAAGATGGAAAGATCTTCCATGCTCATGGATTGGCAGGATTAATATAGTAAAGATAGCCATCTTGCTGAAAGCAATCTAAAGATTCAATGCAATCTCCATCTATATTCCAAATCAATTCTTTATAGAGTTAGAAAGAGCAATTCTTAAATTCATTTGAAATAACAAAAAGCCCAGAAGAGTGAAAACTATTCTCAACAATAAAAGTACTTCTGGGGGAATCAGCATCCCTGACCCCAAGCAATAGTGATTAAAAACTGCATGGTGTTAGTACAGTGACAGGCAGGTAGATCAATTGAATTGAAGACCCAGAAATGAACCCATATACCCATGTTCACATGGTCTTTGACAAAGGAGCTAAAACCATCCAGTGGAAAGAAGACAGCATTTTCAACAAATGGTGCTGGTTCAATTGGCAATCAACATGTAGAAGAATGCAACTTGATCTATTCTTATATCCCTGTACAAAGCTCAAGTCCAAGTGGATCAAGGACCTTCGCATAAAACCAGATACAAGGAATCTAATAGAAGAGAAAGTGGGGAAGAGCCTCAAAGACACCAGCACAGAAGAAAATTTCCTGAACAGAACACCAATGGCTTATGCTCTAAGATCTAGAATTGACAAATGGGACCTCATAAAATTGCAAAGCTTCTGCAAGGAAAAGGACACTGTCAATAGGACAAAACAACAATCAACAGATTGGGAAGAGATCTTTACCAGTCTCACATCTGATAGTGGGCTAATAGCCAATATATACAAAGAACTTAAGAACTTAGACTCCAGAGAATAAAATAACTATATTAAAAATGGGAAACAGAGCTAAATAGAGAATTCTCATCTGAGGAAACTCAAATGGCCAAGAAGCACCTAAAGAAATGTTCAACATCCTTAATCATCAGGGAAATGCAAATCAAAGCAACCCTGAGACTCTACCTCACACCAGTCAGAATGGCTAAGATCAAAAACTTAGGTGACAGCAGATGCTGGTGAGGATGTGGAGAAAGAGGAACACTCCTCCATTACTGGTACAACCATTCTGGAAATCAGTTTGGTGGTTCCTCAGAAAATGGGACATAGTACTACTGGAGGACCCAGCTATACCACTCCTGGGAATATACCCAGAAGATGCTCCAACATCTTAATAAGGACACATGCTCCACTATGTTCATAGCAGCCATATGTATAAATAGCCAGAAGCTGGAAAGAACCCAGATGTCCCTCAACAGGGGAATGGATACGGAAAATGTGGTACATTTGCACAATGGAGTACCACTCAAAAGACTTCTCAAAATACTATTTTCTTTTCTCCCCTATTTTTGAAAATAGATTATTTTCTCACATAATATATCTGCACTAATGTTTCCCTTTCTTGACTTCTCTCAGCTAAGCCCACCGCCTGTCCTGTCCTGTTCTCTGCATTCTGTCTCTCATTAGAAAAGAACAGGTTTCTAAGAGTTAATAATAATGATCTCATCTTTAGCTCTGCAGCAGAATAACTGTAGCAGGTGAAACAATTCGTTGTTTCTTTGATAAAATCAACAAGATAAGACAAACCTTTATCCAAACTAAGTAAAAGGTGAATAGACACTATCCAAATTAACAAACTCAGAAACAAAAGGAGGCTTATAACAACAGACATGGAGGAAATTCAGAGGAATCCAAAGGTGTACTTTAAAAACCTGTTCTCTGCCAAGTTGGAAAATCTAAAATAAATGGTTAATTTTCTTGGTGCATGCCACTTACCAAAGTTAAATCAAGGTAAGATAAGAAATTCATATAGACTGTCATTCTTCCATTTGTGGCTGTCTCTCATTATTACCTAGCTGCATACTCAAATTTAATATTAAAAATTGCATAGCTGGCTGTGGTAGTGCATGCTTTCAATCTAAGCACTTGGGAGATATAGGCAGGTTGAACTGTGAGTATAAGGCTAGCCTGGTATGTACAGTGAGTTCCAGGACAGGTAGAGCTACATAGTGAGATTCTATCTCAAACAAGACTCACCCAAGACCCCTCCCCCCAAAATGGCTGGACCTGGTGGCTCATACCTTTAATCCAGAACTTGGGAAGCAGAGGCAGGTGGATATTCAAGAACTCAAAGCCAGCCTTGTCAATATAGCTAGTTTGAGGACAGCCAGGGATACATAAGAGTGACCATGTCTCAGTTTTCCCAAATATAAATTTTACATTCATATTTCTCATCAGCTATTTTTGGTAGTTTTTCAGTTTTCTCTGACCAACCTCTTCCATTTCTTGTAATGTAAAAGCCCAAGATTTATATTCTACTCTTCCATCTCTAAATATGACAAACAATTATGAGTAAATCTCATACATCCATAAAAAGTGCCTTCATTTTTATTGTCAGAGTTCCAGATGTGGGATTCTACATGTAAGTAAGAATATGTGGAGCATAATTTTTATTGGTTCTTGCTAAATTACCCTTCCAAATGGTTCTTAATGGGTTTGAGGTTGTAGACAGCATAATCACAACTGTTAATAAAAGAACACATTTAATTGGGAATGACTTACAGTTTCAGAGGATTAGTTCATTATCATCATGGCTGAAAGCATGGCAGTGTGCAGGTAGACATGATACTGGAGGAGCTGAGAGTGCTACATCTTGATCTGAAGGCAGTAGGAGACTGTGTATAGCTTGGACATATATAAGGACTTGAGCATAGCTTGAGCATATATAAGACCTCAAAGCATGTCCCCGTAGTGACATGCTTCCTCTAACAAGGCCACATCTACTCTACTAAGGACACACCTCCTAATTGTGCCACTCCCTAATGACCAAATATTCAAACACATGAGTCTATGGGGGCCACACCTATTCAGAACACCACAGTCTTCATCTGTGTACTAGCTGGGATTTTTTGTTAATTTGATACAAGTTAGCGTCATTTTGAAAGAGGGATTCTCACTTGAGAAAATGCCTTCATCAGATTAGATTAAAGGTAAGCCTGTTGGAGACACGTTTATCGTTAACGGTTGATGTGGGGGAGCCCAGTCCAATGTGGACAGTTGCACCCTTAAGCAAGTGGTCCTGAGTTCTATAAGAAAGGAGCTGAGCAAATCACGAGGAGCAAGCTGGTAAGCAGCACTCTTCTATCTCCTATTTCAGTTCTTGTTCCTGTTTGATTTTCAGCCTTGGCTTTCCCTCAATGAGGGACAGTGCTCAAGATGGATGTGTAAGATGAAACAAACCTTTTCCTCCCCAATTTGCTTTTGGTATTGTTTTATCACAGTAATAGGAAACAAACTAAGGTCCTTATAGAACTTCCAACTCTGCCTCAGAACTCTCTTCCCTGCCAGCTGGACCTAATGATTGAGAAGGTGGGCCCTAATGATTGAGAAGGTGGGCCCAACTGGACTCACCCTTTCCTCCCACTGGAAGCCCTTAGATCCTCTTTAAAACCCTAGATATGTTATCTCACCTCTCCAAGTTGGGAAAACGCCAGGTCAATTGGACCCCACCTGCTTATGACCAGCACAGGGTCTTTGTTGAAGACACTGATTGGCCATTGGTAACCCATGCTGCTCCCCACCCCCCCCCCCCCAGTGGCTAACTGGCCTATAGTGGTTCCAAGAGTGAATTCCAGAGTGACCATCTAGAGACCCAGAGTTCCAAAAGAACTTGAAGAAGCACCAGCTTAGCAATAGTGAGTTCTATCTTGGCAAGGATAGAAACTACCATCTGTCATTTTCTAAGCATCACTCACAGACTTAGTGAGAGGGGAAGCAGACTCACTCCAGCTTTTGAAGGGAGACCAGCCAGGTCATGGAAGGCTTTCTCTGGGTAGGAAGGTTCACAGTTTTGTTAGTCTTTACCTCCAAAACTTGAAAGTGAAGGCAGGAAGAGGAAGGCAAGGAGAGGCTGTATGTGTGGGGCAGGGTCAATGAGAGATTTCTACTTGACTACTTACCATCTGAGAGCTTGAAAGGCAATCAACACACACAAAGTCAAGAGTCCATATACATCCAACCTATATTCAAATGGCCCCAGGTGTTCCACGTACAACTCTGTCTTCCTTGTTGATCCCAGAAACAATGGTCAGGAATCATCTTTATGGTCTCCAAATTTACCCACAGACCACCAAATAACAAAATGGCTATTTTCTGCCAGTAATTTGGAATTGATCATTATATAGAATATATAGGCAAAACATATTTCTGAAGCTGCAGGTTCAGAAACCTTCTGGCCCAAGGTTGTCCTATAGTCCTACATTTTTCGACTGCTCTTAGCTCATCTTACTGTTAGGGATCCAGAAAAATAGGATTCCTGGGTTTTGATTTCTAGTCCAAACACTTGTTTCATATACAATAGACAATAATGTGGAGTAATTTACCAGCTAACACACCTTTGGGTAAACTTAAGCCCCATTTCAAAAATATTAACAAACTTTATAATCAGGCTGTTGAAACAATTAAAATGATATATGCCTCCTAGTGACCCTTTTTCTACACACTTGATCTTACAACACACAATGTACTCTCTGGTCCTGTCTTCAGGTCCTATTTGTTTCAGAGAAAGGTGAGGCATTCACCCAAGAGGGCATAATTATACCTACAATATAGGATTAACCCCAATGAATCTGGTGTGTATGTTGGAGTTGAACCCAGGGTTTCATATAGGCAAAGCACATGCTCACCCACTGGGCCACACGCCCAGCTCTAGAATATGTTTTCAAATGTAATAAAGAACATAGAAGAACAACTTGGAACTCTGGAGAAAGGGATGACACGGGATGTATATGACCTGGAGATGAAAAAAATTATGTGTTCTTGTGAGTATGTATGAGTGCAGGTTCCAAGAGTCCAGAAGAAGGTTCTAGATCCCTTGGAGCTGGAGTTACAAGTGGTTTTTGAGCCTTTAAATGTGGCTACCAAACTGGGTTCTTTGCTAAAGCAGCAAGAATTCTTAACCATGGAGCCATCTCTTCAACCCTGAAGAATTCTATAGTTTTGTGTGACTGAACACCATGGTAAACATGTGGATGTTAGTGGACGACTTGCCAAGACTCAGTTCTCTTACCACTGTTTGTCCTAGGGATTAAAATCAGGTCATTAAGTTTGGTGGCAGATCTCTTTTACCAGCTGAGCCATATTGCTAGTCCTTTTCTCTTCTTTTTTCTTTTTTTGGTTTTTCGAGACAGGGTTCCTCTGTGTAGCCCCGGCTGTCCTGGAACTCACTCTGTAGACCAGGCTGGCCTTGAACACAGAAATCTACCTGGTTCTTTGATTTTTTTTCTTGACCTGGATATCTATCTATCTATCTATCTATCTATCTATCTATCTATCTACCTAATGGAATTTGAAAGTGAGCATCAAACACATGCCCTGGTATTGCCAGTGTTTTGTTGCTTAACAGTAATGAACTTCTCCCATAACTGGTCTTTTAGGAAAAATGGTAATGTAAGGCCAGAGGATATTCTCATGTGTTCCTGGATTCACTACAGACTTCTGGACCTCTGAGCCTCCCATGATTCATGAAGATTTCCTCCTACCTGTACACTAATCTGCTAGAACTGTTTGAGATCACCAACATAAAAGGTTGTTAATGGCCAGGTGGCTCACATCTTTAATCCCAGCACTTAGGAGGCAGATTTGTGAGTTTGAGGCCAGCCTGGTTTACAAAGTGAGTTGTAGGACAGCCACTCCTATCCAGAAAAACCCTGTCTCAAAAATCAAAAACAAACAAACAAGATTATTAAGCAGATATTATTCAAGGTACCCTAGTGTAGTGTGTCTGGTAGAATTAATCTCTCTTCTCATATGTATATACATGCACATATATTAACAAGAATGACTTACACGCTATAGTCCAGCTAGTACGACAATGGCTGTTTATTAGTGGAAGGTCTAAGAATCCCCAAAAATCCAGTAGTTGTTCAGTTCACGAGGCAGGATGTCTCAGGTGATAGATGCCAGAACCCGTATGTAAGCTCTAATGCAAGTGAAAGAATAGACTAGCTAGTGAGAGCAAACAGGCAAAGAGGGCAAGCTTCTTTCTTCCATGTCCTTTATATAGGTTGCCAGTAGAAGGTGCAATCCAGATTAAGAAAAAAATTCCTCAAAGGTATATTCAGCTTAAATCAGTTTAATTCCAGTTGTAGTCAAACTGATAACAAAAAATAGCTATCACAGCAGAAAAAAAAGTTCCACACAAATATAATAGCTTATTTAGCTATATACTTTTAGTTTTTTTTCACTTACACATTTTATCCTGTATAGAAATATCAGTGCAATTTTTGGTACTTGACTTCTTAAACTTAGATGCATTTTCAGATATTTTATTTCCTTTTGAGGATAAATGAAGCAATTAAGAACTCCCTGATGGTTTCACTCACTGCCTGCTAGGTGGTGTCCTGAGCTGTCCTTAAGGTGTGGGGCTCTCCTTAGTCAAAGCCTATCTGTCATACTGAGTGTCTGCATAGTACATCTCAAGGCTGAAAAAAAAATAGTGCTTTGAAAGGCACAAAGGCTACAATTTGGGCTGCTTCTTGAATTTTATCCCATGTGTTTTCTGATGCCCAATAAGGTGTGAGCTCTGTGTGAATGCCTTCCCACACTTGATGCACACATATGGTCTCTCACCAGTATGAGTTCTCTCATGCCTGGTAAGGTGGGAACTCTGACGGAAAGCTTTCCCACAGCGCTCACAGTGGTAGGGCTTAGCTCCAGTATGAGTTCTCAGGTGCTGAGAGATGGCTGAGCGGTCGTTGAAGGTCCTCCCACACTCTGAACACTCAAATGGTCTCTCTCCACTATGAATTCTAAGATGCTGTGTGAGGGAGGAGCTCTGAACAAATGCTTTCCCACAGGCCATACACATATATGGCCGCTCTCCTGTGTGGATCTTCTTATGGACAGAGAAATACCTAGCATTCCGGAACAGTTTACCACATTCACTACATCGGCAAACTTGGCTCCCCTTGTGAATTTTTATAAAGGATATCTGCTGAGCATGCAGGCTGAAGGCTTTCCTACAATTGTTGGCTCTCCTGAGCCTTCCCACATCAGAACCTCTATAGTAAGTTTTTATATAGGGATCACATTTTATGGAAGCATTGATTTCCCTGTCTTTTCCTCTTTCCGAGGTCTTTAGGTGATTTTTTACATAGGGGACATGTTTTTCAGAAGTGCTAAGTTCCTCGACTCTTTCCCCTTTAGAACCCTTCTGGTGAGGTTTTATATGTTTCCAGGAATTCCTGTTCCCTTGGACGTTTCCTTCTTTATAGCCTTTCTGATGACTTTTTACAGGTAAGGCATGTGTCAAGAGACTGTTGTCACTGGCTCTCCCTGCCCCAGACTCCATCTGGTGATTTTGTACAGATGAACCTTGTAACATGGAATTGTTACTTTCCCCAACTTTATGCCATTCAGGGCCTTTCTGGTGAATCTTTGGAGGTACATCAGACACCATGGCATCGCTACTGTCCATAAGTATACTCTCTTTAGAGCCAGTGGCTTTCTGGTAAACTTTTGCAGGCACAGTAAGTGTAATGGGATCTCTACTGGTCCCAGGTTTTCCCTGCTCAGAACCCTGTTGCTGGTTTTTTATGGAGGAGCCATGTGTCACAGGAGTGCTGCCACTCCTGCCTTGCCACTCCACAGAGTCCTTCTGCTGTTTTCTTATGCGTAAACCTCGTGTCATGGAAATGGTGTTTGTCCTGCCTTTCCTCTTTCCAGTGCCCTTCTGCTTAACTTTTACATACTTTCTAGGAAGAACTTCATTGAGTGAGCCCTGGCTTTTGTGACGACTAGTTTGGTCTTGAGACTTGGAGCTTTCAGAGAACTTCTTCTGAGGATGGCCTTTTTCCTGTAGATTCCCCACTTGATTTGATTCTATGGTGTGCATTTCTTTGACCCCATCTTCTAAGATACTTTCAAAGACAGTAGACTGGGTACCATTCCTTGAGAGATCTTTTGTGTTTGGGTCATGAATTGGTTTTACCACAGGAATGGGAGAGTCTGGAGTTAACTCTCTGTTTCCCAATGTAGGCTCCCACCCTGAAAGAAACCAAAAGATATACATATTGCAGTTATAAGTACCAGAATGACAGTATTAAAAAATAAGGTTACATCTTCTCAAACAGTCCTTCCGTCTAGGGAGTGACAAGCCGTGAAGCAGCAAAACCAGGAGCTTTCTCATTCCCCCAGATAAACTAGACCCGAGGCTGCCTACCAATGCAGGGTTACAGTGTCAGATAAAGATCCTGGACAGAGACTCCTCAGAGCACAGCTGGGTAGAGAAAAACTGAGAGATCTGGGGGACCCCATGGCTTTCTAAATGTAGGAATGGCCTTACCCACAGAGACCAAGTTGCCCAAGGTCTCTAGCATCACATCATGATACTCAGTCTTCTGCGTTGGACCTAGTAGCCGCCACTCCTCCTCATTGAAGTCTACAGCCACATCCTGGAAAGTCACCGGCTCCTGTAATGTTATAAAAGTTTGATGTTTGCCAGTGTGGGTAGAAGGCCGGCCACTGGGACATTCTACCACACATAGGGACTTCTCTGCTTTGGTGGTTTACTCAGAGACAATGACCTTTTTTGACCCCAAAAGAGATCCACAGGGTATTTCTCCAAACTAAAGTCTGGGTCCCAAGCTGGTAGGCAGAGTTACTGATTGACAAAGAGCTACAAGTGCAATAAGCATGCTACACTGATCATACTAGCATCTGTATTAAGCTTGCATTGTAATGACAACATTCCTCCAAAGGACCTTCTCCCTCTGGAAACAAACAGCCTTGTCCTGTAGTGTAAAACCTATAATGTTAATGGATAGGTCTGACCTATGTGTAATATTCACCTATGCCATGTCAGTTTCTTATGAGCGGCTAAGGATTCTGAAAGGAAGACTCTCCCATCTCACCAACTTGCCTGGATCTGGGAGGTATTTTGCCCAGATGCAGCAGAGCCTACTTTAGAAGGAACAGAATAGAGAGCAATGAGTCTGGGATCAGTTTCTTCCTATTCCCAGGTAGCAGCCCTGCTTGAAGCCTAGCCCACATAGCCCATTACATGAGAGCCAACAATTCCAATCACATACCTGAGCCAATATAAACCATTTGTAAGGAAAAGAGCCATATACACACCATTATCCTGGCTGACAGGGCTAATCCTATTGCATGGCCATCACTTAGTTCTGAGACTGATCTGAGCCTACGCTGTTTCCCTAATTAAGTGTCTCCAGAGGACAAGGGCTCACTCATTCTAACTAGGGTACAATGTCGTCCTTACAAACTGCCTGTGATTCTTCTGGTTCTTATGTCCCTCAGTCTTGATTCTTGGACTCCTACTGTTTGCTTTCTCCATGCCCATCACAATGTCAGGAGGGTTACCCTTCACACTTGGGTTTTCCAGAATTCCACATAGGCCCAGGAACTCAGAAAGTTAAAGTGGCCTATCTTCTGTGAAGCCTTGGCAAGGCTCAGTGTAGAAAGGACATCTTAGGGGTGGTCCCTTAAAGGAAGCTGTGACCAATGGAACAAAAGGCTCTTACTTACCTCAGCTGGAACCTCAGCTGCAAAAGTAACTGGTAAGGTGGCCACACCCTTCCTTTTCTCCTTTAGTTGATCAGTGGCCTCACTGGAGCAGGCAAGCGAAGCTGGAGAAGATGCCACATAGAGTTAATGAGGTGGTAGCCCTCAGGCAGACCGAACTCCCAGACTTACAACCCATGACCTATGCATACCCGTGCCTCTTGATGGTCTATGTTGACCTCTTCACAACATAACTGGATGGGCCCAGTGTGTTACTCTGCCTGGACCACTTGGAGACTGGTGTCTCTACTATACAAACCTTTTGCTGTCTCCCCATTGCAGTATCTGTCTTAGGCTCTGGCTTCTGAAGCAATGGCCTTTTCCGTAGTGGTAAAGTCTGTTTCTAGTCTCCAAGGCCTTATCATGCTGCCTTGGAGAAGAGAAGGATCTCCCCTTGGTCACAGAATGTGTACTCATTTGTGCTTCTCGTCATATTAAACATCCCTGGCCGGTACTAACAGCCCTTCCAAGGATTCTTTCAGGTCTAGCCTTCCTCATGTGTCTCCACTCTATGGGCTTTTACCATGCTGATTCTACTCCAGCTAGGACGGGGACAAATGACATCACCCAGCCTGCTCCACCATGCTATCCCTTCACCTTCATGGACTCTGGTAGACATGGGAGACCATACACTTTTAGAGCAAATGAAGCTTTTTGTGTTTGGAAGCCTTAATGGCAATGAAGTCAGCTGAAGGCAGCCAAATGAGATGGATGAGGGGATGGGTTGAGGCTCTTATTGAATCTCTAGGTAGAAGTGTACCTAGAGTTAGAGCATCCTGGAACTCCTCCAGTAAGGGTTCCTTCCTGGAGCCACTTTACAGCTTTTTGGTGTTTGTAAGTACAGTGTATGTGCATGTGTGTTTGGGTGCATGCAGAGGGTAGATGAGGATGTCTGGTGTTCTAATCCATCATTCTTTACTATCCCCATTTGAGACAGTGTCTCTCACTGAACTTGTAGCCAGGTTGGAGGCCAGGAAACCTGAGTGACTTTCCTGTTTCTACTCACTATAATAGTGTGGTTAGGCATGTATGACCATGCCCCATTTTTTTTTAAATGTAGCTTTTGGGGGGAGTTGAACTCCAATTAACTGTCATAAACTGCCTCACTCCCCAAATCCTGGGTATTAAAGCCAGAATGCTGTGCCACTCCTGGGTGAAAGCCCCAGTCCATTTCTATTTTGAGACAGGGGTCATGATAAATTGTTCACACTGACCTTGAACTCATTTGTAGCTCAGACAGGCCTTGACTTGGCCTCTTGAGTATCTTAGATTATAAGCCTCCATCATCAGATCTAGTAAAATATATTAAGGTTTCAGAGACCAGAGCTCTGGCATCAGCCTCACTGGCTTAAAATCAAGATGTTAACAGGACTATGTTCTTTTTGGATATGAGGAAGAACTCACTCTTTGCCTTTCCAACTTCTACAGGCTACACAAGATTCTTGGTCACTGTTTCACTGGGACATCCATCCTGCCTCTTTTCTACACTGCTCTCATCACAGCAGGTTTCAGTGACAGAAGCAGCCTCCATAAACTCCACCTGAATCCTGACCTTCTCACCACCTTAGTATCATATGTGTATTTACTTGTCACATCCCACCCTTTCTGTAGGCCCACAGGCTCAGTCAACTCTTGAGTCCTCCCTCAGTTAGGACTTCATTCATAGCCCCTTCAAAGAACTGGAAGGCTGGCTATGTGTCAGGGATCCCAACAGGACAAAGGGGGAAAAGCACTGTATCTGAAAGCTTCCACTGAAGCGCATAGGAGGTTTTTGTTTGGGTGAACAGGGCTGGATACCAAATACTTGAGGTTTCCATTCATTCTAATCTGGTAACATGCAAGTCATGGATGCTTGTGGTCTGGAATGGGAACATCCTCAGGTACCCCAGCACTCCCCATTCCCTCACAAAGGCTTCCCAGAGATGTTTGTCACCTCACCCTTCCATGACACTCACCATCGTCCTTAGACACCGAGGTCATATTCTCCAACAAAGCCACCACTGCTTTGCAATCTTCTGGGTGCTGCGACTCTACCCATACCCGAAACTTCTCAGGCAGTGCATTCAGGAACTGCTCGAGCACCAGCAACTCTAGGATCTGCTTCTTTGAACGTGTATTGGGCTGCAGCCACTGGTGACACAGCTTACGAAGCTGGGACATAGCCTTCTGGGGACCAGCTGACTCTTCATACTGGAAATGTCGGAACTTCTGGCGAGAAGCTTCAGTGTCAGTCAAACGCTTGCTTGGCTGTTGAGCTGGCTTGAGGTTACCTGGGTTCAAGTCTTCTGGATAGAGGGATTGAATCAGGGCATTCCGAGGACCAGCCACATCCTTGTTCAATGTAAGGACCTCAACAACCTCGATCTTCATCAGGGGACTCTTAGAAGGAAAGGAATTCATTCCAGGGTCTGGAGAAGGCCAAGAACATTCTAAAACAAAAGCAGAGCAAAAGCTAGGCAATGTGGCACATTCTTATAATCACTGTTCTTGGGAGGCAGAGGCAAGAGGGGGATGACTCTTAAGGGTCTAGCCAGAGCTACATATTGACTTATAGGCCAACTAGAGTCACAAAGACAGACTCATCTAAAAAACATACACAAAACCAGGCTGCGCATGTAGCTTAGTTGCTAAGAATAATGTAGCATATCCCCAGAAATGTATTAAAACCAGTCACGGTGATGCATGCCTGTAACCCTAGCACATAGGGGATAGAGGCAAGAGGATCAGATGTTTAAGGTCAAGCCTGGCTACACAGTAAGGTTAAGGCCAGCCTAAGATATGTGAGCGACAGTTCCACTCCTATGTTTTAAGAAATACAAATACTGTTTTATTAAGTATGTAAGGAACGGGCTCATTCTTATATTAAAAAGTACTATCATCAAGTTACATGCATTGCAGAGTATCTGTATGGATTTCCTTCCTTTCCATTCTTCTTTTATATAGATTTTTTAAACTTGTCTTTTATTTTACACATCACTGGTTGGTTGTACTTTGTCTAAAAAAATTCATGCAGAATTTGTTTTTTCCTTTTCTTTTCAATTTTTCTCTCTTGGCCAAGGTCCTAGCCCTAAAGGACTGCTTAATCACTGAGGTGTATCAACTAGGACCCACACTCTTTTGAGATAGGGCAGCCAACCCAGGGTGGCCTTGAGCTCTATGTAGCAGAGGAGGACTTTAAACTTCTGATGTTCTTCTTAGCTCCTGAGCACAGGAACCCATGACCACACCTGGTTTATGTGATGCTGGGCATTCAATTCAAGACGTTGTGCGTGATGGGCAAACACTTTGCCAACTAAGGCACATCTGCAGTCCCTCTTTTTGCTTTTTATTTGAGGACAAGTAATTACCCAGACTGGCCTTGACCCTGCCTTAGCTTTCCAAGTAGCTGGGATTATTGGCCTATTTGTTTCTTGCTTAAAAAAAAAATTTTTTTTAAAAACTTCTTCAAATGGATGTCTTCCCTTCATCACCCACAATGTTTGCTTCAAAGCTCTGTTCATTGGTTTTTAGCAATGTATTGCAGGCTGTCCAGTGACCCTAGATTTTAAGTGTGGATGCTAGAGAATGATATCTATTTAAGAGAATCATGATATACATATTTGAGACAGACAGATAGATGTTATACAAAGGTCCCAGAGAACAAACGCATGAAAGAGAACATGTATTCTTGAACAAAAATAAACACACCATGAAAATACTCTACTGGACTGGACTCTAGCACAGCAGTTCTCAACCTGTGAGTCGTGACTTTCCAGAGGTTCATAATCATAACAAAATTACAATTATGAGGTAGTAACAAAAAATAATTTTTTGGTTGAGGGTCACCATAAAACGAGGAACTGTATCAAAGGGTCACAGCATTAGGAAGGTTGAGAACCACTGGTCTAGCCAAGATAAATACTCTATAGATTCTGGACTCTCAAACAAATCTAGAAATCTGAGCACTATGTCTCTGTAACACTATCTGCCTCAAGATTTCCCTTATTCTCTCAAAGTCTGGGCTCACACTGAAATTATCTTTGAAGATATACTCTTGTTTCTTGCGGTTTCTTCAGTTATTCATTCACTCTGTGGTACCTTCTTACTAAAGGCCAAGTAATTCAATCATATTGCTAGTTGGAATTTATAGAATGAGTTTTGTTCTTTTTTTTTTTAAGGCCCCTGACATTTCACTTTTTAAATTCACTGTAATCCTTTCTAATTGTGTATTTTCTCATTCTCAGATAATGTAGGAGTTAAAGCTGATGATTTCCTCAGAGATTACATCCAAAGGGTCTTTGCCCATATGAGTCCTCTGTTACAGAATCCAATGAGGACTCCTACTGAAGTCTTCCACATTGTCATATTTACAGGGATCCCTGCCAGAGGTTTCAATGCTCAGTGGCTTCCTAATATCAATTACATTCTTAAGACTCTCCCTAGTACAACTGTGATACCAAATAAGAGAACTACATATGAAAGTGCTTCTATATCATACACATTCTCATGGCTTTAGAGTTCTCAGATGCTATTATTTAGTGTAAGAAAATTGTATTTTTGTGGGGTGAGGGTGGGGCTCTAGTGCAAGTTCTCTCAAGGTAAAACTAACTTAGGTCAGAGGTTGTTCCTGCTCCAATCATACTTTTGAGATTTCGTCCCTTAGAGGAGTTCTCAGATATTGAAAATTTCACAAAAGAGTCCCATTCATGTCTTTACAGATTAATATCCTGTTTTAGCCATCTAACAGTTAAGGTGGCCCAAGATGAAACTGGGCTTTCTCACACTAAACATATTTACTGCACACTTTTTTTATATCACCCTCCCCACACACACCCTAAGGATCTCAGAGAGAATATTCATAAAAGATAAGAGAAAATGTGTTCTTGAACAAAAATCAATAGTATTGGACTAGGCTCTATCCAACATACATGCTCACTCTAGATTCTAGACACTCAACAAATTGATAAGGCCCTCAGAGGTCTGTAGTGAAATTCCTTGATTTTCTACATATATGTATTCTAATACATAATACTTTTGTATGAATATTTCTTTCATTCTCTACATGTTTGCTCGAGCATGTGGCCATTCTCAGGGTATACAAAGAGTCTCTGCCCCTCTTCTTCAAATAAAGGAGAAATTACTCTTATAAGGTTCATTTCCTGTTTCATTATTTTAAGTTGACAATATTCAAGTTTGGGGCTGGAGAGATGACTCAGCAGTGAATAGTACTATCTATTTTTTCCAGAGGACCTGAGTTTCATTCCCACTACACGTATGATGATTCAAAACCATGTGTAATTCTAGTCCCAGGGAATTAGATGTCCTCCTTTGGCCTCTGTGGGAACTTCATGCACATAGTATATAGAAGAACACACAGGCAAAACTACACATATGCAAAGGAAAAAAATAAGCATTTCTGCAGGTTCTCCTGTGATTATGACTTATTCATCTACTAGTTAATCTCTTTCTCCTTTATTTCTTGATAGGGTCTCACTATGGTACCTTGGTATTCTCGAATTCCTAAGAGATCAGCCCTCCTTTGTCTCTTAAGTGCTTTGATTTAAGGTATGTGCCACCATGCCTGGCCAATAGTGTCTTTTATGCATTGCTTCTAATGATTAAGTTTAGTTAACTTTAAAGTGCCCCACCTTAGGGACATACATGTGGATGTGATTCTTGGAATGGCCACAGAATAACAACTGAACATATGAACACAACCTAATTTATTTTCCCATATTGCCTTCACAGGATCTTATTCAACTCAAAGCTCTCTTGAGGATAAATGACATTTGTCTTAGAATTTAACCATTTTCTCATAGTACCTCACCAACCACATTCCCTGCTGTCATTCTAGCTGGAGAAGCTTGTAAGCTTAGTTATGAAAAAGAAGTTGAACTTTGGATTCAATCTCACTTTTGTGCATTCTGCACACTACTGTTGGGATACTAGTGAAGATGTGTTTTTTTTCATTTAATAGTAATATATGACATTCTAAAATCTCATATTTTTATTTGCTACCTGGACCTCTTGAAGTTCAAACAAGCAATTGGCTCCTCCTTGGATATGTCTTTGGTCCCTTTTCATCTATGATCTATTGACAAGATAAGTAGAGACTTGGCACAGTTTAAATCCAGCTTTCAAGGTAAACACTATTAGGTAGTTCTTCACATGATTAGTGTAAAGTCTTACCTAACATTATGTCATTATGGAGAGAAAAAGGAAACCACAGTTCCACTCCTTAAAATACTTTATGCCTTTAACACCTTTAAAATAAGTTATTTTCAAAACTACAGCCCGAGTTTCCCTTGCAATACATGGCTGGGGATGTATGTAGCCCAGTGGCAGAGTGCTTGCACAGCACATACAAGGCTCTGGGGTCAGTCTGCAGCACCACAAAGAATGCTTGTAGTAAGCATACAGACTATGAACCACAGCCACAGGAAATCCCTTCAAGACTTCCTTCACCCATAGGCAGTCTCAGCAGCTTTTTGGTCCAGTTTAGCGAATTACTTATTTAGATCCACTGAGTCTACCTTTGAGTCAAACATACTCTTTAATTCTCCCCAAACCAGCTACTACTCTCTCACGGCAGGCATCATCATTTCAATCCTGGAGACTACTGGTGCCCGCTTCCTTTCTCCATCTCTGTCCTGACACAACTCTTTCTTTACAAAGCAACCAGCGTGAGCTGTGAAAAGCCATGTCACACCATTCCTCCACAATCAAACTTCCCTACAGCTGAGGTGGCCAGGGGCCTTCTGCTAACTTAACCTGCATGTTCTTGTATTTTGGTTTCCTAGTCCTAGCCTCAAAATTTTCCTATTTCCATCATATAGGAATGATTTTTCATTCATTAGTAAGTACTAGATGACTATTTACTCATTCAGATGAACGTTGATGTGAAACTAAACATCATAACTGAAGATGGCAGCAGGTGGAGATGTGAGAGGTGAACAGGGTCAGAGAGTGACCTGATGCTACTTCACCAGACCATGAAAACACAAAGAGAAGCACAGTGGCACATGGTGTGCTTAGGAGCCAAAATATAAATTAAAAAAAAAATTTAAGATTGCAAAAAGTGAAAACTATGTCTTTTATTAATATTAACACAAAAATACAACCTTATAGCAAGGCATTTCTTATATCTACTATGCTACCACTTTAACATAGTGATTTAAAGGGGAAAAATTATAATGATTCTTCCAATCACCTTGGAAGATTCTGCAATGGAAATAGGTATTTCCCTATTTAACATATAGCAATGATTTTTTCATTCATTAGAAAGCACTAGATGAATTTTTATTCATTCATAAGAGTGTTGATGTGAAACAAAGCATAATCTAGCATCATGCTCATCAAAACCTACACATTTTCCTATATGCCACTCTTTATTTTCAGAATCATGTTTTGGATATGATGATGGAACTATGTAATTGTCCAAAGCAAAGAAAAAATTAACAACACCCATAGACTCATATGTTTGAATACTTGGCCCCAGTTGACTGAACTGTTTGGTAGGATTAGAAGTTGTGGCCTTGCTGGATGAGGTGTGTCCCCTGGGGGTATTTCCAAAGCTCATGCCAGCCCCAGTTAGCTCTCTCACTGCCTTCTGCTTGTGAATCAGATGTAAACTCTCAGTTACTGCTGCAGTGCCATGGTACCCAACTATGATGGTCATGGACTAATAATAACCCTTTGAAACTGTAAGTAAGCCCCCAATTACATGGATCTACAGATTTGGAGTTTACCTTGCTTAGTTTTGATTAGGCCCAGTATTTCCTCACTTTCCCTCTTCTGTAATGGAAATATATTCTGTGCCATTGTATGTTAGAAGAACGTAACTTGCTTTTTGAATTTTAACAGGGTTACAATTAAAGAGATTGCTTTGAGTCTCAGAGAAGACATTGAACTTGTATGAGAGCAGTGCCCTCAGAAGACAGAACAGGGCATCATGTAACTCCTTAGACTGGAGTTGCAGATGGTTCTGAGTTGCCATGTGATTGATAGGGCTCTGCAAACATAACCAATGCTCTAACCACTGAGCAATCTCTCCAACCTCAAGGCTATGACCTTTTAAAATACTGAGACTATGAAAGGCTATGAGGACTTTTGAAGTTGGACTGAATACATACTACACCATGGGCTTATGAGGCCAGCAAACGGATTGTGGTGATTTGAATGAGAATGGCCCTCCAGGCTAATATATTTGAATGTTTGGTTCCAGGTTGGTGGAACTATTTAGAAGGATTAGGTGTTGCCCTGTTGGAGGAGCTATGTCACTGGGGTTGAGTTTTGAGGTTTCAAAAGTCCATGCCATTCCCAGTTACCTTGAGCTCTCTCTAGCTGCTTCTGGCTTGGGAATTAAGAAGTAGGCTCTTAGCCTGTTGCTGTGCTCATCACCATGAAGGTTATGGACTTACCCACTGAACTACACGAAAACCCTCAATTAAATGCTTTTTCTTGTATCCTGGTCATGGTATATCTTCACAGCAACAGAAAAGTAATTAAAACCTCAATGTTAAGAGGATTTGGCAGCATGTAGGCTCATATGAACAACCATGCAAGGATTAATCAGAACAGGTAATAGCAACGATTAAGTCCAATCAAATTTAATATACATTCTAACATCTTTTTTCGACTAATCTAGACAAACAGGTCTTTATCTGGAGGATTAAAAGACATCTAAGATTTCTTTGTTTTTTTTTTTTTTTGTTTTTGTTTTTTTAAAGACGGTTTCTCTGCATACTCCTGGCTATCCTGAAACTTGCTCTGTACACCAGGTGGGCTTAAATTTACAGAGATCCAACTGCCTCTGTTTCCCAAGTGCTGGGATTAAAGGTGTGAGCTACCACTACCTGGCCAAGATTACTTTTTTAAACTACAAGGGGTATAGAAATTTATTAAAGTTCATTAATATACAATAAAATGTGTCACATTATGGCATGCACCCAGAAAGGGGGAAAAAAATCAAAACCCAAAGCACAAGAACACAGAAGAGGCTTCTGTGCTGTGGCAATAGTAATTTAGTCTACAGAAAGATGCTGTTTTCAACAACAGGAGATCATCTGAATTTTTGGGGGGGCTCAAGGATTTTATGCCTACTATATATAAACTGAAACCAGATAAATAGAACAACAAAAAAGGTAAAAATGTTCAAGTTTACAAAAGTATTCAGACAATATGCCTATGTGCTTAAAAACAACAACAACAACAACAACAACAACAAACTTAGAAGAGAAATAAAAACAGGAACCAGTGGGGTAACACACATTTGTAATTCCAGAACTTCCAAGAGCGAGGGATGATCAGAAATTCATATCCTTAGTTAATTAATAGGTTGGAGGCCAGCCTGAACTACCTAAGACCTTATCTCAAAACAAAACAAAAATCCAAAACAACAAAACCCCCAACACAAACCCTACCACCACTACACACTAAGGCCAAATATCACAACATCCACCCCTAAATAAAGACTGGAGCCGAGTATGTTAGTTCAAGTGGTAGCATGTCTGCTCTGCTCATCATGTGAAAGGCCCTGGGCTTAAACACTAGCATCATGAAAAAAATGACTGCAGACTGGAAACTATCCTATTTATTATGACATGATACCTGGATTCTCATTCTGCTTAGAAGACATTAGTCTTGGAATAACCAGAAGATTCACCCCTTTGGACACTCCCATATGCCTGGCTCTTACCTGGAAGAGTATCTTGAGGAATTTCTCTCTGCATTGGCCAGCAGTCTTCGGCTTTTTCTAGCTGAGATATCACATTTGGCTTTGAAAAGTGATGCTCTGCTCAATGGAAAGGAGACAGGGCTTGGAGGTCTGCTTAGAGAAAATGCTGTCCTGCTGCAACATTCTCGCCCCTCCTTCCCCCATGCTGGGACATGAAAGCTTTTGCTTCCCTGCTAAATTTGACAGTTGAAAAAGAACTGGTCAGGACTATCAACTTTTGTTTCTGCTTAAACAGAGACACAAAGCTTAGAGACACAGCTATGATGAAATAACCAGAGAGGACAGAAGACCTCCTAAGAATCATAAAGAAGTCACAATTTTGATGATAACCCCGAGCTGCTGGACAATGATATATTTTTTTATGTTTGACATGCCATAAAAATTATAGCCAACTCTCACTACAGCTACAAACATCTCTTAAAAGCTCTGCCCAGTATTCAGGGACTCTGAAGTATTGCTTGGATGAAACTTCTGAAGTCATACTGAAAAGCTGCCTTTTTCCTCTCTACCAAGCTCTACACTCCCTTAACACTTCTCCTCTGGTCCCTTTAGCCTGAGCCCAAGCACTTACAGTTCAGGGGTACCGCACATCCAGAATTGGGGTGGGGGCAGGTAGAGTCAAGCCTGGCACTGAACTTCCAATCCTCCTCCACCTCTGAGGTGCTGGAATTAAAAGCATGCTCCACCCACCCAAACAGCTCTTTATTAAAGTGGAGGCTGCCTTACCCACTGAAATCATGTTGCTGTAGTTCTCCATCATGATCTCCCTGTACAGGCACTTCTGTTGGAAGTCCAGCTGTGCCCACTCTTCCTCGGTAAACGTCAGAGATACATCTTCAAACTTCACAGACTCCTGAAAGGCACAAGATGCAGTTCAGTCCAGGGTTTTCCTCTTCTACAGTGACAGAAAAATAGGAAGGCTGAGCAAGATGACCCAGCTACATTTTACTTATCTCATGTTCCTTTGTCTGAATCCTTGAGCAAATCGGTCTGACACTAATCAGGGGACACGTGAGACTGTGGTCTATGAAAACCTGTTCATTTCTCACTAATCAGGGGATAGGACTGTTGGTTCCCATCTATACCTCTTTTCTTGTTTTTGAATTGTCACTTCCTTAAAGTAGTTGCTGAAAACTAAACATGAGCTTCTTATCTTCTTACACTTGTCAGTTTCTTTCACCAGACCCTCAGCTTAAAAAAAAAAAAAAAAAAAAAAAAAAAAAAAAGAAAAAATAAAGGTTGAAAAGGATTGGTGAGATGGCTCAGTGGGTAAAGGTGCCTGCTACCAAGCCTGAGTTTGATTGATCTTCAGGATTCATATGTTGGAAGAAGGGTAGCGATCCGGAAAGGTACTCTCTGTCCTCTACAAGCAGGCAGTGGCACACACGTGCATGCCCCCCCCCCCCCAAATGTAATAGTATTGTTTTTTAATTAAAAAGCCTCAATCTGGCTTGCCAGTTCCTGGTTCAGAAATCGGTTTGTTTGTTTCTTCTATTGTAACCACCCTCTTGGGCAGTCCTCCAACTCCTCCCGAAACTCAATGATATTTGAGAACAAACGTCTCACCACTAGCCGACCCCTGAGCCGACTCAAAAGTTGAAAAGAAGCCTTTACTCACATGGGGCCAGGTTGTTGGAAGCGTGGAAGCCATACTGTCCTCCATGTTCTCTCCCAGGAGTAGGCAGAATGCTGACGAAACCTAAAGTGGAAGAGGGGGGCACTAAGGAATGTGCCCAGCGGCTCCCCCACCTCTGCCCATATCCCACCCCTCAGCAGGACATGACCAGTCCACCCCAAAATTGCAAAGTGCCCAGTGAATCCTCTTCCCGACTCCCATAAGCCTACAAGACAGGTTCCCCTCTAACCGAGAGGGGACAGCTGATGTCATCTAATCCAAAAGGCGGTTGGTTTTCTTAAACTGTGGTCCTTATTTAGAACGCGATGTCTTCCTTAGGATTTGTTCGGACCCACGACTACACACCTTCTCCCGGGTCCGTAGAAGTGGCGCCACAAACGAAGCCGACACTGGGTTCCAGAGGTTGCAAATAAAACAGAAGATGGGTGCTGCCCCCGACGGGCTTTCACGCAGCGCTACGATTGCGGAAAGACACAATGGCGCTCGCCCGTCGGTCTTGTCCCGAACTGCGCCAGCTCACGAGTCCGGACTACAACTCCCAGACGCCCCCGCGGACGTCGAGCGGCAGCAGTTAGGCGGCGTTTGTCCTGTTGGCGGGCGAAGCCGAAGTCCGAAAAGTGTGTTATTGACTGCTAAAGAACTAGGATGCAGCTTTTGAAGAAGGATACTAAGACGCTGAGCACCAGTACCTCTGTGGACAGAGACCGAGGCTAGGAGAGAATCGAACCCACTAACAGGAGCAAAAGAACTTGGACAAAACGGAAGCTAGGCATGGGCAAGGGGGTGGGCCGGAAGTGCTGGTGTTAGGTCGGCTGAGCGAGGCACGCCGCGTAGCAGAGCAAGGAAGGCGGGACGAGGGGACAGATGGAACCTACGGCTCTACTAGTGTAGAGGGGGAGGGAATCCGGATTGGGGCTGTCTGTGGGTCGGAGGCAAGAGAAGACAAAGTCATTTAACGGAGTTTACTGTGGGGAAGGAGAAAAGGATGCAATCTTACTGAAGTTTCACCGGTACCCTTAAAGGGAGAGGAAGAAAGGAGTAACTGTAGAAACAGAAAGCCATTAGGCATCGGAATTAAAAGTACTCAAATTTCCATGAGAGGACAGGCGTTTGCGTCCAGATTAGTAGAGTGGGCAGGGTTGTGTGGTCTGGGCAGGGTGGTGTGGGCTTATAACGTTTAGGTGGGAAGTATGGAGACCTGGTGGACTTAAAATATGGTAGGCTACACTAAATGTCCTCTCTAGTTTTCCCCAGCAGAGGAAGGGATGTAGTGAGAATCCTGGAATTTTGGTTTCTTGGAAGAACAAACAAATATTATAAAATAATATTTTGTTTGATTCCAGGTATAGGGATGTGGGGCTGCTTCAGACTGCCTGTAGCAGCTGACCGTGATTTGTTTTGTGCTCTAGCAGAATCGTGGTTCTGTCTGTAGCAGATAGTTTTTTGTGATTGTGTTATATTTGGAATTCTGAGAACTTTTCAGAGAGTATATTAATGTTAGGGCCCGATAGGCTAGGGGCTGGGCTGGACCAGTTGGTTGTATAGGGAGGAGGTTGGTTGTGGTTTCGTAGTAGCTGAGGTCAAAGGAGAAGCAAAAGAAAAGAAATCAGATTCAGGGATTTCCTAATTCCTCTCTCCCCTCTATTCCTGTTTCTTTCCAGTCTAGTGTTAAGGGGTAAAAAGGGGGCATGGATAAAGATGGGAGGAAGAGGAGAACCCACAAAGTTGCAAAGACCAGCTACAAAGGGACATGGAGGATCAGAGATGTATGAGGAAAACTAAAATTACACTCAGTCCCAGGGATGCTAACTGTAAATATCCATACATGTGGAGAGCTCTTGGGACTGCTTCTAGGAATTGGGCAGGAATTTGACATTAGGCTAGGACACGGAAGTAGGCTCAGGCAAGAATTTGACTTGGGGCTAAGATCAAGATCTTGATCGTTTTGTAAGTCCCTGAATACCACAGGACTTTGTTTATTGCCTTGTTTGTACCTTGACTTAGAACTGACCTTATTCTTTGCATGTACTTAGAATAGACTAGAAAAAACAGACTAGAGAAAAATAAACCCACTTCAGGCTCAGCAGGGGCTTGAGTCCTGTTATAATGTTGTCTAATTGTCTTTTTCTTTTCAATCTTCACTCCCTCCCTTGAGACCCTGCTGACTGACTGAGCTTGTTGGTTACACACAGGGGCTGATTTGTATGGTACACATTGAGAGGCTGTGGGTTCTGGTAATGCCAGTTATTAGCTAACCTGTGACTAGGTTTGTTCCTAATGGCAGATTAGATCAGGGGGAACTTGAAGTCTGCCTCTGACCATAATTGGGTATGTTTGTAACTCTCTAGACAGCTCAGAACAACAAAGAATTCTGCTGTGTTCCTTATACTGTTTAGTATCCTATTCCTAAGGTCTCTTTATATCCTGTTCTGATTGATGTAGTCTTTGTATTACTTGGGGTCCAGACATTCTGATGTTCTCATAATGCCTAGAGCCTATTGACCTATCCTTCTCAACCCAAGGTTTGTGTATTCCTTTACGCTTTCTAAGTAGGGTCTTGGCAACACTGTGTCTAACTGTGGTCATGCTTCTTATTCTTATGGTTAAAATAGACTACATATTCTTAATTTTTAAACATTTTTATTTATTTTATGTATGTGAGTACACTCTGTAGCTGTCTTCAGACACACCAGAAGAGGGCATTGGATCTCATTACAGGTGGTTGTGAGCTACCATGTGGTTGCTGGGAACTGAACTCAGGACTTCAGGAAGAAGAGTCAGTGCTCTTAACTGCTGAGTCATCTCTCTAGCCCTGTTCTTAATTTTTACTGCAATTAATGTTTATATTTAGTATTTGCTCAGATTATTATCCTATTTTTAGTTTGACAGTATTTCCTTGGATTTTTTTTCATTCATTCATTCATTCCATTTCATCCTGGTTCACATATATCCCAAACTGTTTTTGAATTTTGTAGCTGAGGTTAACCTTGAATTTCTAATCCTCTTGCTTCCACCTTCCTAGTGCAAGGAATACAGATGTGGGCCACACTGCTCATCTTTCTGTGGTGTGGGTGTTAGAACTCAGAGCTTTGTGGCAAACACTGATGACTGAGTTAACTCTTTAGTCCTCAGAATCTCTTAACTTTCAAAAGGACCATATTGATTGAATAAGTAATTGGTCCCTTTTTTAATATTTCACATTAAATAATCCTGGCTGTTTGGCAGATTATTATTGTGTGACAGAATTGTGGAAAATAGCCATTGACTGACAGTTTTATTTTAGATGTCAGTGTGTGTTTGTTTAAGTGGCTTATCCAATTGTTCAATAGAGAGCTTTATTATTTTAAGGAGGCAAGTTCTCTTTTCAGTTTTAAGTTCATTCTTATTTTTAAAAGTTAAGGTTCGTTGATGGTGGTGCACACCTTGAGTCCCAGCACTTTGGGAGGCAAAGGCAGGTGGATCTCTGTAAGTTCAAGGCTAGCCTAGTCTACAGGGTGAGTTCCGGGACATCCAGGGCTGCACAGAGAAACCATGTCTTGCAAAACAAGCAAACCAAAAAAGTTAATTAAATGCTTTTTATTTGATTTAGTGTGAGTGCATGTGCGCGTGCGTCTGCGTGCACACACAGACTTTCATAGCACAGTGTACGTACGTGTGAAGTCAGAGGAAAGCTTTCAGGAATTGGTTCTGTCCTTCCATTATGTGGGTTGCAGGAATAGAACCTAGGAGGTCAGATTTAGTAGGAAGTGGTTTTACTCGAAGAGTTATCTCAGTGGCCCGAAAATTGATTTTTAAAAAGCTTACATTTATTTATTGTGCATGCTTGTATTTCTGCACTGCAGCATATGTATGGAGGTCAGGAAGTAACTTGAGGAGTTTGGTTCTGTCCTCTCAGCTGCAGGCTCTGGAGGTTGTGTCCACATTTCTAGGGTGGGCAGGGTTACTGTCTCTCAAGGTTAAGGTGTTCTCCTCGTAGTGGTGGTGGACTGGATTGTATCCAGTGGGGCGAACCCAACGTCTGCCTTTTGTGGATCAAACTTTGCTTTTACTTACATATTGTACACCTGTGAATGGTTATACACATCCAAAACAAAAGGAAACATAGCAATTTTGATTTAAAAATTAGATGTGCTTGTTTTATAAATAGATGAAGTAGACATATGTGCTAAAACTATGGGGAAAAGGTAAAAGAAATAAATAACATACTTAAAAATCCAATATGATTTCCTTTTTTTTCCCTTTGTCTTTTTGTCTCAGTATGTAGGCCTGGCTGGCCTGGAACTTATTATGTTTATCAGGCTGGCTTCCACCTCACAGTGATCTGCTTGCCTCTGCCTCTGAGTGCAGCAATAAAAGTTTTGTGCCACCATGTCCAGCTCAGTGGGTAACTTTTCAAAATCAGTGAAATCAAAGTAAACCAGGCATAATAAGAATATAAGATTCATAAATTAATTTTCACATATGTATGCACAAAACTGCAATAACTTAAACAATATTGGGGAAAAGGTCCTTTAATAGTAGAATCATAAAAATAAAATGTTAATTTGTCGGGACATGCAGAGAACCTCTTGAGAATAACTTTTGAGATTCATGAGTAAACTTATGTAGTTGAAAATGCCTGTGTTCCAGAATTAGAAGCCAGTGTGTATCATTTATTCCCTTCCTTATTAGGTTCAATAAAATTTCAAATATTAATACAATGAGCTTTGGGGCAGCTTGGCATCTTGAGCTTTGTTTTGTACATTCCTCTAAAAATGTGAAGGAAAGAATCTACTCTTCTAAACAAGATGATTTAGATTGGATTCAAATTTAAGGAGAAATGTCCACAGAAATTACTTGTTCACAAATGTTCTTTTGTGGATGTGATGAACTATCTTGACAGCCCCAGCAAGGACTCTTTTGATGACTCTATTAGGGTTCTCTAGAGAAACAACTGAATGGACAAGTGAATGAATGGATCTATCTATCATCTATATCTATCTATCTATCTATCTATCTATCTATCTATCCTATCATCTATAATCCATCCACCCATGGATAGAGGGGATTTATTAAAGTGACTTACAGGCTGTGGTTCAACTGGGCTAACAGTGGCTATATACCAATAGAAGGTCCAAAAATTCAGTACTTGTTCAGTCTAGAAGGCTGGATGTCTCAGCTGTAAACATTAGAATCTCAAACAGGTAGGATCTAATGCCATTGAAGTAGCGGATTTACCAGAGAGAGCAACAACAAACTGAGTGAGAATTTCTTTCTTCCATGTCCATTATATAGCCTGGGCCACAGCAGGCTTTTGACCGATTAAAAGTGGGTCTTCTTACTTGACTGTGGTGGCTCGTGTCTTTAATTCCAGCACTTGGGAGGCAGAAGCAAGTTGATCTTTATGAGTTCAAGGTTAGCCTGGTCTATAGATCAAGTTCTAGGACAGCCAAGGCCGTTCCACAAAGAAAGTCTGTCTCTTTTTTAATTAATTAATTAATGAATTCACGTTACATCCCAATATCAGCCCCCTCTCCTCCCAGTGTCCCTCTTTCAGTTCCTTTTCCATTCCCTCTTTACCTTCTCCTCTAAAGAGAACCCCTCTCCATATCTACACCCCACCCCACCCCTCTTCATCAATTACTGCAAGACTAGGCTCATCCTCTCTCACTGAGGCTAGAAAAGGTGGCCCAGTTAGGAGAATGGGATCCACAGGTAGACAACAAATTCAGGAACAGTTCTTGCTTCAGTTGTTGGAAGACCTGCATGAAGACCAAGCTGCACATGTGCTACATATGTGCAAGGAGCCTAGGTTCAGTCCATGTTTGGTTAGTAGTTCAGTCTCTGGGAGCCCCCAAGGTTGGTCTTCTTGTGGAGTCCCTATCCTCTTCAAGTCCCTTACTCCTCCTTCTATAAGACTCCTCAAGCTCCATCTAATGATTGGCTATGGGTCTCTGTATCAGTTCTCATCAGCTGTTGGGTGGACCGTCTCAGAGGACACTTATGCTAGGACCCTATCGGCAAGCATAACAGAATATCATCAATAATGTCAAGGATTGGTTCTTGTCCATGGAATGGGTCTCAATTTGGGCCAGTCATTGGTTGGCCATTTCTTCTGTCTTTGCTGCATCTTTGTCCCTGCACATCTTGTAGGCAGGACACATTTTAGGTCAAAGGTTTTGTGTATGAGTTGCTGTCCTTATCCCTCCACTGGAAGTTCTGCCTGGCTACAGGAAGTGGCTACTTCAGGATCCATATCCCCCACTACTAGGAGTTTCAGCTAGAGTTACCCTCATAGCCACCCTAAGGCCTCCTCCATCCTGTTCTAAGTCTCTAGCATATCCTAGAGATGCAACCCCCAGCCTATTTCCATTCTCCACTGCTCTCCCTACACCAGATCCTCCCTTCCCCACTCTCCTCCCCATCCCTTTTCTCACCCAGTTCCCTCCATCCATCCACCTCTGATATCTATTTTATTTCCCCCTTCTGAGAAAGACTTAATCAGCTTCTTTTTGGGTCCTTCTTGCTATTTGGCTTCTTTGGGTCTGTGGATTGTAGAGTGGTTATCTTGTACTTTATGGCTAATACCCACTTATAAGTGAGTACACACCATGCATGTCCTTTTGGGTCTGGGTTACATTACTCAAGATGATTCCAGTTTCATCCATTGCCTGCAGAATTCATGATGTCCTTTTTAATGGCTGAGTAGTATCCCATTTGAGTAAATGAACCACATGTTCTTTATCCATTCTTCAGTTGAGGGACAGCTAGGTTGATTCCAGTTTCTGGCTATTACAAATAAAGCTGCTATGAACATAGTTGAGCAAGTGTCTTTGTGGGGTGGTGGAGCATCTTTTGGGTACATACCCAGTAATGGTTCGTAAAACTGGGTCTTGAGGTAGAATTATCCCCAAATTTCTGAGAAACTGCCAAATTGATTTCCAGAATGGTTGTACAAGTTTGCACTCTCTTTCCCTTGCTCCACATACTTGCCAGCAGGGGATATCACTTGATTTTTTGATCTTAGTCATTCTGATGGGTGTGAAGTCACATCTCAGAGTTATTTTGACTTGTATTTCCCTGATCTAAGGATGTTGAACATTTTTTTAAGTGCTTCTCTGCCATTAAGATCCCCCTGTTGAGAATTCTGTTTAGCTCTGTACCGCACTTTAAAAATTGGGTTATTTGTTTTGTTGTTGTCTAACATCTTGAGATCTTTATATATTTCGGATATTAGCTCTGTCAGATGTCAGATCTCTATGAGTTCTAGACTATCCTGATGTATAGGCTGAGTGTATGGTGTATAGATTGAGTTCTGGGACAGCCAGACTGTTCCACAAACAAACAAACAAACAAACAAACAAATCCACAATGTATCTTTAAAAAACAAAACAATATAACAACAAAATGGGTCTTCCTACTTCAAATGATTTAATTAAGAAGAAAAATCTCTCACAGGTGTACTTGGATTTTAGTTAATTCCAGATTTAGACAAGTTGACAACCAAGAATAGTTGTTATAATGACATTAGACTTCCACAAGTAATTCAAGATAGTCTCTCTCGGTCACAGGATACTTAACACAGTTCCATCTGTAAATTTCCTTTTGCTATGTGAGGTGGTGTTCATACTTGCTTATCTGTGGGTTACAATGCTCTTCAGTAGGAAAAAAGGGGCATCATTACAGCTACCATAGGAAAGGTGTCCTCAGATCCTCCTGGCCACAGATGACACATCTACTTCTTAGTTGTGAGCAGTTAGGAAAGAGAATAGCCAACACTTTGACATCTAATGAGGGTACCAGGTTCGGTTGCACCAAACAAGGATGAAGACAGTCACTGTTAATATAGAGGTCAGCTTGAGTGAAACTCATCTCTTCCAGGGGAATACTGTCAAGTTGAGTTTTTGGATTTGAGGGCACTTCATGGTGTAAGTTTCTGGAATTACTGATAGCAGAGATCTTGAGTTGAGTGAAGTCTCAGAGTCCATGGAGTCAGGAGATGGAGACCTTGGCAGAAAGCTTAATTTGGCAGTGTTTGAAAGATGGCTTTCCATGGTAGGTAAGGGGAAAGAAAGGGTGAGTATCTCCTCCAATTAGGGAGGAAGCCACATTTCAAAGGATTCTTAGTGAGCGAGAGCAACATCTTTAGGGTTCGTGTTTGAGGCTACCTCACTCATCACTTGTCTAGATGTTCTGTTAGGAAGCCATGATGAGGATGCCTGGCAGTCCAGCAACAGGGGTTAGTCCTCAGTGTAGCCATATGAATTTATTCTGTTTCCTCTGTCTCTGTGATTAATCCACAGACCTATATGTTACTCTAATCTGAACCACTCACTGAAAGGTATCTTGATGGCAATTGGGTTAAATGAATGAGCATGAACTGGGAAGCCTACAGTTTCGATTAAAGATTTGGAAAATATACTAGGTTAGAAAATGGCCTCTAAAATTGTCAGGCCCTGATCTCTGGAACCTGTGACTATTATTCTCCTAAAGGACCAGAGACGTTGCATATGTATTAGATGTGTTTGTATTAGGAAGATTATCCTGGATTACCCATGCAGCCATGTACCCTTATAAGAGGCAAGCAGAGAGATTTGAATAGACATATATGTACATAAAAGAAGGTATTGACACCACAGAGGCAAAGGTTGTAGTTATGTATCCATAAACCAAGAAACGACCAGGAGCTGGTAGAGGCATGGAATTAATTCTCTCCTGAAGCCTCTATGTGGAGCTTAATCCTGCCAACTCCTTAATTTCAGACAGTGATACTCATTTTATACTTACGGCTTCCAGAGTAGAAGAAAAAAAATCTTTATTAAAGCTCATCTCTTGTTTTAAGAGACTAAGTAATGGAGTTAAAGTAGCTATAGGAATGCAAAACAAGTATGTTCTGCCCATGCTGGCAGCTGTCATGTAATTGGGAGCTAATACAAGAGCAAGTCATATATGGGGTGAGAGAGATGTGTTGGAGGCTAAGAACACTTGCTGCTCTTCCACTGGACCCGGTTTCAGTTCCCAGCACCTACTTTGTGGCTCCCACTTGTTTGTAACTCTAGTTCCAGGGTGATCTGACAACCTCTTTTTTGGTCTTCTTGGGGAGTCAGGTGTGAAAGTTGGCAAAGCACCGTACACATTAACAAAAAAAGATAACGAATATGAAGACAGCCCAGGGGAAAGATGGAAATTAGTGTTTGGAGTGATTGCTGAACTGCTAGATCATACTGATACTGATGTTATATCTGAATTTTTTTTACCTAACTTTCCAAGCATATGAATGACAAATTCTCTGATGGTCTTAGTCCCAGGTGGGCTAACTATTAATAGCTACAGAATCTCACTTATAAAACAAGATCCAGTTTTCTGTTTGCTTTTTGTTTGGGTGTGTTTAAAATTGAAGCATGAATCTCTGTGTCTCATTGTATTAGTCAGGGTTCTCTAGAGTCACAGAACTTATGGATAGTCTCTAGATAGTAAAGGAATTTATTGATGACTTACAGTCGGCAGCCCAATTCCCAACAATTGTTCAGTCGCAGCTGTGAATGGAAGTCCAAGGATCTAGCAATTACTCAGTCTCACACGGCAAGCAGGCGAAGGAGCAAGAGCAAGAGCTAGACTCCCTTCTTCCAATGTCCTTATATTGTCTCCAGCAGAAGGTGTAGCCCAGATTAAAGGTGTGTTCCACCACACCTTTAATCCCAGATGAAAGGTGTAGCCCAGATTAAAGGTGTGTTCCTTAAACTCCGAGATTCAATCTTCTGGAATCCATAGCCACTATGGCTCAAGATCTCCAAACCAAGATCCAGATAAGGATCTCCAAGCCTCCAGATAAGGGTCACTGGTGAGCCTTCCAATTCTGGATTGTAGTTCATTCCAAATATTGTCAAGTTGACAACCAGGAATAGCCACTACACTCATCAATTGGCATTTAGTTTTAAATATTTTACTATTTTAAAAATCATGTGTATGTGTGAATGTGAATGTGCATATCAGTGCAGGTACCTGCAGAGTCCAAAGACAGCATATCCTCTGGAACTGGAGACTGGTTCACAGGCAATTGTAACGTTTCCTGATGTGGGTGCTGGGAAGTGTACTTGAGTTCTTTGAAAAAACAGTATGCCACTGAGCCATCTCTTCAGCTCCTAAAGATTAATTTTTATGTCAATTTGTTTGTGTGTATATGTGCACATGTGTGTGCAGGTGCCCTTTGAGGCCAGATCCCCTGGGACAGGAATTTGTGAACAGCCCAAAGTGGGTGGTGGGATCTGTACTCCAGCCCTCTGATAGAGCAGTAAATGCTCTCAATTGTTCAGCCAACTCTTCAGCCCTGATGTCTAGTTTTAAAATGGCTTGGCACGGCAGTCCATTTTTGTGATGCCAGCATGTGGATCCTGAGATAGAACAGTGACAAATTCAACATCAGCCTGAGCTTCATATGGTGTTTTGGGCTAGCCTGTGATGCATAGTAAACCCTGATCTCAAAAAAGCAAACCAAATCAAAACAAAACTGCAGACTGTTTACTCTCATGTATGAATGCTATCTGTGAAGAGGAAAATATTCTAAAACTGCTGTCTTTTTGTTACTGGAAGGAATCTTTTCTTGTCCTCAAGTACTTAGGGTTTTTGAACAGGAACCAGTGCTACATTTACTCTCCCCTTTTCTGTGAGGGCTTTTGTTTGAACTTATCATTATTCTTGGCATCTGAATGCTATAAGATAATGGGATGTCTTTAATTCTGCCTAGATGTTGCACCCCTAAGTAAATAGTGTAATGCTACTGACAGCAAACACATTGATAACTTATTATACTCTGTCTGATTTGTTTGCAATGAAAACATAGAATGTGCAGCAGAAATTGATGATATAACCTTCATCCTTCTTTGAATATTTTAAAATCTTATATACATTGCTCTGAAAGAGTATGCTAAGGGATGTATGATCTCTCTGAATCTTCAAGGCTGATGGTCTTTTGGTTATCTATGATAAAGAAAGATATGTTGTTGTGGATAGCATTTGCATGCAAATTGACTATCCATTGTAATAATTTTTATCAGACATTGATCATCAGATCCCGAGTCCCATTAGTTGGTGTTTTTTGAGGCAAAACAAAGGGACTTGTAGTAAAGAACTGCTTGTCTGTGACTGAAGGAAGCTGTTGCGGCCGCCAGCAGCTCGCAACATGAACGGTTCGACTGAGAAGGCCACTCGAGCTGTAAGAGAGGAATCTAGACGGGGCGAAAGAAGAAACGGAGCTAAGACAAATTCATTCTGATCAAAGCTCAAATTTTATTGTTGCGACACTAGTTATAAAGGAAGGGGGAGGGGACCCGACTCCCGCCGAATAATCTCTGGTCCAGTAGAAAGGTGCACGTGTGTGGCTCCGCAGGTTCCAGCAGTGGGCATGGCAGAACGAATGAGCAGGAAGCTCCACCCCTGAGCAAGCAGGTTTCAGGCTGGGGGAGGGGAGACTACAGGAAGCCATGACAGTCCTCATGTATTTAGGTAATTTATTTGTTTATGGCCCCCAGATCACTTTCCCCATTTTATAGTTTATCTCTAATGGCAAATAAAATTGAATTTCAGCTCTACTTCCATATTTATTATGTGTGATGATATTTCTCTAACATATTTGAATTTCCTGATTTAAAATAAAAAGCCGTGTCTTTAAAGTTATTATCTTCAATCCCAGTACTCAGGAGGCAGAGGCAGAGGTAGGAAGGCGAGCAGTTCAGCGTTATCCCCTGCTACATAGTGAGCTTGAAGCCAGCTTGGGATACATGAGATCTTGTCTTAAAAAAAAAAAAAGGCAAAGCTGTTGGTGAAAGATTACAAATCACAGAGTGTTCTCCAGTATGAATCCTCTCACACGGAATACCCAGAGTGTGAAGCAAATATACCCAGAGGTTTTTGTACACTGGGTACACAGTACAGTTCTCTCAGTATGAGTTCTCTGATGTTGTCTCCTGAAGGCTGAGTGTGGTAGAAAGCCTTTTCCCTCACTACCCCCCCCCCAGCGTCTATTTTATGATGTGAAGAGAAGGACAACTTATCAAAGATCCCACTTTTGTCATTTTTCTGGTATATGTCTTTTGAAATGTACTGAGATGAATCTTTCCTGGGAAAGACTCTTACATGCTTAGCACACTTAGAAAGTATCTATTGAGAGTCGTGAGTTCCAGAGGGATGTGCCGTGTGTAAAGACCATTTTACATTTTATGAACTCCATCCAGTGTAGTATGACTTCTCTGCTGCCCCAAACCCTGGATTTTCTCATTAGGAGAATGGCAGGAGTTTAGCTCTTTCCTGCCCCCTGCCTCCTCCCTCTGGCTCCAACAGACACCAGAAACCTGGCTTCCTAAGCACAGATTGTCCTGGTGTTTATAGCAATTGATAAGCTCATGTGTCTCCATGTGTAACAAGGGCTGGTTGCCATTTTATCTGAGTGCTGGACCTGAAACATTCAGGCTTTGACTTCCTTTGTATATGACCTTATAAGATTCTTTCCCCTGGCCCCTACTGTACTAGAGCATGCAAATGAAGCACCCTCAATGTTCTTGCCCCAGCCAATGCCCATCTGGCCATTCTCCTTAGGGTATAAATATCCCCTGCCCCCTCCAAACAAATGAGCTATACTCTAACACAGTCTCCAGGATATTCTTTCCTGTTGTATGCAGTGCTGCTCAGGATCCTTTGTCTGTACCCGGCTCCCCCGCCATTGGGCTAGTGCAATAGTCCAATGATTGTCATCCTGGAACAAAGCAGGACTTTTATACTTGGGATGTCTATATTGTCTGCCACTGGCCCATTCTGTTGAGTCAAATATAGTAAGGAGATCTGCATAGCTATTATTCATATTATAGCTATAGTTCTTATATTTAAAGGTGAGGGGCCACCAGATGATTCAGCAGTGCTTTTCTAGGAGAACCAACTTATAGGGTCATTATATTATCATATTTTATTTTCTACATTTAAGTGGGTTCCTCCTCCAGGAATTACATGTAATGAGGATTGTGTTACATCAATAAAATTTTTGGTGCATAGATGTAATATACATGATTTTAAGAAGAAAAAAAAAGACAGCTGAGATGGAGCATAGCAGCACTCAGGAGGGAGAGGCAGGGAGATCAGAAGTTTAAAGTAATCCTCTATAACCCATTTTTAAAAATTCAATATATTAGTCAATAGTATTCCTGTACTCCCTACTCCCTTGCAGTTTATGCAATACACAATTATTCCATATAAAATAAAATTCAGTGTATCACATTTTTTCCCATTGTAACATTCTGAAAGTTGGATAGTATATGGCCTCTAGGTTGTTTCCTCCCCACTCCTCATCACAGATAGTGTTCTAATAGAATCTTGAATGTTTATACTTCCAGTGGATTAGCTTTTACCACTGGAGGGCCTGGGAGAAGTAAGTGTATGTGTAATTAACTTTTTTGCTGTTGAAGATTTATTTTTAGTAATGTATTTGTATCTGTGAATAGCTATTGCGTGTGAGTCCAGGTGCCAGAAGAGCCCAGAGAGAATATCAGATACTCTGGAGCTGGAGCAGCAGGCAGTTGTGAGCTGTGAGCTGTGGAAGCTGGAAATGTCAGTTGGGTCTTCTAATAAAGCAGGAAGTGCTCTTGCCTGCTAAACCATCCAGTGGCCCTTAACTTTTAAAGATATTGCCAGTACCAACTTACTTTCTCATTAGTAGCCATGGAAGATTATGTTAGCTCTCCTTTTAATTTTGCTAGTCTGATGACTCAGAAAGTATTTAGTTTTGATTAGGTTTTTATTGATTAATGGTGTGTATGTGTGTGTATATGTAAGTCAGTACAATTTTATCTATCTATCTATCTATCTATCTATCTATCTATCTATCTATCTATTTTTATTTTTATTTTTACTTATTTACTTTACATCTCACTCAGTGGCCCCCTTCCGGTCACCTCCTTCTACAATCCTTCCCCCTTCCCCTTCTCCTTTGAGTAAGTGAGGGCCCCCATGGGTAGCCCCCCTCCTTGTACATCAAGTCTCTGTGAGGCTGGGCACTACCTCTACCACTGAGGCCAGACAAGGCAGTCCAGCTAGATGAACATATTCCATGTACAGGCAACACCTTTTGGGATAACCCCTGCTCCAGTTGTTTGAGACCCATATGAAGGTCAATCTGCACCTCTGCTACCAATGAGTGGGAAGGCCTAGGCCCAGCCTTGTTATGTTCTTTGGTTGGTGGTTCAGTCTCTAAGAGCCCCGAGGGTCCAGGTTAGTTGACTCTATTGGTCTTCCTGTGGAGTTCCTATCTCCTTAGAGGCCATAATCCTTTCTCCTATACTTCCATAAGAGTCCCTAAGCTTCATCCACTGGTGGGCTGTGGGTGTCTGTATCTGAGTCAGCTCCTGGGTGGAGCCTCTGAGAGGACAGCCATGCCAGACTCCTGTTTGTAAGCATAACAGTATTATTAATAGTGACAGGGACTGGTGCTTGCCCATAAGATGGGTCTCAAGTTGGACTGGTTATTGGTTGGCTGTTCCCTTAGTCTTGCCCTCCACCCCTGGGTCTCTGCATTTCTTGTAGACACTATAAATTTTTGGTTGAAAGTTTTGTGGGTGGGTTGATGTCCCTGTTGCTCCATTGGGGTTACTGCTTGGCTATAGGAGGTGGCCTCTTCTGGTTCCATATCCTTCACATTGTGAGTCATAGCTAAGGTCACCCTCATTGATTTTCGGGTACCTTCCTTATCTCTTCTTGGAGATGCTTCCTACCTCCCCACCACTGTCAGTTGCAGATTTCCATTCATTCTCATAGACAGATGTTCATTGCACCTGTTCCTCCCTACACCTGATTCTGAACCCCCTTCCCCTCCCTTCCCCTTCTCTTCTCCCTCCCCCTCCCTCCCTACATCTGCTTCTTATGACTATTTTATCCCCCCTTCTAAGTGAGATTCAAGCACCCTCACTTGTGCCTTCCTTCTTGTATAGGGAAGTCAGTACAATTTTAGAGAGAGGTATATGCCTCATCTGTATATGGATAGAAGACCGAGTCATGGGCTGTTGCATCTTTCTCATTTAAGAAGCTGTCTTCTCAGAAAACGCAGGCTATCTGACCTGTGAACTTCTGGTGCTTCTGTCCTCTTTCCCATCTAACTGTGGGTGTACTGAAGTCATACAAAGATGTGTGACACTGTCCTGGGCTCCCCACCCCCTTTTTAAAATATGGTTCTGGGAATGGAACTCCTTGTCAGGTTTGCATAAAGCACTTTTACCCGAGGAACCATCATGTGTCCCGATCAAGTTTTGTTTTTGAACACTGTTTCACTTTGGAGCTTTGGCTCATCTGAACCTCACTATGTTGACCAGACTGGCCTCCAACTCAGAGGTCCACCTGCCTCTGCCTCCTAAGTGTTGGGATTAAAGGGATGTGCCACCATGCCCAACAGTTCACTGTGTTTCAAACACAGCTTTATAACCACCAGCACAACCAATGAAGAAATCTTTTATCACCCTAAACAGTCCCTTTTAGCAGATTCTGTTTTCCCATTTACAACTCTAATCTGCTTTTGTTGGTATTATTGTTTTTTAAAGAGACTTATTTATTTCTATTTTATGTGTATGGATGCTTTTTTTCCTGTATGTTTGTCTGTAACCCACTTATGGGCAGTGTCTGCAGACTTAAGAAGAGGACAACAGATCCCCTGGAACTGGAGTTACAGACTTTTGTGAGCTGTCATGTGGATGCTAGTAATCAAACCTTGCTCCTCTGGAAGTGCAGCCAGTGCTCTTAACTGCTGAGCCATCTCTTCAGTACTGTTTTCTTAAAAACAAAAGTTCGAGGCCAGCTTGGTCTACAGAGTGAGTTCCAGGACAGCCAGGGTTACATAGAGAAACCCTGTCTCAAAAAACCAACAAAACACAAAACACAAAACAAAACAAAACAACAAAACAAAACACAAAACATTTTATTTTTTTGTGTTCAAAATGGAGAAATTTAGTTGTAACTTTTTTGTTGGTTAATCTTCATTGTCAAATTGTCTGGGTTCAGAAACATCTAGGATATTGGTGAAATACACCTTTGACACGGGCTTGGAGCACTTATTGTTCTTCCAGAAGATTGGAGATTAATTCACAGCAACTAAGAGACAGCTTACAACTGTCTGTTATTCCAGCCCTCGAGAATCTGACACCTTTTTCTGGTCTTGAGGGCACTGCAGCATGTGATGCAGACATACATGCAGGCAAAACACTCATAAGGGGAAAAAAAAAAAAACATAGCTTACTTCCACTAATGATTGTCAAGAAAAGAGGTGTATTTGGCTGAATTTTAGTATTTTTCACCTATAATCGTGTTTTTGTTAAATTATGCAGTAAATAAAAAATAAGGCTCTAGAACAAAATTATAACATCAGGAGAGTCCTGGAGATGCTGAGGTAGGGGACTCTCATACTCTGAGCCAACCCTCTCAAAAGACAGAATCGTGGTAGAAAATGAATATCCATGAGTCATCAGTAACTTAGTTATAATTCTATAAATAAAGGTGAGGAGACGTTTCTTCCTGATCGCAATGCCTTGCTCCTGCCTCTCCGCAGCTGCAGGTACTGGTGCAAGACTCTCAGATCAGAGTGCACAGCAGTCAGAAGCAACTGAACCTCTAGGACGCGTGCGCGTCGCAGGACCAGGATCTGCGCATGCGCAGTTGTTGCGACCATGGCCGCCGCCGGCATCCTGTAGTGAGTCCTTCCGCGCCTCGGTGCCTTTCTGTTCCTTAGCTTCCCCTCTGAGTGTCTTGCGGGAGGGAGTCGAGGGGTGCTGGAGGGGTGGCGTGCAGAGCGTTTGGGTTTCACGCGGGCCGTGGGAGTTTCGGGCTCACCCGGAGGGTGTGAGCGGGGACATCGCTGTCCCCGCGGGTGTGTACACCCCCGGGTCGGAGGGGTCCCTGACTGGCTGGTGTAGATGCTCTCCGCGCTGCTGTCGGGTGAGGCTGTCCCTCTTTCCTGCTCGTTACTTAGGGCGTCCTTGTCTCGAGCCCCGCTGTTCTCGGAGGTTTTGCCGAGATCCTTTGGGCACCCGGCCCTTCTTATTTGCCGGTTTCAGGCTGAGTTGGCTGCCAGACTCCAATGAGCGACGGGGCTGTTTTCCATGGAATCTTCTAGGTGGCTTTCCCTTAACTCTGTTGATACTTGCAAAATCAGTCAATCAATCAATCAATCAATCAGCCTATCCGTCCATCCATCATCTATTTAACTATCCCTCCTCCCCTCCCCAGGGAGGTTCATGTATCATCCCTCCTTTGCTTTGTTCCTTCTCTAGTTTGCTGTTTCTTCCTTGGTTTTCAATGGTTTTATTTCCCTGGAAAAACACACTTTTGTTCATCCTCCTCCAACAACTTTTCCTCCATTCTCCCCCTGCCTTCTCCTAGTCTTCTAATTTGAAAGATTTCACACCCACAGCTAAATTGCAGGCATAATTTAATAGATAATGACGAAACCATCCGGGTTATCACGTATTAACATTTTGCTACATTGGCTTTTCCTTTCTTTTAAACACATGCCCACTATAGTTTACACACATAATGAATGTAGCACAGGCAGGCATGATAGTGTGTGTGTGGGCTGGGTTACTAGAAGTAATACTTTGAATATTCTGACACTACACATTGAAATTCTTTAGTGATGATTCTCTTTAAAATGTGAACCTTGCTTTTTTTTTTTTTCCTTTTCCATGAGCAAAGGAGAATGGGTATCCTACCATCCTCCCAGTGGCCACATGAATGAAATTAATGTTAATCTTGTGAGGTTGGAGAGACTCGGTGGTTAAGAGCACTTGCTGCTCTTCAGAGGACTTGAGTTTGGTTTCCAGCACCCAAGCTTTGGGACTTATAGCACCTGTAGGTCCAGCTCCAAAGGATTTACCCAGGTATCCAACGCACTGTTCTGGCTTTAGAGAGTGTCAACACATAGGTGACATTCACTCATATGGACACACATATACCAATATGTAAAAAGAAATGTTTCAGAACAAAAGTCTCTGCCAACAACCTTAACTGCCTGTTTAATCCTCAAGAGGACATGGAATTCCATGCCCCCACCCTGATCTATGATAGAATGTTATTGGGACCAATCATTGTATAACTTATATATATATAAGTTTAAAAATTTTTTTTAAAACTGCATTGTGCCAAGGTTCATTCCAGGATCATGTGTGGCATTAAGTTTGTCTTTTCAATCACCTTCAACTATTAATGCTATTTCTCTTTGATAATTTTGTAATTTTAAAAAAAGATTTATTTATTTTATGTATGTGAGTACACTGTAGCTGTACAGATGGTTGTGAGCCTTCATGTGGTTGTTGGGAATTGAATTTTTAAGACCTTTGTCCTGCTCACTCTGGTCAACTCTGCTCGCTCCGGCCCAAAGATTTATTTATTATTATATGTAAGTACACTGTAGCTGGCTTCAGACACAGCAGAAGAGGGCGTCAGATCTCATTACGGGTGGTTGTGAGCCACCATGTGATTGCTGGGATTTGAACTCAGGACCTTTGGAAGAGCAGTCAGTGCTCTTACCCGCTGAGCCATCTCACCAGACCAATTTTGTAATGTTTTGATGGATGTTTCTTACAAGACATAGGGTGTTATCTTGTGGGGTGTGCCTTTGTTTAGTTCACTGACAATCCTTTTCTTGCCTTGCAGATAATCACATAAGTAAAACACGTAAAGTTGGTAGTGGTCAATTTTTGGTCATGTGGTTAAAGTGCTTGCTGTTATTAGTAAATCATTCTTGGGGTTGCTACTTTAAATTCTTTGTTACTGTTTTGATTTTTAAATGCCCAATATTCCTGGTTTTTCCTCGTTTTCAAATTGTTAGATGTTTCTTTTTCTTTTTTTCTTTTGGTATGTTTTATACTTACAGTCTTTTAGAGAAGTTCTTTACCCTGGTAACTTGGATAACTCCTTAGTTCTGTATTTTGCTTTATATCTTTTCTTAGCTCAGTATTTTACCTTAAGACCTCTCTCTCCGTCTCCCCTGTGCCCCCCGCCCCCTGGCACCCTGTGTGTGTGGGGGGTTGGTTTTGAACTAACACCTTGTGTATGCTGGGCAGTCATTGTCCTTGAGCTACATGATTTTAGCCATTCTAAGGTTTATGGAGACCCCTGCCCCATAAGTCTTTTCTGCATCCTCTTATAAATGTGAATGTGAGAATGTGTGTGAATTAGGAATTAGAATATTTTTCTCATCTGAAAAAGCAGTAAAAGAACTATGCATGTCTCTTGTTAGACATGGCGATGGTGCCTGCCATCCCAGCACTTGAGAGATGAGCAGTTTCTACACAAGCTCGGCACAGCCTGGCAACTGTTAATTTTTCTTCTGAACTCTTAATGAATATACCATCAGCTGGTGAGTAGGCAAATAGGTCTGACCCTGGTCAGCACACTTAAATCAACAATAACAAAAACCTGGCTATGTGGGTGTACCATGTAGTTTATCCTCTGAAGGGATATAGTTAAGTTTTTTTTTTTTTTTTTCTTTTTCTTTTTCTTTTTCTTTTCTTGAGACAGGGTCTCACCGTTTAACCTTGGCTTGACAGGAACTTGCAGTGTGGACCAGGCTGGCTTGAACTCAGAGATCCACCCATCTCTGCCTCCTGGGTGCTGGGATTTAAGGTCAGTGCCACCATGCCTGTCAAGTTTAGAATTTTTTTTTTTAAAGATTTATTTATTTATTTATTTATTATATGCAAGTACACTGTAGCTGTCCCCAGACGCACCAGAAGAGGGCATCAGATCTCATCATGGGTGGCTGTGAGCCACCATGTGGTCGCCAGGACCCGAACCTCGGACCTTCGGAAGAGCAGTCGGGCGCTCCCACCCACTGAGCCATCTCACCAGCCCGAGTTTAGAATTTTTTTCATCAATGCCCCCCAGAAGAAAACTCATTAACTATCACTTTTATCTTCTCCATTTCTCTTTGATATAGCCTTTTTTTTTTTTCCCCCGAGACAGGGTTTCTCTGTGTAGCCCTGGCTGTTCTGGAACTCACTTAGTAGACCAGGCTAACCTCAGACTCAGAAATCAGCCTTGCCTCTGCCTCCCAAGCGCTGGGATTAAAGGCATGTGCTACCGTGCTGGGCTTTTTTGTTGTTGTTGTCTGTTTTGGACATTTCATATACCTAGTTATAGAATCTGTAGTCCTTTGTGTCTGGTTTCTTTGACTTAGAAAACATCTTCAAGACTTATCCATGTTGTAGGATGTATATGTATTTTATAGCTTTGTAATACTCTATTTCTTTTTATACTTTGTAATACTTTATTTCTTCAATGTATTTTCTCGTCTTAGATGTCACAAACAATTTTTCTGTCTTGTAGAATAGCTACATGGATGTGGAAGTGATTATTGCCTCTTAGTGGATGTGGCTTTAATTTGTATTTTTCTCATGGCTAGTGATATTGAGCTTTTTTTTTGGTAACCTAGCAAGTGAGCCTTTACCAAACCTGTCCATCTTTTTGGACTTCTCAGACTCCAGGACTGTGAGGTATAAATTTTTTTAATTGAGATCATGAGACTATTATTTATTTGAATTTCGAAAGCATTCTAAAGTAAGACAAGATCTTTGCTTTGTTCGTTAAAAGAAATGGGTTGTTGTCATACTTTGTCTGCCTGTCTGTCTATCTATCTTTCTATCTGCCTGTCTGTCTATCAAGCTGGGTAGGTATCAAGTTTGTTTTCCATACTGCTTTTGTTTTCATTTTTATTTGCTTTGTGTTTGCTATTCTCCTGTTGATTGGTTGTTAGCTTGACTGCATTGTATCCAGTAGACTGGTCTCTTGTGCTGTTGTCTGGCCTTTGTTCAGTATGTTCTTTGGTTAAAGGAATGTTTCACATGTGCTTAGAAAACATTTGGCTTTCATTGTACATTGCTTTTCATCTGGCTTACAAGGCTGGCTACTGAACATTTTTGCTGTTTGTCCCTGTCCAGCAGTTTTTCTGAATGTCCATTTCTGAAAGGAACTAAGCCCTTTGTTTTATTTGTATATATTGATTTCTTCTTCCGATTGTAGATGCCTTTCCTCTGTTTTGACGTTCATTACTACTGTTGTATCGAACTGTGACCTTATCTGGTCAGCACTGCTTTTCTTTTCAGCACTGGATTGGATGTATCCATTTATCATTTCTTTTTCTTCCTGTTCCCTCCTTCCTTCAGTCCCTCCTCCTTTGAAGAATTGCTTTTGCTTTTTCTGAATTTGTTATTTTTGTAATTTGTTATTTTTTACTCTCATTTCCATATCTTGGTTAACATAGTAGGTTTTCTCTTCAGTACTTCAAAAGAAACTTTCCATAATTCTTGGTTTTCTACTTTGATACTTTGATATTGAGTAATCATGACCAGTCATGTTAAACTCCATCTTCACTATTATTGGTCTGTTCTTTTCCTTCCTTTTTCTTTTTTTAAAATTTCATTTTAAGATCATTCAGTAAGGGGTTACAGAGATGGCTCAGTGGTTGAGAGCACTGGCTTCTTTGCAAGAGGACCTGGGTTCAATTCCCAGTCCTTACATAGTGGCTCACAATCATTTGTAACTCTAGCTCCAGGGATCCCACATGTTCTTCTGGTCTCTGCATGTATGGCCTTTTACAGATATGCATGCAGTTCCCAGACATACATGCAGAAAAAGCACCTATACACATAAAATAAATTAGAAAACAGGTCATTTCGTAGGTATTGATTATTCACTTGTCCTCATTAAGACTTATGTTTCTGAGGTAACCATGATTATATGTTCATACTGGAAGGGAAAGTAAGCAGTTTTATGTTTTATGTTTTAACAGCTGGTACCAAGTTATCCAGCCATGCGGACTGAATAAACACAGGCTTTAACTATCATACTGTGTGCCAGCTGAGCTTTAAGTACGTTATCAAACTTGCATTTATTCATTTAATTATTTATAGACAAGGGCTTTACTCTAACCTTGGCTGATCCAGGACTTGCTATATAGAGTAGACTAGCCTCATAATTGTGGCGATCCTCCTGCCACTGCCTCTCAAGTGCTATATATACAGCACTGGTTTGCAATTCTGGATTTCCTTTTTTATTTTACTCATATCACACATCTGGTGTTGAGTTTTTTGTTTGTTTGCCTGCATATTTGGTGGTTTGTGACAGGGTCATGTAGCCTAGGTTGCCTCAAGCTTACTGTGTGGCACAGGGTGGCTCCTTATTTCCCAGTCGTCAGATTCAGCTTTCCAAGTGCTGGGAGCATAAGCAGGGCCACTCCACCCATTTTGTTTTTAGAGTTAGAGTTTATGAGTCATGTGATGACGAAGATGGAGCAGAAAGATCACTTGAGCTCAGGAAGTTTGAGATAAATTTGGGCAACATAGTGAGCTCCTGTCTCAAAAACTAAAACAGAACAACCCCCAAACTAAGCCAAAGGAAAACAAAACACAAAACAACCAGAAGACGTAATTGAATAACTGACAGTATGGGAAGATGGTTGTTTTCAGGATTTCTATTTTTGCATTAGGATAAAATTCATTTTTTTTTTTTTTTTACATTTCTGTATGAGTTCTTGTTGATATTGGGTGATAATCTTTATCAGGATTTGTCTCTACCTTCCACTTGTATATATTTTTTTATTGTATTTTGTTTCATTGAAAATTTTAGTGTTGATGTTGAATTTGTTAGTCTGTCTATATGGCTTTTGCTTCTTAAGTTCTGTTGCTCAAGGTCTGTCCTATCTATGAAAGCATCTTTTGTACTTTAATCTTTGGTTTTATGTGAAAGACTTTATCATCTTAAAATATATGTTCTCAGTGAAGTGGCTGTTTTTACTTTAAAGAGAGCCAGTTTCCTTTTACTTTTTTCTCACAATGATTGACTGGTTGATTGAGGGCCTGGGCATGTGTGAAGGTCATGGCACATGTGAAGGTCAGAGAACAACTTTGCAGGTTCTTTCTTTCAATGTGTGTGACCTGGGATTGAACTCAGGTTGTCAGGTTGGCCAGTGCCTTTACCCACTGAGCCATCTCAATGGACCCCAGTTGTCTTAATATTATAAAGTATAAAGAGTAGGAAAGGTCGTAAGAAAGAGATTAACAATGGCGAAGAGTTCTGGAGCCACTTTCCAAATACTTTTCCTTCTGTATTCTTGGACCTTGCCTTAGACATGATGGAATTCTCACAACAACTGTGCAGGATAGTCTCTAAGGAATTTAGAGCACACACCCAGATCTTCCAGGTTCGATAGCCTATGCTGTCTTCTCATCCATGAAAGCAGAACTCTGATCATAGATTTGGGGCAAGAACTCCTTATTCTATGTTTTTGTAGATAATTCTGTGAAGTTGGGGTTGGGAGAATGTGTGTTGACTTCTGATGAGGGGCATTGGTGATGGGGATAAGAAGGCAGTGGCTAGCCGGGCAGTGGTGGCGCATACCTTTAATCCCAGCACTTGGGAGGCAGAGGCAGGCGGATTTCTGAGTTCGAGGCCACTGTGGTCTACAGAGTGAGTTCCAGGACAGCCAGGGCTACATAGAGAAACCCTGTCTCGAAAAACCAAAACCAAAACCAAAACCAAAAAAAAAAAAAAAAGGCTGGTCACAAGATGGTAGTTCAGAGTGAGCAGAGGTGTCTGACTCCTTGTCTCCCATGTGCCTTACACAGTATTCCTTTGACCTGTTTTCTGAGAGTATTACACTGTAATGTCACTTCTTTTGAATCTGTTCTTGGCTTTAGCCCTTGACCCTCATTTGAACTCTCTATTTTACAGATATCAGTTTGAAAAAGAAAACGAGTGAAATATATTCACCCCATTATCAGTTTTCATTTTCTTCCAGATATATCTATGTTTACTTAATGTCTTTTTTGTTTTTTCCTTTTCAGTATGGAACACGAGACTGAAAATAAAAGCTCAGAATGTTCCTGAAGAAGAAAGTATTTCCTTTGAGGTAGAAATGGAGGGATTTACAAGAGAGGCTCCCTGCTTCCCCATTTTAGGTGATAATTGGGACTGTGAGAACCAGGAAAGAAATTTGAGGCAATCTCCTTTAATTGATGAGAAAACAGAGGCACAGGAAGCAAATTGTGGCCATGTTAATTTGGGGGAGCATTTGAGTACAAATCCAGCCCTTCTACCCTCTCAGAGAGTTCCTGGGACAAACGGCTTCCATGTTTTTAACTCAGATATTAAAACTTTTGATTGTGACCAAACCTTACATAGTTGCCCTCCAAGTTATGCAGTTAAGGGAACTGCTGACGGCGATGCTTGTGAGAAAGCCACCCAACCTTCCATGGAAGCCACTCAACTTGTAAGAAACCAAATGAGAGAGAAATCCTATAAATACACAGAAAGTGTTAAATCCTTAAACCACTTTACCACTGCCCTTTGTGATAAAAAAATTAAGAAAAGAAGCAAGAGATTTTATAAAGGTAAGGACTTTGGGGACATCTTAGCCCTGAGCTCATCTCTTAATGAAAAAAGAAGTCATTCTGCTGAGAAACCGTATAAATGTGCCGAATGTGGCAAGTGCTTCAAACGGAACTCCTCTCTGGTTTTACACCATCGGACTCACACTGGAGAGAAACCGTATACCTGTAATGATTGCGGAAAATCATTCTCCAAGAACTACAACTTGATTGTACATCGAAGGATTCATACAGGAGAGAAACCCTATAAATGCAGTAAGTGTGGGAAAGCTTTCAGTGATGGGTCAGCACTGACACAACACCAGAGGATTCACACAGGTGAGAAGCCTTATGCATGTCTAGATTGCGGAAAAACGTTCAACAGAAATTCATCCCTGATTTTGCATCAAAGAACTCATACAGGGGAAAAACCATATAGATGTAATGAATGTGGGAAGCCCTTCACTGACATTTCTCACCTTACTGTGCATCTCAGAATCCACACTGGAGAGAAGCCCTATGAGTGTAGCAGATGTGGAAAGGCTTTCCGAGATGGCTCATACCTCACTCAGCATGAGAGGACACACACTGGAGAGAAGCCTTTTGAATGTGTAGAGTGTGGGAAATCCTTCAGTCGCAACTCTCACCTCATTGTGCATCAGAAAATTCATTCTGGGGAGAAGCCCTATGAATGTAAAGAGTGTGGGAAAACTTTCATTGAGAGTGCATATCTCATCAGGCATCAGAGGGTCCACACTGGTGAGAAGCCGTACGGTTGTAACCAGTGTCGTAAACTCTTCAGGAACATTGCTGGACTTATCCGGCACCAGAGAATTCATACTGGTGAAAGGCCTTATGAGTGCAATCAGTGTGGTAAAGCTTTTAGGGATAGCTCCTGTCTGACCAAGCATCAGAGAATTCACACTAAGGAGACTCCATACCAGTGTCTGAAGTGTGGAAAGTCCTTCAGACAGAACACTCACCTGGTAGTACATCAGAGACTTCATAACAGAGAGGGTCCCAGCCAGTGTCCTCACTGTGGGAAAATATTTAGAAGGAGCTGGTGTCTTGCCCGACATCAGAGAACACACCTTGAAGAGCAGCCCACGGAAACATAATGGACATGGGCCATGCTGTCCTTGAGTGAACAAAGGATTTGTTTTCAGATGTGACTTCCCTTGCTCGCAGAAAAGAATTCTTTATATATATAAAAAAATTAAGTACGAGATATTCTATAATTGCATTAACACTGTTATTAGGGAACTCCTGAAGAGAGGACTGAAAGGTAGTCAATGTAGGAAAGGCTTCAGGGATGATTCAGCCTATACCAAACACGTAGCGCATACACTGAAATAAAGCACCGTCAGCGAGGAAGGCATTTTCCTAGAGACACTCATTTACCTTTACATCAGGATACTGAAACTGGAAAGAACCTGTGAAGTCATTCAGTAGGTAACCAGACATCTTGAACAGTATCACCTTATTGTATGCAAGCAAATGTTTATTATAGAGTCAAAGCTTGGAAGTGTTATTTGGGAGTGACACTTTTGTCAGTTTGTACTTTCCTGTTTCCATAAAGGCGTAGTGGTGGGACGTCTTACACAGTGCTCTACAAACTACCACAGGCTGTAGCTAGGGTTTTCTGTTTGAATGCACTTCTGTTTTATGGTCCCGCCAGAACACAGATGACGCATTTAGTGAGGTGAAACTGGATATAGGACTTGCTTGTGATTGAAATGAAGTTGACCCTCTTAAGACTAAAATACTCTCCGTGGTGGAAAGGGCTGCTTCTAAGAAATAGGATCCATTGCTTTAGGCGTTGAACAAGAAAATATTGAATTGTATTTCAGTTATCACCTGCCTTCACTGTTGTTAATTATTTCAGATACTAGTTTGTGTAGAGTTCAGGTCCTTTGAAGCAAAATCCAAAGGTTTCATTGCCATCCTAAAAATACTCAGATCATTGTAAAAGAAGGCGTAAAAGTAGATTTATTGTTACTATAATTATGGTCGTATTTGGTTGTAGGTTAGCAGTGGAAGATAGAATTAAGTGGCTTCTTAGGAGACTACAATTGTGTTCTTTTTCCTTTTTATTTATACAGTTTTATATAATAATTTGGTAACGTATATAAAAGTGAAGCTAAAAGGAAACAAATTTGGAGTCTCTTAGATCTTTGCCAGTGGATAGAGGCCAAAGATACTGTCAGACAACCTACAAAGGCTAGATCATGGCTACAGGAAGCCATAAGCAACTCCAGGTGTATACTGACAGATGCTTCTCTGGAATCAGAGCGTCCCGAAGCCTAGAATCATTTCTTTTGGAATTTTGGATATAAAGATTATGGCATTGTGGAGGGAGAGGCGTAGGAGTCTAAGGATAGGGAAGAGAAAGTTAAAGAAAAATCTGGAATAATCTTACCATGTCCTTTCCCAGTGCAGTGTTAGCTGACTGAAAGCTCGACAGTTTGGTTGAGAGCTTGAAAGGCCTCTGATTCCTCCTGGAAATTTTGACTTGATCCTGTCTTCTACCTTTTGGTTCCTGTGAAGAGAGAATCATAAGCCTGTTTTGAGATGATTAAGACTGTTGAGTAGATTCATAAGGAAGTTAGACATCTCAGTCTTCTGTATGCATGCCCTTGACAGCAAGATGGTTATCATATGATGGGGATAGAGAGAGAGTGGTAGACAGCACTTGTTATTCTTCCAGAGGACCTGGGTTTGGTTCCTAGCACCCGTATGATGGGAAGGGACTGGTGCCTAGTGAGTAGAGGCCAAAGATATTGTCAGATATCCTACAAAAATAGTCCTTGGAACAGTTATTATCTCAGAATATTATTGAGTACTGTGATTGGTATACACACACACACACACACACACACACACACACACACACCACACAATCATTTGTAGCTTACAGATTGTCTCTATAATGAACAATATTGAACTGTATTTCAGTTGTCACCTGCCTTCACTGTTGTTGATTATTTCGGATACTAATTTGTGTAGAGTTCAGGTCCTCATGTTATGTGTATGAATAAGGCATTAGCAAATACCTAGTGGACTGTCTATATCACTCAAGGGTGCAGCACTTTGGTGTCTGTTATTCTCAAGTAAAACATGCATGTACCATTAGTGTTAGTAGTGTCCCTGCTTCTTGATACTGCATTTCAGATTCTGGAACAAGAAACCTGAGGGAAGCACCGCAAGGAAGAGGTGTCAACTCTGAAATTGTAGTAAGTTCACATGGGATTTGTGTGAGGGTGAACTGTTTCCCCTTGCTCTTTTCTAAACCTAGTTTTCTCAGATGAGCAGGGAAAACTGGTGTAGCGAAAATGACGGCTGTATAGAAGGTGGACACTTTTGACTAAAGGGGGAAAGGTGAGATTTGAGTTGGGAGAGTTCCAGATGACTTCCAGTGCAACCTGGGCAATTTTCAGTCGTAGGCCTGACTGGGGAACAGACAGAAGAGTATAATGGAATATCAGGACAAGTATCCTGTAATCACACAGCCCTTAAATAGGTAGAGAAAACTTGGGCTGGAATCAGATGGAGAAAGTGAATATAGAGTATTTCAAAGACTGAACATTATTTTACTTTTCCTGACTTTGAACAGTGCTTAACTTACTGTTCCTGGCTTTAAGGCTGGAGAATCCACATATGAGTGGCTTCTGAAAGCCAGAGAGGCAAGAAAGTGCATCCTTCCCCCCGAGTCTCCCCAGAAGGAACTATTCCTGTCCTTACAGTCTGTTGAATACCTGATGTGCGGTTTTAAGCCACGTTTTTTTTGTTTGTTTGTTTGTTTTTGTTTTTGGGTTTTTTTTTTTTTTTTTTGTGGTAATTTGTTATATTATCTGTAGGTGATAAACTTCACTTGATAGTTCTTTTTAGACTCCTGACAGAAGTGTGTTCTTTTACCAAGCAAGTTAAGTAAACCAACCCTTTCCACTCCATAGCAACAATTTTTTTTTAAAGGAAAAGAAGACTTATTTTGCCTCTGTTGGCCTCTGTGAGTTCACCACTTTAACAGCCTTGAATTTTATTACTCGTTTAGAGATTTAAATACTATGAATGTTCATGGGCATGGTGGCATACACCTTTAATGCCAGAACTCAGGAGGCAGAAGCAGGTGGATCTCTGAGTTTGAGGCCAGCCTGGTTTACAAAGTGAATTCCAGGACCGCTAGGGGCTACATAGTGAGACCCTGACCCAAACAATAAGAAATAATAATAAAATAAGTTCTGTAAGTAGCCATTTGTGGAAAGAAATCTCAGAAAAGATAGAGTAACTTTCTTGTAACTTTAATCCCATCCCCGTCTGCTTGGTTGGCCAAGAAGGAGGCATATTTCAGCCTCATCAAGCATGTCTGGAGCCCAAGAATGTGTCAGTGCCAGAGCAGATTTTACCTCCAACATGGAGATGGGGAACATTTAAAATTATGCTCAGTGTCTTAACTAGTTAACATTAACCTATATCCTTTTGATTTTCAAGTTATCAGTGCTCAAGTATGCCTGCCTGCAGACTGCTCATCAACTTCATGTCTTTCTTATTTCAGCAACTGTATGGAGTACGTGCAGTAAGAGTTGGTACTGTAGCAGAAGGCAGAACAAGGTGTTTGCAGTTCAGCAGGGGAGAAGAATAATTGCACAGCATGTATCAGATGGTGGTTGATGCCTGAGAGAAAAGTAAAGCTGAGAAAGGGGATGGGGTGTCTATGTTGGATAAATATGATTACAGTTTTAAAAAGCTTGATCATTCATTTCCTTTCCCAATGAAAGGCAATTACATGTGTGATATGTAAGGGGTATGATGTCATGCAACAAGAGGTTAGGATTTAGGGATGAGAAACCTTCCACCATGTGAGTTACAGGGAGGAACAAGTCAGAGATGGAACGTCTTCATGAGTCACACACAGTTAAAGAAATGGCTTCATTGCAGAGACAGGTATGGAGAACAAAGCTTTGTGCAAGGGTAAACCCATTTACAGGAAAACATCTAATCTATGATTCTGAAGATAATGGTTTCAGAATATGAACAATGAAGTCCTAGCCAAAAAAAAAAAAAAAAAAAAAAAAAAAAACCAAGTAAATAAGTTTATACTTGTATCTATGCTTTAATAACCATAGGTATTCAGCATTAATGGTCATTTCTGATAAAATAGACTAGTGTTCAAGTTTTTAAAATTAAAGGGACTATTCAGTGGTTCATGATATTCTCACAAGTTGAGTCACTTCCATTCTGTAATTTCAGGACATCTTTCTTTCTCTCTCTTTCTTTCTTTCTTTCTTTCTTTCTTTCTTTCTTTCTTTCTTTCTTCCTTCCTTTCTTTCTTTCTTTCTTTTAGATTTATTTATTATTAAACACAAGTACACTGTAGCTATCTTCAGACACACCAGAAGAGGGCATCAGATTTCATTATGGGTGGTTGTGAGGAAATTTTTCATTATCCATAGAAAAGCCCTTTGTACATATTAGCATCCTCCCATTCCTCTGACTCTGTCAATCACCAGTCTCTTTTCACTGTGCATTTGCCAATTCTTTACATTGCAGATCAATGGAAAAATAAGACATGTGGCCCTTTGTAACTTCATTTCATTTAGCATAATGTTCTAAAGGTTCATGTTGTATGTTCAAGGTCCTTTTTGTGGCTGAAAAATATTTTGCCATATGATTAAAACCTTATCTTGCTTATTGGTTGATGGACATTTCAGCTTCCTTTTTTTTGGCTACTAAGAATAGTGCTGTCCTAAAAACATACAAACTCATGTGCCAATAAATTTTCAGTACTCTTGGGTAGATGCTTAGGAGTGGAATTGCTGGATCTTTGTTTGCTTTTTTGAGGAAATGATGTTCACTTTACGTTTGACTGATGTATGACTACTTTGACTTCTTCATGTCCTTACCAATATTAATTTATTTTTTTTGCCCTAGTGGTGTGAAGTGTTTTCTTGTGGTTTGGGGAAAATAATTTATATAGTTAAAATCTATACCTTATCCCACAGATCAGCATTTTTTTTTTCTGCAAGGGAAAAGTTGTATTTTAAACTGTGTTCAATATCATTTCCGCTGCAACTACTCAGCCACCGATGACTGTAATGTGGAAGGAGCTATAGATGATTTGTAGGCAAATGTGTGTGGATGTGTCCAATAAAGTTTTACATATGGACTCTGATTTTTTAAAAATTGTATTTCACAGTGAAAATTACAGAAGATTCAGTTTCATTTTTTAAAGTAAGCCAGACTGGTGGTGCTTACTTGTAAATCTCAGCGCTTAGAGGCAGTAACAGGATGATTGCCACAAGTTCCAATCAGCATGGACTACATAAACTCAGTTGCAAAAACCACAAAAACAAAAAACAAAACAAAACAAAACAAAAAAACCCCAAACAACCAAAAGACAAAACTATAATAAAATACTCTTTGTCCAAAACCACAAGATTCGGAGTAGCATTTATCCAGGGGCTATAGTTTGATAGACAAACTATTTAAATGGAAAGGCGGCTTGAAGCTTCTAGTTGAGAATATCAAACTTTTTTTTTTTTTGTCATCTTGGATAGGCAAACATTTTAAAGTGAAATGGGTATCAGAGAAAGGTTATAGTAAATTTAAGAATTCATATGCATCAGAAAGTCCATATAAGTGAAATGACAATAAAAAAAAGAGACCATTGTAGCTCATAGTTAAATATGTTAAGGATCCAGCATCTCAAAGATTAAAAAAATAAAAAAAACCTCATTGAAAATGTGCGAAAACGCTTTGGTTCTGTGCCGTTTTGAAAGAGGAAATTCAAATAGCCAATAAATTCATGGCAGTGTCCAAATTCATTACATGTTATAGAAATCCCAGGATACTGTAGCTGGATGAATAGTACAGGTGTTGACAGGTAACTAGTTGATAAGCAACTGCATTTTGTAGTCACCTGTCCTGTCTTCAAACCGAACTCTCCAAACTTAAGAGTCAAAAGATGAAAAAACTGTCTCGGAGAGGAAGCTGGGTTGCTTTACAGAGCGTCTTTTCTGTGTTCTTCCTTACCCCCTAGTAAAATCTCTTCTGAATGGGCTGATTTCTGTCTGCTCCTGCGTGCTACGTTTCAGTTTCCTTGCTGCTGTCACCTTAGAGATTTTTCCTGCTTTTAAATTCTTTAATTGCTGAGGAAAGGCAATCCCTAGGGATTACCTAGGGATAACAAATGGAAGGGCGCTGGACTCGCTGGGCGCCCTGGGTCACATCCCGCATAAGGAGGGTGGGGAGACAGGGGTAGGTAGGTACTATTGCAAAAGGATGACCTCTCGTAGGAGGTTCGCGCAGTCTGGGACAGGTGGCTCGAGGTTTTCCTTTCATTAAGCCTCAGCAGTTTGCCGGGACTAAAAGCTGCAGAGCTCGAGACAGCAACGGAAAAGGAAGCGTCCGCTCTTGCGGCCTTGGATCTGGTTATCCGGGATAGCCTCACTCAGCTTTTAGTGACGTCAGGCAGCTCAGGAACACCTCATCCGGGAGCCTGGGGCGAGCACGCGCAGACCTCTAGCGTCCCACGTGGGAGTTGAGCCCAAGGAGGTGAGTGGGCGACTCCCTGGTTCTTAGGTGGTGTCTTCGTCCTTTGTTGTCCGCCCCCCTCCCCCTTCCGCAGAGGCGAAGCAGAGCCCTAGACCTGCGTGTCTGGGCATCTTGGGATCTAGCGCTGAGCGTGGGCTGGCGGCCTTTTGTTGTGCGTAATGTCACGTGCGTCCTCGGCCCGCAGGACGCGGAGAATGGTTCCTTCTTACTCTGGGTCAGACTCCCTGAGGTTCGCACTCCTCCGCCTGTGTGCATCTTGCTGCTTTCCCTCCAAGTGCACTCGCAGACGCAGCTCCTCCCCCTCCCTTCCTCCTCTGGGTCTCAGGATTAGGGACTGGAATCCCTACTGTGTTCTGTGTCCACTCCCAAGCTTTCTTCTCTGTGCCTTTCTGCCCACCAGACCTTTTTCTGCTTTCCCTCCATCCCTTTCCTCATATAGACAGCGTTCCCTCCCAGCACCTGTGTGTGTTTTGTTTCTCTTCCTAGAGGTCTTCCTTCTCTCCCTGCTGAGTGTTGCCTTTCCCTACCTGCCAATACAGGCATGGACTGGGTTGTCTTTACCCACAGGCCCCTGATATCCACTCCTTTCCGAGGTCAGACATCCCTGACTTAAGTGAGTTCTTAGTTCAGCATCTAGTGTATTCTCTGTAACTGACTTCTTTCTCTCAATTCCTCAGCATTCACCTCGATGTTTTGTTTTGCTTTTTCTTTTTCTATTAGTCACACACTTTCCCCATTGTGTTTTCAAAATACTTTCCTTTACCTCTAAGAAATTCCCAGAATCCAACCACCTCCTCGCTTGTGTTCTCACAAGACAGCAGGGGAACTTGTCAAAATCATGACCAATTTAAACCACGATAACTTCAGCTCCGCAATCGCTAGAGTCCTCACAAGCTTGGGTATGGGCCCAGGAACCTACATCAAAGCAGAAGTCAGAGCACAAGTCTGCCACCCTGGGCAGTGCGTTCTTTGAGTTTTGCTTGGCTTTATAAGTAGCGGCAAGAGAATGGAACAGGTATCTCTAACCCAGAAAACAAATACAGATCTGACCCTAAGTTTGTAGATCGAGTATTTGATGGTAAGAGTGGTATGTTTTGTTCTTCGACTTCTCTTCCATTACAGTGCAAAATCAGGTCCCATGCTTAAACATCGTTGCCTAGAAGAGAGCCAGGCACACAGTTAAGAGTTCAGTAAACTTTTGCTGAGTGAATGACAAAAGGCTGTCTCTGTGACTGCAAGATCACAGAGTGGGTGTGCAGTGCATCCAGCATTTTGTCCCAGCGTCTCCAGGCCACTGTAGAGCTTTCTCTTTTAGAATACATGTTGCCTCAAGCAGTGTGGTGTGTGAATATGTGGAGTTGATATGCTTGCTGTAGTTTGAACTTTGCCGCTTGATTTTCTCACCAATTGACTCCGGTTTTCAGCACTGTTTTTCCTGAGGAGAGGAGTCACTGTTAAGTTATCTCTTTGCCCCAGGTGAAATGAGCCAATTCAAGCCATATTATATTATATTATATTATATTAAAGATAGGTTTATTATGAGGCTGCTCTTGGGCAAGTTCACTGGCCCCAAGGATTGAAGCCAGAAGAGTCGCCATGGGGACTGGGGGTCGGGGAGGAGAATGAGAGAAAGGGCAAGCACAGAGAGATAAGGGAAGGAAGAGAAGAGGAGGAGAGGAAAAGGAGGAGGAGGAGGAGGAGGAGGAGAAGAAGAGGAGGGCAAAATGAAAAAATGTCTGGATTATATAGGGAGGAGCCTCTAGTGGAAGGGCAGCCCAACCCCTGGGCTATAAAGCTCAACGTTGGTGGCAGGGTCTACCAGGTAGAGACTAAGGGATGCTGGGAGAACTTGGAGGCCAGGTTTGCTTTGATATGTAAAATATGCATTTTAGACCCTTGTCCAGGGTCTGAAACCAGTCACCTTATAGAGATGTTGAGTTAAATTGTTTGTATTCCTTACCCTGTTGTGAACATACAAGTTTTCAGGTTTTGTTTTGCTCTGAAATGGGCTTGTGTAGCACAGGTTAGCCTACAACTTTCTGTGTAGCTTAGGCTGGCCTTGAGCTCATAGTCCTCCTGCCTCAGCGTTCTGAGTACCAGGACTATAATTTGTACCATCACGACACACAGACTTTTTAGTGGTTTTTTTTTTTTTTTCCCTTGTTTGTAGCAGTACGATAGGAGACACTTGACCATTGTCCTTATGAAACACATTTTTATTGCCTGATGATTTTTCAACTTGTTTGATCCCTTGTCCATCATCTAAATTTACTACTCGTAATATGTAATAGTTATGCATTATGGTGTTATGTGTATGCTTAAGTCTGTATTTGTGTGTACGACATATTTTATTTGTGGGTTTATATGGAATTTTGTGTGTACATGTGTGTATCACATACATCTGTATGTTCATATGTGTATGTATGTATATATGAGTGTGAAATCTTTATGCATCTGTATATCATGTTATATATATTTATGTATTTGAAGCAAACACAGTTACATAGTGAACTGTTTAGATGCATAATTAGAGTTAATGTGTGATGAAATTGTATTTACTAGAGATGAGCTCCTTTGATGGTTCTTTCAAATTTCATTTTGTGTCACAGTAAAATAAAGGCTGTTGTTAACCCAGCACATAACCTTTCACTTAATTTTTTAAAAATTTCATCATAATACCTTGGAATCATTTGAATCAATTTCTAAAGAGAATTCACAGTTTTTTTATGCTAAGCAAAATATGTTAATGATGTAGGAACTACTTATACTATAATGTTAAGCATGGTAGACATCCAAGTTGAATAAGCAGTTTGACTCCAAACTATGTTAAATGACCCTCTAGGTAGGCTAGGATCAGAATTTCATGTACTTGTGACTTGTTACTGACATTATGGATGATTTTTGTGCTTTTTAACACTTTGTATATTTTTTCAGATTTCCTGCAATGAGTACATATTACATTATTTTATAGTGAGGTGGTGTATTTATTTATATTTATTTATTTGCAGTATTGGGGATTGAACACTGGGCCTCACATTTGTTAAGCAAGTGCTTTTACCATTAATATACCATGAGATCCAAACAGGAGCAATATACCTGGCAAATTAATGGGACCCCAAAAAGGGATGATATACCTTGCAGGCTAAGAGCTCAGAACTAATAACAATTAACACAGTTAAAAAAAATTTTCTTGCAAGTTAAGATTTCTAATTGTAATTAAGAAGTTTCTGTTGGTCCCGTGTTATGTCCTTGCAAAATAAGGTTTCTATTTATAATTAAGACATTTCTGTAAATCTATGTTAAGTCCTAGTTAAGGGGTAAGTCTCCGTTTGTTCTGTGTTACATCCTTGCTAAATAAGGTTTCTTGTTGTAATTCTGAGTAAGACTCTGTTTCTTAGGTCTGATGTAAATTGCTTGTAACCCCGTTCACTTGATCTGTATCCTTGCCTTTGCCCCTTCCATTTTCCTTGTATCCTTCTAACAATGTGTAACAGCTAACCCTCTCATTGCTTAAAACACCTTATCTCTCCTATAAGAGGGACTTCAAGAGGCCAGCAGGGGCTGCCTCTCTGACCGGTCTGCAGTGCTGTCCAGTCCGGGATTAACAGCTAAATATAGCTTGCTTTAATTGGTGAGCTGTACACTTGATCTTTTCTCCTCAGGAATCTCAATTTTAACAATACCCCTTAAAGCCTGTAATCAGTTTTAATAGTAAAATATTGGGAAAATGCCCTTTTTAAAAATTTACTTGGAACTTTTAGAAGCATATTTGGCACATGTAGTAAAGAGGTCAAATAGCCTTGACCGTGAATCACTTGTCAGCTGCTGGTAGCAGCTGGAAGCCCAACATATTCCATATTTGGCCAGCATAGCCTGTGGTTTGAACACTCTGCTATATCCTAGTCTCACTTCTTAGAGGCTGAAATTCTTGGCTTTCCTGTTCTCTGCTGCTTCAAAACATGTCTGTAAGATTTTTTTAAGTTAGTAGTTTTCTCAGGTTAAGTAAATTGATGGATTTCTTAAGGCTCTAGCTAGTGAACTCATTTGTAACCATCTACTAGACGCCTTCTGGGAAGTATGTTACTAAATTTGTTCTTGCCAAGTCCTTAATGAATGCTGACCATAGTAGAGTACTTCTCCCAGAAGCATTTACATCTTTCCCATCTACTTTGTGTTTAGACACGTTTCTGAAATATTATAATAAGATTGTAAAAGAGTAGTGAAACTCATTGTCCTTTGTGTAAATTTAGCAGTTAATACATGTAACAGTTATATATTATGTGCTGATATTATGCTATGTACATGTTCATATACCTATATTTGTGAGTTTGACATGTATATGTAATGGGTTTATATGTATTTTTATGTGTATTATATACATATTTATAAGATCATATATGTTCACATATTTACATATGAATATGGCTGCATTTATATATATGTTTACTCACATATATATTTAATTTGTCTATACCATTTGGAAATACATTTTTTTTAAATAAAAAAAATTGTATTTACTTAGAAGCATTCAGAATGTCAACAAAACAGCTGCAATTTTTTTTTTGCAATTACAGAGTGGTATTCAGTTAACAGAACAATTATCTTCGTATAAGCTGCATCAGAGACAACTGAAGATGAAAAAAATAAAACCCAAAAAGAAAACCAAAAGAAAAAAAAAAAACCAAAAAACCAAACTACTGTCCTCATATATAACTAATTTGTGCTGTGCACCAACAAGAACCTGCTTTAAATTTCCATGCCAATTTACAACCCCCAGACTGTACCAGGCAAGGTTAGTGGCTATTGAAAATACCACCAGGACAGGGCTATCTAAAGACACATTCGGTAGTGTGTTAACTATACAAAAAAAGACACTGTACAGTTTAAAAACAAATCTTACACAGCCTTACATTTCAATTTTTTGATAATCAGTTGATACAAAATTTGTTGGGGTAGGTTTCTCCAACATCACCACTATCATAGCTGCACCCTAGTTCTACCTGTACTGCAGTGCACTAAAGATCTCCCATGACCAACCACAGCTGCTACAGACTCTCAGGCAAGTACAGAGACTAATAGTTCCTGGAGACCATCTGTTGTCTGCCTCAGTTATCTCCGTTCCAAACATGTAGCACAAGAATATCCTTGACCCCAGACTCTCAAGGTCACCTCCTCTGGGAAGCACATCCCTCCGCACCTGCCCACAAACACATGACATCTTTTTCCATCACACCTATGTCTCCTGACCTTGGAGTCAAACTCATTTTGACTTTGCACTTGTTACTGAAGCATCTATTGTCCCCTGAGATCAAGGGTGCCCAAATAATATGTTCGGACTATGCAGCTCTTGAGGTCTAAAAGTTTCCACTGTCACCAGTTGATTCTTGTGTTGAAGGTTTGCTCCCCAGCTGGTGGCGCTAGCTAGCTTGAGTTGGTAGAAAGTTTGGGAGCTGGGATGGGAGGGTTGGTTGGGAATGGACCACTGAGATGTGCTTTTGAAGGCTGCCTTGTCCTGAGCCATTTTATCTCTATTCCTCCCTCCTTCTCCTTCTCCTCTTCTTCATCCCCTCTTTCTCTCTCTCCATTTCCCTCTTCCCCCTCTCTCTTCTTGGATGCCAAAAGATGAATACTTACAACATGATGTTCTTTTTTTCTTTAAAAGGAGTGAGTTGTGTACAGGGGGGTTAAATGCTTTATAGACAAGAAAAAAAAACTGCGCTAGAACCAACTTATTCATCATCATCTTCTTCATCTTCATCTTCCTCGTCTTCCTCCTCTTCCTCATCCTCTTCATCCTCCTCCTCATCTTCCTCTTCCTTCTTTTTCTTGCTCTTTTCAGCCTTGACCACCCCCTTTTTCGCTGCATCAGGTTTTCCTTTAGCTCTGTAGGCAGCAATATCCTTCTCATACTTCTCCTTCAGCTTGGCAGCTTTCTTCTCATAGGGCTGCTTGTCATCTGCTGCAGTGTTGTTCCACATCTCTCCTAGTTTCTTTGCAACATCACCAATGGATAAGCCAGGATGCTCGCCTTTGATTTTGGGGCGGTACTCAGAACAGAACAAGAAGTCTTGTCTCAGTCTCAGTCGAAAGAGGCCTATTACTGGAGAATTCTTCTTCAACAATTATAACCTGACTGTGCGTCAAAGAATTCCTGTGGGAGACGAGTCCTTCAAGTCGTGGTAAATGTGGGAAAGCCTTCAGAGTTCATTAAGTACAGGGATCCTTCAGTGTTCTCTGTGCTTTCATGAAGCATGAAAGGACCCATATGGGGGATGCTGACTGTGATGTGTCCATTCTGGGAAGTCCACCAGCCTCCGTTCTTTCTTTGTTTTTCACCATAGGACTCATACTGGAGAAGAGCTGTGCAGATGTAATGTGTATGAAAAGCATTCCCCTGGAGTCTCCTGCCTTATTATGCATCTGAGAATTCACATAGGACAAAATGTGTGGAGTGTGGAATGGCTTTCATTGGTGGCTCATACCTTATTAAGTATAGAATTCACATTGGAGAGAGACTGGGAAGTGGGTAGAGTTGGAAAAATCCTTCAATGGCAGTGGTCACCTCATTGCATGTTAAGGAAAACAAACAAACAAAAAAACCAAAAGCAACCAAAATCCTTAACAGAAAGAAGTCCCTCATGTACAAAGAGTGCCTCTGCCAGGCATCAGAGGATTCATACTGCCTCTGCTGGAAGCCTGGTGGAGTTTTAACTACTGTGGCAAAGCCTTCAGGAAGAGCCCCTCCCTGACCAAGCAGCAGGAGTCACTATGCATGAGGTCTTTTGCTAGGTGTTCCAACAGGAGAAATTTTCAGTGCACCATTTTCCCAGGTTAAATACAGAGACGTCACACTGTAGCAATTTCTGGGAGACTCAGTGAACAGGAGTGGCAGTGACTATCAGCATCTCTTTAGTTACTGTTAAAATTTATACTCAAGTGTAGTTTGAAAACATAGCAACTCACCATCTAGTCCATGGAATATAACCCATGAGACATTATATCTCTAATAAACTGGAATTATTTTGCTCCTGTACAACAGACTGAAAATGAACCTTAGAAACATAATGAATTAAAACCATCTGAGTTTACTCTTCACTAAATCTAAGACCAGGAAAAATTTGAATGCTGGTGACAGGATCGAGAGAAGAGGAAGCCTTTATTCTTACTACGTTTCTTTCTTATATCCAGATGTTTTAAGGATGTGCTTGTAGTTCAGTGGCAAGGAGGGCTTTCCTAGCACTTGTGAAGCCCTCACTTCAACCCTAAGCACCACTGAATAAAAACATAGGAGACCATTTGAATTGGAGCCCTGGCTTTGTTTCCCCATCAGTGGACTCAGTTAACACAATCAATGGAAGGGTTAGAAATATCTGCTGGGATGCTTCTGTTTGAAGGATGCACTTGGAACTAACCTATACTACAATAATGTGGAGAACCCTGTTAAGATGCTTTTCTTGTGTTTTAAGAAAACTCAGTGGGTCTGGAGCGATGACTCAGTGGTTAAGAGTGCTTGCTGCTCTTCCAGAGGACCTGAGTTTGGTTCCCACCACCCACATTCACAATCACTTTTGACTCCCTTTCCAGGGTATCCAACTCTCTTTCAACATCTGTCAACACTCAGGTATACACATGCACCCTCCCAACACACACATGCATGCACACACACCGTCACACACATACTGTGCACACATGCATTTGAAGTAAGTAAAAATCAATTTTATAAACTCTCACACTAGAAACAGAAGACATTCTATACTGTGTGGAAAGCTTTCAGAGAGCTGATCTTTCATAGTTGCTTTATTTGATGGAAATAAAGCATTAACCACACATGAAACTTGAAGTTCTCTAATATTTACATGAGAGAAAGAAAGAAAGGAAAGAAGAAAGAAGGAGATGGAGGGCAATGATTTGGCTCAGCAGGTAAAGTGCCTGCCCCTAGGCCTGATGACCTGAGTTTGATTCCTGAGACCCAAAAGGTGGGAAGAGAGGATCAAGACTGGGAAGTTGGTACCCACGTGGATAGCATAGTGCCCATATACACACATGCGCTAAATAAGAAACAAATGAAATTATCAGTAACATTTTATTTTACCTTTGTGCTCCTTAAGCAGTAGTATTTACACTGGGGTATTTGCTGTATTTCAGATTCTGTGTTATTACACCGAAGTGGCTACTACATTAAGCATCACAACTGTAGAACATTAGGGAATGCATTGTACAGAGCTCGTTTCTATTACATTTGCCCAGTACAAGTTAACATTCAGGTTTTTAGTAGATTTCTGTTTTTAAAAAGTGAGTAGTCCCTAGTTGACTGTGGTTTGAAATACAATGCTTTAGTTGTACTATGGTGTGAAAGCATTTCAGACAGTCTGTGTTTTACATATTTACATGTATAACAGTAAGTGGTTGAACACTTACTATTGCCAGGTTTACGTTTGATAATTTGCCCATCTGGAGGCTAAAACATAAATGTTCTGGGCATGTGTCGGAGAGGCTGGGCTAAGCTGTGGTGATTTTAGCATGTGTTTTAACTGCGTTGTTTGTGTAGGTACTTTGGGATGCTCTGCTCTTACTGCACACCCTAACCCCTTAAGTGCATTACTTAGGCCGCCGCCGCCACGGCCACCAGCGCAGCTGTGCCACAGCCGCGAGGAGACCGGCCGCCTGACTTCCCTCCTCGCTGGCCGCCGTGTCCTCGGATTTATTCCAACAGTCAGTTAAAACATGGTGGATTACTATGAAGTGCTGGGCGTGCAGAGACATGCCTCACCTGAGGACATTAAAAAGGCGTATCGAAAACAGGCACTTAAATGGCTCCCGGACAAAAATCCTGAAAATAAAGAAGCAGCAGAGCGGAACTTCAAACAAGTAGCTGAGGCATATGAAGTGTTAGTGGATGCTAAAAAGCTACGACAAATATGGCAAAGAAGGATTAAATGGTGGTGGAGCAGGAGGTGGAAGTCATTTTGACAGTCCATTTGAGTTTGGCTTCACATTCCGGAACCCAGACGATGTCTTCTGGGAATTTTTTTGGTGGAAGCGACCCATTTGATGACTTCTTTGGAAACCGAAGGGGTCCCCGAGGAAGTAGAAGCCGAGGTGCCGGCTCATTTTTCTCTGTCTTCAGTGGATTTCCTTCTTTTGGAAGTGGATTTCCTGCTTTTGATACAGGCTTTACTCCACTCGGGTCACTAGGTCATGGGGGGGTCTCACTTCATTTTCTTCAACGTCATTTGACGGCAGTGGAATGGGCAACTTCAAATCAATATCAACTTCAACTAAGATAGTTAATGGCAAAAAAATCACTACAAAGAGAATTGTGGAGAACGGTCAAGAAAGAGTAGAAGTTGAAGAAGATGGGCAGTTAAAGTCCTTGACAATAAATGGTGTGGCCGACGAGAACGCCCTTGCAGAAGAATGCCAGCGGAGAGGCCAACACACACCAGCTCTGGCCCCTGGCCAGGCCCCAGCATCCCCTCCCAGGCCCGGCCCCCGGCCCCAACTCCAGCCCCAACTCCAGCCCCAGCTCCAGCCCAGACTCCGCCCCTTCTGTCAGCACTCGCCCACAGAAGCCACCCAGGCCTGCCCCAACGGCCAAACTTGGGTCTAAAAGCAACTGGGAAGATGAGGAGCAGGACAGGCAGCGGGTTCCTGGCAACTGGGATGCCCCTATGACCTCAGCAGGGCTCAAAGAAGGTGGCAAGAGGTAGAAGCAGAAGCAGAAAGAGGACTTGAAGAAGAAGATGTCGACCAAAGGGAACCACTAGGCTGGACTTGGCGGCAGCCACTCTGTGTGTGTGTGTGTGTGTGTGTGTGTGTGTGTGTGTGTGTGTGTGTGTGTGTGATCCTTTAAATGTCGCCCAGGGTCACTTCGCTTAGTAGGATTATGGTCGTGTAGGATCCAAGGGTGTTGGAGACAGAGGCAACAATCCCGGGTAGCTTGTATAAGTTTGTGACACAGCCTGAGCCTTGTAACTCTGCTTTTCCCCAGCACTAAATCCATAGCTTTTTCCTCGAGTTGTAAGGGTCTGCCTCATTCTTTTCAGCAGCCCAAGCCCTGCTTTGAGCTCTGAGGTATATGTAGTTGTAGGAGTCCATAGGGTCCAGTAGGGAGCTAGGTATGTGTTCATGATAGACTACCTCCTGGCGGTGGTACAGTGTGCAGTTTTAAGTACAGCGGAACTTAGAGGTAAAGTAAGCTGTGCCTTGAGCCATGGGTGTCAGGATGCTTTTGATTCAGGGTACTCTGGCAACACTTAAGGCTATCAGGAGTCACTTCAGATAGAGTCTTTCCTTATTTATTGTTCAACTTTTAATCTTCTCCAGGTAGTCAAAAATTGACACCAAATATAGTTTAGTTTTTGGGAAATCTCATCTTTTCTTCTTGGAGAAATATTTGTCCTTTTTCAGTCAAAAGGTTTTGCTTAGCAGTACCATTTCTAGTAATGATAGCTCAGTGCTACTGGCTATTAACACAAACACACAGCACCCAGAGGCGTGTGCAAAATAATCAGCTGGGAAGCAAGAAGCAAATAAGGGCCCCTTCACAAGCTTCGACCTCATTATCCATGCCGCGCTGTCACCTAACCTGTGGTTTGCATCGAGCACCAGGGAGTTCTGATGCCATCTCACTTCTGGGCTGCACGTGTCTCTTGGCAGCGTCACTTCCTTTTGGCCATGAGGATCTATTGTTCGAACTTTGTCCCCTCGGCAATGAGCACATGATGAACAGTGTTGGTGAGCTTGAGATGGGTCCGCGGTGTGGAAAGGGGAAGCTCTGTGAGTTCTGGGCACTGCCATAGCTAGGAGCCGGGACAGGACCCACCCGGGTTTTGAGGAAGTGACCACAAGGTGTTTGCTGAGTTTGCTTGGTTTTGGTGGGAGGTGGTGTGGGCACTTATGGAGTATGGATTGGTGTTAATGTGTGTTGTGGAAATGTGACCCTCAAGGAGGAATGTATTTTAGTGCTACTGACATAAATAAAATGTAAACGTCAAAAAAAAAAAAGTGCATTCCTTAGTAACCTGCTTTACTCGTTTTCTTGTTACATTTATTTGGTTTGTGTGTGCAGAAGCTGTTGTGCCCGTCAGGATGTCAGATGACAGCTTGTGAGAATTGGTTCTTTCCTTCTACCATGTGGGTTCTGGTTGTCTGTCTTGGCAGCAGGTTCCTTTACCTATGCTGAGCTAGCTCATCAGCCTTTTCTTGGATTTATTGAAACAGAATTGTTGTCTTAGCTAATCTGCAACTCAGTATGAAACCCTGCTGGCCTTAAATTCACAGTAGTCGTCTTTCTCAGATTGTCTCCAGTGCAGAACTGTTTTTAAAAAAGGATTTATTTATTTATTTTATGTATGTGAGTGCACTGTAGCTGCCTTCAGACACACAAGAAGAGGGCATTGGATCCCCACTATGGATGGTTGTGAGCTACCATGTGGTTGCTGGGATTTGAACTCAGGACCTCTGGAAGAGCAGTCAGTGCTCTTAACCACTGAGTCCAGTGCTGAGATTTTAAGAATGAACCACCAATCCCACCTTAAATGTAGTTTTTATTTATACTTTCAACTGGAGCATTAGGTCTCTTGGGGCACAATGCCATTATAAGTTATGGGGCACCTGTATCTGAAAGTAAGTTCTCTGAGGACTGAACTACATTTCAGTCCCGCCTTAACAGAACCATGGTGAAGTCTGTGTTGTTCCAGGGGCATGCAGTGCCCAGCCTGAATTTACTGTTCTCACATGCCTTGTACTGCTACTCCTGAGCTTACGGTTACTAATGGTGATATCTTTAGTATTGATGGTGATGGTTTTTATTAGGGATGCTATTGGAGCTCCTCTCCTGTGACTGAAAGCAGAGGGAAGCAGGCGGCTCTCCCATTTACCTGCTAATTCTGAGACTTATTACTGGTAGTTCACAGAAAGCTTTGCTTCCTACAGTCTGATGTACATGATCAGGATTGGGAGAAGGCTGGTGCTCAGAGGCTGAAGGTTTCCTAGGTGGGCAGAGTTGTACGATTAGAGGGGAAAAGAATTACAAACTCCAGCTGGTTCATCAGCAGATGGATGATGATAACTGGGATTTGTGTGGTTGAACAAAGCAAGTGGTCAATTGGCCATTGGGTGTATACCCTTCAGGGCGATATTGCAGGTTGGGATCACAAGGAGCAGGATGTCCAGTTCTTATTCATCATGGTGTATATGGTATCCACAGCAGTCAAAGCCTGGGATTGTGCAGGCTCTCAGTACTAAAATTACCAGCAAAGACGTCTACCCTATTCCATAGTTCCCCACTCTCTTAGTGTTAGCATTCTGTCTAAGCTCCACCCCACAGCAACAGCCAGGTAGGCCTGGCAACAGCCAGGTAGGCCTGACCCACTATAAAAGGGGCTGCTTGCCCCCTTTTCGCTCTCTTGTTTCTCTCTTGCTCCCTTGCTTTTTCCTTATCCCCTCTCTCCCCCCATGCTCATGGCTGTCTTCTACTTGCACACCACCCCCTGTCTTTCTGTCTTTCTCTGCCTCTACCACACTCTTAACTCCCCTCCCCATGCCCTGAATAAACTCTATGTTATACTATACGATCGTGTGGCTGGTCCCTCAGGGGGAAGGGGTGCCTTGGCATGGGCACCCCCTTCCTCCATACCTCACCACACCTCCATAGAACATATCCCCTCCTCTCTTTATCTCTTTATAAACACAGGATGCCTTGAAGGCCCTTAGTTTCTGAGGGGAGTTTATCTCTTGTCTTAATTCCTTCTTCCAGAGAGGAATCCCTGATGGAAACAGTTAATCTACTTTCTGCTGCCTGTGGACAACAGAAAAGGGTAGAGGTTGGGAAGGTGGATGTAGAGGCCCTTGATAGAAACTAGGAGCTGTTTTCATTCATTTTCTATTTGTAAAGCCATCAGGTGATGTGTTTATAAAAAGATAAATAAGTATTAAGATATGTTCTATGGGGTGTGGTGAGGTATGGGGGAAGGGATTGCCTCCGTGGGTCCATGCCAAGGCATCCCTTCTCCCCCCCCCTCCCAGGGGCCAGCCACACAACAGTATAGTATAGAATAGAATTTATTCAGGGCATGGGGAGGGGAGGTAGTAGGGCCAGAGAAAGGCAGAGAGAGGGAGAGTAGAGAAGTAGATGCAGGCCATGACCACGTGGAGAGAGAGGGAAGAGAATGGGGAGACAGGGGGAGCAAGGGGGCAAGAGGCAAGAATAAGAGAGTAAGTGAGTAAGAGATGGAGGAGGGGGCAAGCAGCCCCTTTTATAGTAGGTCAGAACTACCTGGCTGTTGCCAGGTAACTGTGGAGTGGAGTTTAGACAGAATGCTAACATCGGGTTTAGTTTTTCCAAATCCAGAAGAGAGAAAGTGGCTGTTAGCTTGATAGTGTGGTGGGCAGTGGAATGATGACCTAACAGCAGGCCTCGGGAAGGGAGGAGCCCACTGAGCTGAGGAGCCAGTAGAGATGTCGAGCCAGAGGCCTTTAATCTTCTTAATTTTACACCTGTTGCTGCAATGTGAGAAAAGTTAACTAGGAAGCTGTTATCCCACTTTCTATAGATTATGAAATGAGGTAGACATCCATTGTGAGAAGGCTCCAGGAGGTCATATCAGATAGTGTGTGGCTTAGAACATCCACAGGTTAATTCAACCACAGTCAAAATCCCCAGGTAGTACCTTTTCTGTTCCTTAGACTCAGATACCAATGCTTATTCTTTCTTGAGGTAAGTATTGATGCAGAGGTTGTATGGGGCCTATGGTGAAGCCTGTTAGCCAGTGTCTATGGGTCCAGGAACCTGTTTGACTCAGTATCATGTTCTCCAGGGTGAAGCAAGTCATGACCACGCCCTCTGAGATATCTTTTAGGAAGTGGGCTAGTGAGAAGTGACATGTTTTGTCACTAGCAGAGATGATGGAGGTCGCCCAACATGCTGAGTGTGGCACTTAATGACTGAGACATTTGAGGTCCTCTGGGTGACAGTCTCTTCAGATGCAGAGTTGTTATCAACGTTTAAGCTTCAGGAGAGTGCAGATAATGGGGTGAACTCATGAAGTCGGATTCTGACCACTATGTATGCATTCTCCGCTCACAAGGAAAAGCCTCTGCTCACCCTGTATGAGTCTCTGATTCCTCTGGAGGCCAAATAGCTCCATCCTGCACCCTTGTGGTCATGTCCCGGGTGAGACCTCCAAATGATGTGAATCCTTGGAGAGGGACAGAATCTTTCTTGGCTCTTGTGAGTTTAGGGAAGCCAGCATGATGGATGATCCAATGGTCACTAAAGTCACTTCGAGTCAGTGGCTTTCGAGACAGTTGCATCATGTCCAAGTAGAATAGGAAACCTGGACAAGAAGTGATAAGAGCCAACTTAGATTTATTAAGGATGTGTGAGAAAGGCAAGTTTTGATACTTGGTTGTGAGTCCTTCCAGAGACATTTATTGGAGAGCACTTCTGGTTTTGGGCTCATAACATTCTGTATTTTGTACTGGCAGGCTCTCTGCCCCTTTTATCTAATTCATTTTAATGGTTTCATAGTAATTCTTTTACATGGGCTTCTGAGGAGGAATATAGGGTGATATTACGTATGGTAATATTATTTAGTCCTGTAAGTGCTGCAGTGTACCGGCATTTTATACACATGCAGGTGTACCTGAATATATACTTGGATGCCACAACTTTCCATTGCTCCTACGAAATTCATGAGAGAATCAACTGAAATCAGAAAAGTTTACATTGCCTGTCAGTTGTACAGGTTTCAGCCTAAGATCTGCTGGCTCCATTTCCTAAGGTGAAGTGGAATATCACAGCTTGGGAACTTGTAGCAGAGGAGGATCCTCACTTCATGACCAGGAGGCAGAGAGGTTACAGTCAGGGTACATAAAGACACTCCCTTCCATTCCCCCAGTGACCCACTAATTCATACTAGACTCTACTTCCAACTTCTAATAACCCAGGGAGTTAGTTACCCATTGGTGATGTCCATACTCTTAATCCAGCCTCCTCTCGGACTGTCTGGGGGCTGGACCTTCAACACATGAGCTTTGTCAACATTTTATATCCAAACTATAGTGATGAACACACTTGGAATAATTTGTGTGAATGAAATTTCTGAATCAGTGGGAGGCTGTGGAGAAAGGATGGCCAAAAAGGAGAATTAGAGGCACCAAGTCTTCAAATTGAAATCCAAAACCCTTCTTAGTGAGACGGCTGACTGGGGGGGGGGGGTAGGTGGGGGGGGACGACACTGACTGAGGGAGTTTTCGTATTGGAGACAGAGGCTGACTCTTACCAGAATGGAGGAAGAAAGAATGCACTAGGATGGAGGGTGACAGAGTGTGCCAGCGCTGCAGTGCAGCAGAGAGAAGGGCTGTACCAGAGGGAAAGCTGGGACAGCTGGACAGCAGAGTTGCTATAGAAACAGGTGCAGAGCGGCTGCAGGGGGCAGGGGGGATGGCTGAGAGAGCACTGGCTCAAGAGCTCACAACTGTATCTAATGCCAACACACAACACCTTCACACAGACAAAATACATAATACAGGCAATGCACACAAAATGAAAATAAACAAGTTCTCTAAAATAGCAGAAAACAAACAAACAGGCCCAGAGCACAAAGGATGAACTTGATTGATTTGATCTGAGAGCTGCACGGTGGCTCAGTGTTTTGAGTTATGTGTTTAATACCTTAACTGTGAATTCTGGGACAGGCAGTTATCTTCATAAGGTAATACCTGAGCTGGCTGCTTTGAGAAATATTTAAGACAAGAAATGAACAAAAAATAAAACAAACCCAAAACCAAAAACAAATAAAAAACCCAAACCAACCAATGAAACAAACCAAAAACCAAAAACCAAAACCAAACCCAAACCCAAACAAAGCAAAACAAAGAAGCAGGGAGTACCTTTTCTCTCCCTTAGACTCACAGAAAATACTGCCAACTTGGCCCAACCAGAATTGCACTGTAGGACAGTGCCACACCCATTGAATGGCACTAGAGCAAGACTGCTGAAAATACACACAGTGAGTCAGGGCCAAGCCATCCACGACACTGGCACTTGCTTTCCCTTTGGGGTTGCAGCTTGGCTTAGCCACCTAGTCAGCAGCCCACGAGGACCCGTGGATATTGGGAAAGCACAGTTGTGGGTGGCAGAAACAGCGGAACCTTCTGTACCTCTTGCACCCAATACAGCTTGTTAGCTGGCTTTCCTTGTGGGTTTCCCTGGGGCTCCGGTGGCCCTGTGCCAGCCTTACCGTGGAAATACTTGAGTAAACTCCAGTCAAGGAACATTGTTTATGCTACCTTGTACCAAGGAGCTGAGAAACAAAGCTCTTCAAACCAGATTTGGTCTCAAACCACGGGCACGAAACAACTGGTGAGCAGCTGTGCATGTGTATATACAAACACATAAAGAAGAAAACCTGTGCATTGAAAGCAAGATTATTTTGTCCAGTTCTTAAGTAGGTGAACAGGTAGGTACATGTCTTAAGCAGCCTCCTCTCGATGGCACCACTGTCTAGGGACTGAACCTTCAACTTGTGCATTGTGAATACTAATAAAGTCTCTCAATCTGTCATATGGAATGTGGTGTTTTGCCTTATTGCTGCCTCGTCTACTATGAAAGAATTTATTTTTTGCATGGATTTGTATTATTTTGGTCTATCTTTATTTTTGTCTCTACTAAGAAAATTAGTTTTTAAAATTCAGATGGATTTTATTTTAAGGCAAAGCCTTGTGGTGTTGAGAGAATGGAGTCAACCTTGGGATCCTTCTTCCTGCCTGTTTCATAAGTGCTAGAATACACATACCCAGCATTCTGCCAAAAGCAAACATTTGCTTCTAATGTATCCATTGACTAATTTTTCATTTTGATTTTAGTTTTTTGAATATTTTTTATTTGGGTCTGTAAAGAGGAAAGACACCATCTAAGCAGGGCTGACACAGTGCTCTGGACAGGTTCTGCCAACATGGAAAAGAAGATCCATGTCCCTACTCTGGAGCCTGGAGCCTGGAGCCTGGAGCCTCTCCTTTCTTTTCCTCTCTGACTTTGTTCACAGAACACAAAGTGAGAGCCCTAGACCAGATTCTTGGTGATCTTAGCTCAGTTAACTCTTAAGTATCTTTTCTCAAAAGGATCCCTTAAAAATGACATTTGCCAGTGTTTGGATTATGATATCTCTCAAATGAACACTAAGCAAAGCCCATACCAAGATTTAAAATTTCTCTTTTCTCTAAGTTTTATTTTATACATTCAAATCTTAGACCATTCCGGAGTTTTAATATTTTAATATTTGTCTTGAGATCCTGATTTTCTTCCTCTTTTTTCCCTTGCATGCTCCCCTCCTCCCCCCAAAAAACCCCCAGTTAATTGAATAATTATTTTCTCCAGGACTGTAATTCTGTGTTTATTCTAAACTACATTCTGATGTATATTTTTTTTCCTAGACTCTATTACATTGTCCTGTCTCACTGTTAGATATACTATAGTTCTAACAAATTTCATTATTTACAAGTCTTTGCCATAACACATCAAACAGATTTTATTGTTTCTAACTATACAAAAATCTATAGAGAAAACTCTCTTCTGTTATTTTGATGCCTTTACTAAAGCAAAAATATTCCTAAGGACTTCCCATAATTTCTTTTTTATAGTTACATACTTCATAAGGATGCTGTGAGAATTAAATGATATATGTGGAATAACCCTACAGTAATGCCTGACCCTGCTATATAAATGCTAATATAAATATTATAGAATTGCTGCTATCATTACTTTTTTACAAATGCATACATGCATACATACATAAAGGATTAGGAAGTTTGCATTAATTTTCAAATAATATAGTTTTTGCATTCTAACTTGTAATTTTATGTTTTTTTTTTTTTTTTTTTTTGAGACAGGGTTTCTCTGTGTAGTCCTGGCTGTCCTGGAACTCACTTTGCAGACCAGGTTGGCCTCGAACTCAGAAATCCGCCTGTCTCTGCCTCCCGAGTGCTGGGATTAAAGGTGTGTGTCACTACCACCTGGCTAATTTTATGTTCTTAATTGTTGTCAGTATGTAACTGAAATATAATAAAATTGATGATCTTATAATGGGACCAAAATACAAATTACCAGCATCAGGAATGAAAGCGGTACCAGTAGAGATCAAGCAGACATTGAGCATAAGGTCTAGTCTTAATCTGCAGGCTGCTTTAATAAAACGGCTGTAATCTGAGTAATTTATAAACAATATAAGTTACAATTCTGGAGGCTTGGAAGTCCAAGAAGAAGGCATCGGTAGGTTCAGCCATAATACTTTGACAGCCTGTTCCTTAAAATCAATGCCTTCTTGCTGTGTCCTCATACCAGTGTGGAAGGAGCCAGTAAGCTCCCTCAATCTGTTTTTATAAAGGTATTAACCCCACCCATAGAGTAAACCCCTCTCAATGCACTGTGAAGCCACAACTACCTGGGCACTAATACAAAGTTAGTACAAGAGAACTGCAAACTAATATGCCTTATGATTATACACACATCAAGCACTCTCTCTCTCTCTCTCCCTCTCCCTCTCCCTCTCCCTCTCCCTCTCTCTCTCTCTCTCTCTCTCTCTCTCTCTCTCTGAAGTTAGACAAACTTATTCTAAAGCTTGTGTGGTAAAGAATAAGCACAATGGAACAGAATGGAGGCAGGAATAGACCCACAAAGTTACTTCTGACCTTCTTAAAAATATCACTAAATAGAAGCTTGCAGCAGATGAGAACAATGTAGACTACAGAGGAGTTCATCCTAACAGTGCAAGACTGGCTCAGGATTAAAAAGCTATCACAATCCATCCATTCACAGATTTTATTGTTTCACACAGAAAGCATTTAACAAAGCTCTCTATGAAATCAGGAGTAAAGGGGAACTCTCTTTACTTAGAAAGGACATATATAGTTAGCACAATTGATGTTGAAGATTTGTTTCTGTCTACTGTCTGACAGTGCAAGGATGTCTCCTGTTCCCTCCATTACTGAGTGTCACACTAGAAACTCCAAATCACCTAACTAGGCAGAAATTATAGTGCAGCTCTCTTTAAATGTTCAGAAAGGTGGTTTGGTTTTGTTGTTTGCTTGGCTGGTTGGTGTGAGGGTGTCTGGAGCAGTTTCAATTTGTGACCCTTGCTCGCTCTGAACTCAAAATGCAGCTCCAGTTCCCAAGTCCTGGGGTAATAGGCATGTGTTATGTCTGGTCCCATCAACTTTTTTTTTTTTCTTTTCTCTTGTGCATGTAGACAAATTTATTCTAAAGCTTTTGTGATAAAGCATAAGGTTTCACTAAAACTGTTGTGTTTTATAAAAATAGAGAAGGAATATGTTTGGTGGAGGTGCAGTAAGGTGTGGGTGAAAGGGGTGTCTCTGTGAGCGTCTCTTCCCCCTGAGGGTATAGTATAGAATAGAATTTATTCAGGGCATGGGGAGGGGAGTTGAGAGAGGCAGGGAGGGGGAAGGAGTGCGGGGAGGGAGGGGAGGGAAGGGGAGAAAAGAAGGAGGGAGGGGGAGGGGAAATGAGGACAAAGGGGGAACTGGATAAAGGAGCAAGGGCAGGTGAGCAAGAACAAGAAAGAGAGGGGGGGAGGGGAAGGGAGAAATGGAGGAGGGGGCAAGCAACCCCTTTTATAGTGAGTCAGGCACACCTGGCTGTTGCCAGGTAACTGTGGGGCGGAGCCTATAGTAATTGTCATCAAAAACTATTTTGAAAAAAAAAAAAGTGAGAGAATTAATGCTCCCCAGGGTTCTTATTCTGTAGCTGTAATGATCAGAAAAGTTTGGTAATGGAACAGAACAGAGGCAGGAATAGACCCACAGAGATACTTCCAACAGAGTTTTTCTCTTAAAAATGCAAAAAACCTATTCAATAGAGATAGGTTAACCTTCTCAACAAATGGTGCTAGAGCAGTTTCCATCTGTAGTATAAAACACATTTAGTTTTGTTCCTGGTTGTTGGCACAGCACTAACTCTTGCAGTTTCTTGGTAAGAGTGTCATTTATTCATCAGGAACCCCTTTCAACCACACTTTATATTGACAAATGACTCAGGATTGGGTCCCTAGATTGCATCAGTAAAGGCTTTGTCACCAGAGAATTAACAGATGAAAACTCAAAGCACCTTCAGCTTAAACAAAACAAAACAAAACAAACCCAAAAACCTTGTTGGGTTGGCAAGTGTGTTTGTGCTGATAGAGTGGTCGGTCCCTCATCTTCAATTCTCCTGCTCTTAACCACCATCTTACTTACCTACCCTCCCCCTCAAACCTTACCCACGATACACTTTAATTGGTCTGTTTCTGATTTTTTAAAAATCCTTCATAGTAAACTGGTAAACAGAAGCAAAGTGTGTTCCTATGTTCTGTGAATTGTTCTAGCAAATTGTGTGATGGAAGTGGCGGGCATAATCAGCCTGACACTGTGTGGTTGTCCTGCAGTTGGTGTTTAAAATGAGACCAAGTCCTTGGCCTGTTCAGTGGTACTTCTGAGTCGTGTTAGAACTGGATTGGATTGTGGATACGTAGTTAGCTTTGGAGAATTGTTTGGTGTTGGGAAGGTGAGCTGTCAGAAGAAAAGTTACCCCAAACCTGTGGTTGAGGGATGGGGATGGACTTCAACATAAACTTTCTAATATACAAAATTAACTAAAAAATTTATGATGGGCTTAAATATAACAGGTAAAAACTATAAAACATTCAGAAAAAATATAGGAGAAAACATTCAGGGCTTAGGACTCAGCATGGGTTGTTAAACTTGACAACTAGGCACATGGATATAGCTCATGAATTGCACATCTAATTTAAAATCCTTTGGTTAAAGGTTATGGTAGGGACATATAAAGCAATATACTGGGAGAAAGGATTTGCAGACTCTATCTGGGTAAAAATAAAGATCTTTTGGAACACAATGTTCATTTAAAAACTAGAAAGTAGGCTAGGTGGTAGTGTCACATGCCTTTAATCTCAGCAATTAGAAAGCAGAGTGTACTGGCTAGTTTTGTGTCAACTTGACACAGCTGGAGTTACCACAGAGAAAGGAGCTTCAGTTGAGGAAATGCCTCCATGAGATCCAGCTGTAAGGCATTTTCTCAATTAGTGATCAAGTGGGAAAGGCCCCTTGTGGGTGGGACCATCTCTGGGCTGGTAGTCTTGGTTGGATAAGAGAGCAGGCTGAGCAAGCCAGTAAGTAACATCCCTCCATAGCCTCTGCATCAGCTCCTGCTCCCTGACCTGTTTGAGTTCCAGTCCTGACTTCCTTTGGTGATGAACAGCAGCATGGAAGTGTAAGCCGAATAAACTCTTTCCTCCCCAACTTGCTTCTTGGTCATGCTGTTTGTGCAGGAATAGAAACCCTGACTAAGACACAGAGGTAGGCAGATCTCTGTGAGTCTGAGGCCAGCCTGGTCTACAGAGTGAGTTTCAGGACAGCGAGGGCTACACAGAGAAACCCTGGCTCAAACAAACAAACAAACAAACAAACAACAACAAAAAATTGAAAATGGGTGAAACAAATCAATAGATCCTTAAGAGGATACATAGATGGCAAATAACCATGAAAATACGTTCAACATTATTGGCCATTAGGGAAATGGAACTAAACTACAATATGATAAGTATACTCAGGACAGCCAAAAGACTGATAACCACCCAAACTGGCAAGACTGTGGAAAAATGGACTCATACATACACTGGTGGTTAAGTGTAAAACGGCACAGCTCTAGAAAAGGGCATGGCAGTTTTCCATTGGTTTAGTTTTTCACATTAAGCTCATGCTTACTATATGACATAGCAACTGTGTCGTGAGTAATGTTCACACAAAAACGTGAACATGAATTTTCATAGCATTTATTAAATATCAAAAAATTGGAAGCAAGCCTACAGCCTAACTGGTGAATGTTTAAACTTGTATATTACTAAACTTTAAGCAGTAACAAGGAACAAACTCACACATACTAATGGATTCCAAAGGAATTACATACAGCGAAAGACATCTCAAAAGGCACTGTACTATAAGATTATATTTATATGAAATCCATAGGAACGAATCTGCACTGGGGGCCCACACAACAGAGGTCAGAGGTGGTGGTGATGTGATTGTTAAAAAGGAGTAGTGAAACCATCTTGATCGTGGTATTAGTTAAAATTATCAGAACAGAATAAAGTGTTTTTTGTGTGTGTAAATAAGGAATAAAAACGTTTTCGGTGGTAAGCAGTTCAGCTACACATTTTAAAAACCATGTCAGACGAACAAACTGGCTTTCAGAAGCTCTGCTGTGGAAAGCAGCTTCCTTCCCATCTCTGCAGGAGCAGCCTCCTCTTCTTCCTTTTTGTCTTGTTGCTCAATCAAATCTACCAAAAATCTGGTGAGGTGTTTGAATTCAGTTTACTCTCTGAAACCTTAACTGTTTTCAGCCAGTCTGTTCAGTGCCTTCCTCCCAGTCTCTCCCTCTCTGAAGCCTTGCCTCAGGGTTGTGGGGTTTTTAGCTCTGTCTGCCCACAGTAGGTCTGCGCACTTGTTTCTTGACTGTTCATGGTCTTGAGTCTTCATTTGTGCAGGATCCCCATTTTAAGTCTCCATCTCCTCAGTTTCTCTGTCTCATCTCTGGACTTGTAGACTAGATCTTTACTGTCTTTGGGTCTCAAGGTGCCTGAGAGTTTTTGTTTCTTAAGCCTGTGTATTTCAGTCTTTGTCTCCGCCTCTCAGGTTCTGGTGGTCCTAGGTTCCTTTTTGGGGGTGGGTGGGGGTGGGGGGGGTGGGAATGTACGATTGTTTACTCCGTTGCCATGGCATCGGAAGTGACGCGGGCGCACGTGGAGGCGAAGCGGAGACAGCCTTTTCTGATTGACTGGCGGTGCGGTCACAGCAGCTTCGCCCCGCCCAGGTCTGGCGAACGGCCCCGCGGCACGCTGGGGGTCGCAGTTTACGGCGCTGCAGGCCGCGCACGCGTATTGCAGCGGGCCGCCATCGGCGCTCGGTGTTCGAGACTGCGCAAGTGAGAGGGGCATCGCTGCGCAGCAGGTGGGTCGGGCCGCCTGGCAGCCTTCTACGCGGGGCCGTAGGTGTTTGGCTGGTGTACAGGGTCGGGCGGAGGGATGGACCTGCCTAGTGTGGGTTGAGCCAGGAGCAGAGACCCTGGGGAGGGGGGGTGTCCCACCGTGGCAGTGTCGCCGCAGGTGCTATGCCGCGGAGGGGAGCTAAAAGCTCTTGCGTGGGGATGTGGCCTTGGGATGTGGCCTTGGCTGCGTTTGAATTTGAGGCTGAGAGAGCAGGACTGAGCAGGCTTTTGGGTGGGGGTGTGGCCCAAGAGCGCTGTAGGCGACTGTAGCAATGCCAGCGTGTAGAGCGGGCACCGTGTGAGTGAGGCGTGGGATGAGGCAGGATTGGGGGTGTGGCTCTAACGTGTGGAGTGGGAAGTACCACGTGTTCCCGGGATTGTGGCTCGGTAACGCAGTACGTTAGTATTGTGTCGGAAAGAGGTATCTGGAGGACAGGTGGGATGTGCGAGGGTCTTGGGTTGTGGTTTCCAGGTGTGCAACGGACAGGGGGCGAGGTTAAGAGATCCTGACTGGGTGAAGGCCCAGTGCTACTGCTTCTTAGATGCAGTTTGGGGTAGAGTCCACCGGACCCTTCAGGGTGGGAGAATGCTGCTGAGGAAGAGAGGAGGGCATTAGGTGAAGGTGGGTGCAGGGTTTGGTAGGGATGGGAAGTCCACAGAGGGGAAAGATGAGCGTATAAAGGCCAAGGAGGGTTTGGGGACCCCTGTCTTTGTGTCCTGGAGAGGCAGGGTTGAGGGTATCCGTAGATCCATGGGGGTGGGAGAGTAGGAAAGTGGGGGAGGTTTCTAGGAGAGATTCCACTGGACTGAGGGGTAACACGGGGCTTTAGAATGCAGGGGTCCATTCTGTTATGGGGGTAGAGAACACTTTTGGGCTTCTGTGTAGGGACCCCTTTCACGGAAGAGGCGTGAAAATGGTGTTTTAGGTGCTGTCCTGACCGAGAGGGCTTGGAGAGGAGCAAAGGACATTAGTTTTCCCAGTACTACTCTATGAGGGGCAGGTAAGAGGTGTTGTGGACCACTGCGGGCTGGCTTTCCAAGGTCGTAGAAGTCCTTCCTACTGTTTGTGCAGAGTTGGTTAGTGTTGTCCCATTTCCTTGCCTTTTCTTTTTTCCTCCTCCACTGCTTCCATGCTCAGCCCTCCCCTCCCTTATGTTGCTTTGTATCTCAGCCAGCCTCTCAGAGTCCACAGTGAATGTTACAAGATCTTCCTTCCACATTCTGGCAGTATCCTGTGGAGGTTTTCTCTCCTGCTCTGGAGCCAGAATAAGGCCCAATATCGAAGTGAGCCTTTGTTTATCTTGATGTTTGGGTCTGTGAATTTGAGTTTGTCTGTTTGTTTGTTTGTTTTTGGCAACCCTGGTCAGTTTGTTTAGGACATCTGTTCGACTTCGACTCTGTGTCGCGTCATATGAGAATATAGGGCATATTCTTGGCAGAGATTACAGAAAGCAACTCTTTTAATAATGATCCATTGTGTGTGCTTTTGCATTCTTTTAAAGGTCATTTGTATTTTTTTGTAATTTATGTTAATATCTGTGAGTACAGGGGAGACTGAGTGATTAATTTCTGACGTCCCAGTGAGATTAGTGTTCATCATCATCAGATCCTAGTGGTTAGAAAAGGTTTACAGGGCCTGAGAAGGTGGACTTGTTTTCTGCTAAGGCAAGAGCTGCAATGAGGATTTTTTTTTGGATTCTCCTAGCTCAGCTGTCCACCCATCCACTTCTCTCAGTTTCAGTATTCAGGCCTAGAATGTAGCCCTTAATACTTGCTTGACCCATACTTCTTTGTCTCCTGAAATCTGCAGGCTGGAGTCCAGGAAAACCCATCCAAGGGAAGTTTTGGGCAGCCATGAAATGGTGGGGTCATTCTGCATCGTGGTGTGCCACAATCTCTGTCTTATTTGTACTGGGAGTGTGACTTCATTCAGGCTATTTGGTCTCCCTAGGTCTTCTTTCTGCCTAGTAAGTCCCTGTAGCAGTGTAACCAGGTCTAGGGCCAGGTAGAACAAGTAAAGCATGCTTAGGAGTAGAGCTCATTTGAGATTCTCAAGGTGGTCTTATTCCCCTGGTCCTGACACCCAGAGGTTTATTTTGAAGGGGGGGGGGTCTGGCTGTTCAGGTTGCCTCCTCTTGCCATAGGAGTTTTCTTTTTAGGTAAAGGAAATGGGGGCACATGGTTCTTTCCTATTCCTAGGGGCTGACAGGGTCCTCCACTGATTAGGCTATTGGCTTATGTGTGCTTCTACTTAGTCCTTGGGCCCCATACCTCTTCTGTGTTCAGAGCAGAGCAGGGCAGGTAGAGGAGGAGATGGATCCCAAACAGTTGACTGAGGGCTGCTGTGCCACCTGAAAAGAAGCAGAGGTGATGGTGATGTGATGACCCCAGTGGTGAAGTGGATGTGGGGAGGAGCAGTTAGGGACTCTAGGCAGGGAGAACTTCATGAGGAATTTGGAGCAAGAAGGATGGAGCAGCTATGTCAGTTTGTAGGTAGAACCTGAGCCCAGCACGCACTGTGAATGTTCTCCCGACCTACACCTTGGGTTTATTCTTTGTACATGTAGAGGCTTGTGAGACTGCGAAGATGACATGAGCCCCCAAGAAGGCCTGGTTTGATAAACCTGTGTGTGTGGACATCTTAGCAAGTTTACAGTTAACTTTGTGCCCACATAACTATTCATTTGTTACATAGAGTTCTGTATCCAGAGTTCTGGTGGCTGTGTTGTCTCACTGAGGGTGACATTACACTGCATATCAAAAGATGCTCCAGGAGAATCAGAGGTAGAATGTGGGTAAAGAAAAGAGCCTAGAGTGGAGGCTGGCGGAAAGGCAGTAGCATAGAAACATGTTAGGACTCTGGCTGCCTTGCTATAGGACAAAGGTGAGTAGTCTCCATCAAGACAACCTCAAGGGCTTAAAATGTTATCTGAGGCTTTATATTGCCTTTGTTCTAGGAGCATGAATGAGGGAATGCATTTTTAAACTTGAGGTAGTGAAGGAAACCCAAAGTAAGACAGATCTTGGAAACTGGAAATTTGTTTTTAAAAAGAAGAATCAAGAGAACATGAAGTGGTTGAAACACAGGTTTAAAACAATAATGTTAGGAAGTTGAAGATAGGGACAGAGGATGACACGATGGAGCCAGGTAGAGCTCTTACCTGACAGCTATAAGGAAAGCAGGCAGTTTACCTACCCTCAGAGATAAAGAGATCATAAGAAAATGCTAAGTGCTAGTGGGTGGTCTAAGGATCCTCAGTGCAGATGCTGGGGCAAAAAGGAATGAATACTGCCATTGTAGGTGGTAGGGGTGAGGCTGTCCCTGTAGCTAGGTTATTCTATTCTTTCATTTATTCTTCACATAGGTCCTAAATGACCCCAGATAGATGGGTATGAGATTCCATATTGGCCATTAGACATACATAGGATGCCCTTTAATAAAGACATACATTTCATAAAAGGCATAGTGAACAAATACTGAAGCCAGAGCTGCTGGGCCTATAGTGACCTGTCTATAAATAACCCTGCTCTCTTAGGGATAAGGTTTCAATGTGGGAGACAAGCAGTATGCAGATATAAAGTAGTATGAAAGAAGTGTGAGGACATGTCGGGACTATGGACCTTGAGGGACCACTTCAGAGTTCAGCCCTGTAAAAAATGAGAAAGGTGCCTGTAGGGTAAGCTGGGGTTAGGTAGGGAGACAGCTGTCGTCATGGACAGATTTTATTTTGAATTCCTTGATTATTTTTAGAAGGAAAAGCCCCAAGCCGTTCCTTTGAATGGTCCTGCAGAGGACAATGGTATATACTGGATTTGGGTGGGTTTTGGAGTTTATTTTATGTGTGGTAGTGTTTTGCCTTCATGTATGTGCTACGTGCATGCCTGATGCCCTCAGAGGTCAAAGGAATCATCAGATGCCCTGGACCCATAGTTATAGAGGTGAGCCACCATGTAGGTGCAGGAAATTGAATCTGGGTACTCTTGCCAGAGCAACAAGTGTCCTTAACTACTGAGCCATCTCTCCAGCTCTGAGATCTAGTAGGTTTTTGTTTTTATATTTAATTTTTTTATTAGGTATTCTTTTCATTTACATTTCAAATGCTATCCCCTTTCCTAGTTTCTTCTCTGAAAGTCCCCCCACCCTGCTCCCCAACCCACCCACTCCTGCTTCCTGGCCCTGGCATTCCCCTCTACTGGGGCATATAATCTTTGCAAGACACGAGCTCTAGGGGGTACTGGTTAGTTCATATTGTTGTTCTTCCTATAGGGTTGCAGAGCCCTTTAGCTCCTTGGGTATTTTCTCTAGCTCCTTCATTGGGGGCCCCGTGTTCCATACAATAGATGACTGTGAGTATTTACCAGGCAGAGAGAGCCTCACAGGAGACAGCTATATCAGGGTCCTGTCAGTACAATTTTGTTGGCATCTGCAATAGTGTCTGGGTTTGGTGGTGGTTTATGAGATCTAGCTGTCTTCAGATGCACCAGAAGAGGGCATCAGATCTCATTACAGATGGTTGTAAGCCACCATGTGGTTGCTGGGATTTGAACTCAGGACCTTTGGAAGAGCAGTCAGTGATCTTAACCTCTGAGCCATCTCTCCAGCCCGAGATCTAGTAGTTTTAATGAGAAGAACAATACTGCACTGAGATCCTTCTTGTTTTGGGGAACTAAAGTCCCAATAATAAAGACTTAGATGTTATAGTGATATGGTATTTTGGGGATAAATCTGATTTGGTGTGATACGACCTATATCATATATATAATATACATAGTAAAAATGAATTTACTGATATTGTATGGTACATTCATCTAGGTGTATAGCTGGGGTCTCACTCTGTGGGCATCTGTTTTGTTGATGTCCTTTGCTTTTCCTCAGGTACTGCTGACCTTTCCTGGTTACCCTGTTATCTTTGCTGTCTTTGCTGAGTTCTTGGCAGTTATATTTCTGTGGCAGCCTGTGAAGATGCTGCCTTTGGAGAGGGTGTTAGCCTCTCCTAGAAGCTCTCCACCCCAACCAGAACCATCTACTCTGCGGTCAAAAGATACAGTACAGCAGGAAGAACCTGGCCAGCAGGAGGAACCCATCCAGCAGGAAGGACTCATTAAGCAACAAGAACCTAGCCAGCAGGAGGAATGCAGGAGGCAGGATGAACTCATCCGGAAAGAAGAACCCATCCAGCTGCTGGAAACTAGTCAGAGGGAAGAACTCAGTGAGCAGCAAGAACCTAGTCAACAGGATGAGCCCAGTCAAGAGGAAGAGTCTGTCCAACTGCAAGAACCCAGCCAGTGGGGAGAACCTGGCCAAAAGGATGTACCCATGCAGCAGGAAGAACCTATGCAGCAGGATGAGCCCAGCCAGTGGGAAGAACCCATGCAGCAAGATGAACCCATGCAGCAGGAAGAACTCATGCAGCAGACAGAGCCCATTGAACAGGATAAGCCCATCCAACAGGAAGAACTCACCCAGCAGGAGGAGCCCATTCAGCAGGATGCTTCCATCCAACGTGAACTCATTCATCAGGTGAGGCCCATCCAGAAGGAATTGATTCTGCGGGAGGAGTTCATTCAGCAGGATAAGTGCACCCAAAAAGAAGAATTTATTCAGCAAGAGAAGCCAATTCAGCAGGTAAGGTTCAGTGAACAGGAGGAACCCAGCCAGCAGGAGGAATCCAGCCAGCAGGAGGAATCCAGCCAGCAGGAGGAGCTCAGTCAACAGAAGGAGTCTAGCCAGAAGGCTCAACCATACCAACAGGAGGAACCCAGCCAACAGCAAGAGCCTAGCCAGAAGGATCAACCCAGCCAGCAGGAGGAACCCAGCCAACAGCAAGAGCCTAGTCAGAAAGATCAACCCAGCCAGCAGGAGGAGCTCAGCCAACAGGAAGAGCCTAGCCAGAAGGATCAATGCAACCAACAGGAGGAACCCAGCCAACAACAAGAGCCTAGCCAGAAGGATCAACCCAACCAACAGGCAGAACTCAGCCAACAGGAAGAGCCTAGCCAGAAGGATCAATGCAACCAACAGGAAGAGCCTAGCCAGAAGGATCAATGCAAACAACAGGAAGAGCCTAGCCAGAAGGATCAACCCAACCAACAGGAAGAGCCTAGCCAGCTGAAGGAAACAGAAACCATCACTGAGAGATCTGCTGCTGACCTCGAGTTTTCCCGCCTCCGCTTCCGGGAGTTTGTCTACCAGGAGGCAGCTGGGCCTCACCAGACTTTGGCCAGGCTTCATGAGCTATGCCGCCAGTGGCTGAGGCCCGAGGCCTGCTCCAAAGAGCAGATCCTGGAGCTGCTCGTTCTGGAGCAGTTCCTGGGCATCTTGCCAGACAGGGTCCGTCCCTGGGTGGTAGCCCAGTATCCCGAGAATTGCAAGAAAGCTGCCTCCCTGGTGGAGGGTATCTCTGACATCCTGGAGGAGCCAGGTGAGGCTGCCACCCCAGAAGAAAGCATGCCTTAGAGGAGACGGGCAGGAGGTCCTGGAAGGATTGGAATCTGCAACATAGAGTTCAGACCCCAGCCGTGGCTTTCCTGAGAGTGTAGTCACCCCATGTGTTAAGGGGCACAGAGACAACCATCCCTGAGCTGGTAAGGGAGCCCCTCAGTCACCAGGGACCCAAGCCCCCTCCTCCGTGCCCAGTGGCATTTCTATCAGGCTTGCCTCATGGACTAGGGCACTCACTGCCTTGGGTTCCTGCCCTCACATTTGCTTTCCAGATGTTTGGAGGGCAATCAAAGGCAGGTACCAGGCTCTTAAAAACTAGGTAAATATTCTGGATGGATTGGTAGCTGGAGGTTTTCTCTGTATCTAAGGGTGGGGCCTGAGAGATGGGTGGTGATGGTCTCTAGCCTAGAGGCTCAGGCCATACTTTGGGTCCATATCTGGCCCTTTGTGGATTTGCTGTGTCTCAACCTATTGGAATTACTATTGCCTTGATTGTACACAGGAATGATGTTGTGTTCCCCGGGTGGGTCATCATCGTCATTCAGCGAGGGAGACTATGAGAGGTGTCCTGAGCCCCTGCTGCTACCATGTGGGTTGCTAAGTCCTAACAGAAACTTAAGACCTAGGGACATCCTGGTACGCCGTGATACTTGTAAGTAGCAGCGATCATCTTGCCGTGGCTGACCTTCACTGAGGAGGTACATGGGGTGTGCAGTTGGGAAAGGGAGGATGTGCTTGGTGGAGGCAGCATGAAAGCCAGCGGGAAGTCAAGTAGCAAGGCATGGATGTCTGAATCATAGTTGGGACTTATTTCTGTAGATTCTTGTATATATTAGATATGCATTTTTTTTCTCAATTTGCTTTACAAAATTTGTCAGCCGTACATGGGTATCAACCAAGAAATAATGTCATTGTGGATATAATTCAATGCCAGCGTACGATGCTTGCCATTAGCAGCATGAGGCTAGAAGTCAAACCCTCACCCTCTACTGCCAAAAATTATTTTTCTCCTTACCCTATGGTAGAGTGTCTTAGGGTTTTACTGCTGTGAACAGACAGATACCATGACCAAGGCAATATTGTCTTATAAGGACAATATTTAGTTGAGGCTGGGTTACAGGTTCAGAAGTTCAGTCCACTATTGTCAAGGCAGGAGCATGAGAGTGTCCAGGTAGGCATGGTGTAGGAGGAGCTGAGAGTTCTACATCTTCCATTTGAAGGCTGCTAGGAGAAGACTGGCTTCTAGGAAGCTGGGATGAAGGTCTTAAAGCCCATAACCACAATGGCAAACTTCCTCCAACAAGGCCACACCTCCTAATAGTACCACTCACTGAGCCAAGCACATTCAAACCTTTATATAGAGCATGTCCTTTCGTGTCTTTCTGTACATCATATATGTGTACAGAAGGTCTGTGGGACCATGGTGTACTTGTGCCCTCTCATTTGTTATTCAAATAGGGCAGCTGTGGTCAAAGTTTTGGTTCCTCAGCTGCTCAGCATTCTGTATACTCAGTCTTTCTGTTTTGCTTTTTAAAATAGGCTACAGTATCCTGGCCTTACTGTTGCACTCTAGCGTGTGTGACATGGTTTCCTAACAACCACTGGCCAGAGGGCACATACACTTTAACATTCCTGTGATTATTTAAAACCTTTGTGATACACTGCAAACCAGCATAGAATGGTGCCCACTGTTTGTTATTTAACATTTCTACCAATCTAGTTGGCACAAAAAATAAGTCCTTGCTTCGTGATCTGAGTTGGCCTTTCTGGGTCACTGATAAGCTTGAATGTCTTTATGGTTTTTTACTTTTGTGTGCACCCTGGTTTGTCAATTGCAGACAAATAGAGTGTTCATTGCGCTTTGGAACCTGTGTGTGCGGGACGAGTTTTTCTACATTTGTCCTGGGGCCTCTCTGGGAGGGTGTGGGATATACTTATTTTTGGAGTTACATAGCCACTGAGAACTTGTTTCCTCAGCTCCCCTTCTACCAGCTTGGCCTACTCTGGAATCTGTGCATTTGGATCAAGAGCGTACAGAGGGAGAAAAGAGTAAAGAGGCCAACGCTGCCACAGCTGAGCTGAAGGTGGGTGAAGGGGCTCCTCTTGGCCCTGGGAGGCTGATCTTGCCTAGCAGCTCACATGGCCTTTCCCTTTTGACTGTTGACTTTATTCCTTCTCTCAATAGTAACACTCTGGCACAGCAAAGGATTATGGGCTCAATATCTATAGTGCTGTGGCTGAGAAAGCTGCCCTTGAGAAAACTCAAGGGTAACCCGAGGAAGGTTATTGCCTTAGTGCAGTTTAGGGTGGGCCAGAGCTGTTGTTCTAGAATTCATTATCATTTCCACAGGGGCCTCTACAGTCGGAATGGGACCACCTGGATCCCACAGAGGATAACCTGACGAGTTACAGCAAGCTGCTCCTGTGGGGTGAGACCCACTTCCCACTGGCTCACGTTCCACCCTGCATCCTCTTCCAGAACTGTTGGCATGGAGGATTCTGACCCTGTCCCAGGAACTGTAGTTGGGACACCAAGGGTGATTTAAGTGTTTGAAGCTGAATATGTTTTAAGTGGCTTTGAATTAGGATTTGTTTGCCAAGGTCTCCACTTCTTCTGGTCAACACTTCCATCTGGGGCTTTCTGTTTGCAGCCCTGGCCTATGAGAACTAAAAGATCTGGATGTGGAAAGATGTCCTGACTTAAAGCCTCTAGCACTCTCACCTTGTTTGTGCAGAGCTGGGCCTTGGGAATGGCCTTTCACTGAAGATCTTACTCTGGAATCTTTATTTGTAGGGTGCTTATATCTAGACTCCTGAGGGTCTTTATTTATTTAGGTTCTAATTTTGGATTTTACTTTTATTTGTACTGGGGATTGCCCTGCTACTGAGCCCATTCGGGGCTCAGTCTTCAACTTTGCTCCACTCTAGACAGTACCCATTTTCTAGCTGTTCCATAGGTAGCCTCCAGCCTCACATAAGATCTTCCTCTTTGCCTCTGCTGCCTTCTTTAGAAACCTCAGCTTTCCAGGGGTTCTGACTAGAGGGCAGCTTTGATGGTGGTAGTCGGGATAGGAATTGCCCTGATGCAGAAAAGAAGGTAGTTGCAGTCTGTGTCCCAGAGATCCAATGAGACATGAAGCCTCTTAGCTTTTTTGTCTGTTTTTCCTTTACTTTTTCTTTTTTTCCCTCTAAACCCCAGGGTGTCAGTTTTCCCAGGCTGGTCCAACTTCCATGCTGGAGACAGAGGAACCTTGTGCGGTGGAAAACCTGCCAGGGGGCAGCCTCCCAGGTAAGGTTGAGTTAGGTGGTGATATGGGCCTGGTGGGTATGCAACACTTTTATTAGCCTCAACAAAGACTCCAGCTTTGACCTTATTCTTTTTCCTGTCCACTGTGTGGGGGAAAAATGCCATTTCCTTACTTCTCGCAGCATAATGAACTCCTATTAAGCATGTCACCCAAAGGACTACACACTTACATGATCTGTCAATTGACTAAGTTCAACTCCGTAGCCCTTCTGCTCCTTTTGGGTGGTTCTGAGGGCCACACACAGTCATATTCGTTCAGAGGCCTATCTAGGGCACAGATATCCCAGTCATCTCTCCACATGCTGCCCAGTGACACTGGCTCTCAGTGGAGCTGAGGTGAGGCTGTGGACCTTAGTTTTTCTGATTGCCTCTCTAAAGGCCTGGGCTTTGGCTTTCTCACAGATGCCTCTCGGTTTCATGGGGAGAATCCTAGAGGGCAAAAGCACATACCACACCTCTGCATGTTTTGTGTGCATGCTACTGTTCCAGGGACAAGCCAGAGACTATAGTGGTTCATTGAGCATCATGGGTAGAACTGGGTAGCTTGCCAAGACTCATTTAGTTCTTACCAGTGACAGACATATCCCCTGAACCATCTCATAGTTCTTTGCATCCTCCATTACTAAGTCACTTTAGTCAAGAAAGATGGCTTCAGATCTTCATCCACAGGAGGCTCCTTCTTAACATTTGAATTTCTGACCAGAATATACATGGTCACCTTTACTTACAAAACACTCTGGCAGTGATTGGTAGCATTGAGCTCAGCAGGCATTCTGAGTGTCAAAGAAAGAAGGGCATATAGATTGGGAGAGGGAAGAGCAGATAATGGGTCTTGTGAGGCTCATGGTACTGCACTGTGTGATGTCTTGAGTTGTAAAGAGGATTAGGCTGTGCATGTCAAGAGTTCTTAGTTGATGCCCCTTCCCCTGTGCTTAGCCCTTTGGGCCTCACAATTTATTATATTTTTCTTGATTTTTGTTCATCAGTTTATGACTCAGAGACTGGGAAATAGGACTGCTCACATTGTGACTTTGTTTCAGACAGCACCAGGCAGCAGGAAAGCAAAGGAAATGTGTGTGAGGAAGTCTCCCTGGGGGAGACACTGATGGAGAGTCTTTCAGGGGATGTTCCTGTTAGTGCTTCAATAGATACTGCCCTGGAGGAGGAACAGCAACCTCAGAAGGCTCTGGATGCCGAGGGTGAAGATTCAAGCCCTGCCAGTCCCCAGAGGCAATCAGTCATCCAGCAGTCAGCCCAGGACAAGGATAGGCCACATCAAGGCACTGGGACAAAGAGGCCCCATCCAGATGACGAGGATGAAATGGCCCCTGAGTGTCTTTCCAGCACCAGCAGCTACCAGCTGCCATTTGATGCAGGGAAAGTGCTTCATGTGGATGGTCATGATTCTGGGCAGGACTCAGGAACTTCTGCTGGGGGATGCTCTTCAGCTGATAAGTCTGATGCATCTCAAGGGAAGCCCTACACATGCAGTGAATGTGGGGAGGCCTTTGCATGGATCTCCAACCTTATGGAGCATCACAAGAGTCATGGCAGTGAGACATGCTATGTGAGCCAGGGCTGCTAGGAACCCTTCCAGTTCTGCTTGCTTGTGGTCAAGCACCACAAGAATCACATACAAAAAACCAAAACAAAGCCACACTCAGAGCCCTTCTCTGCCAGAAGCAAAACTCACTGGTGGGAGAATTGGCAGCTTCTAATGTGTGGGTGGTTTTCTTTATACGACCTGAGGTATAAGGCTAAGTAGCTCTGCTATGACTGTCCCATGACATGACAGTTGTAGCATGAGTGACCCTAAGGCTCATGTGTGGTAGTGGATTCTTGAGGTATTTCTACAGGCATATCTGTGATTATTTTCTGGATGCTAATGTGCTGAAAAGAACTGGAAAGGGGCAGGGCCCTCATCTTAAAAACACACTTTGGTCTGATGTTATATTCTGTAAACCATCAGATGTGAGGGAAGACTCCATTTCTGCAGTATTTTAATACCACTTATACTCTGGTCATTTGACATTGCACAAAGTGTTGAGTTGCCTTAAATGTGATCTATTGGCGCTTTCTTGAGCCCTCCTTGCCTCAGTTGCTTCCCTGTTTGTTCACACATAATTCTTGCCATCTATTCTGGCCTTTTCATAGGTACGTGATAACAGGTTTACTTCAGAATCCTTAAGAGCAAAAGCTGTTTCTTAGTTCAAGTCATGTCTTCATATGTGGAGTGGCTTGCAAAGATCACAGAATATGCCGACTTCAGACTGGGTTTCAGCCCGTTAGTGAGTTGTGAGGTCCAGTCAGTGGATGGCCACTGAGATTACAGAACAGCGAAGTGGAATAAAAGTAGATCAGAATGCATCCTGTAGTAAAGGCAAATACTGTTCTGTGAACCTTCTCAGCGGAGCGTCTGAGAGCTGCTACCACATCAAATGTATTTGTTAAGGGGTACAAACATACAGGTTGAAGAAACGATCCGAGCTGAGAGAACCAAATGTGGCCTACATAGGTGATCTTGTGGTTTTGCTTTGAACTTCAGATTACAACATTGTTTCTATTGCCTGAACACAAATGTAATTGCCCTGCAGATACAAAAAGGATGTCTTTTTCTGTCAGTGTCTGAGTAGGCAGTTTGTGTAACCCCCAAATCAGAGGCTTACCATAATAAAGTATTTATTTCTTCATTCATATTATGCCTCATTGTTTTGTGATTGTGCAGCTGCTTCCTTGAATGTTGGTGATGGGACATTTTCTTCCCTACAGTGAGCGAGTCTGGGAACCAGACACCATCCCGGCTGTAGCTTTCTTTCTATGGGAGTCTTGGAACATGTGGGGAAGCCTATTCTCTTTTACCTGGGAGAAGACACAAATCACTTCCATTCATAAAGCCTCAGAGCAATGGCTCAGCTTGGGGCCACATATCAGACATCCTGCATGTCAGATATCTACATTATGATTCATAACTACCAAATTACAGTTAGAAAGTAGCAATGACAATTGTATGATTGGGAGGTCACCACAACATGAAGAGTATTAAAGGGTCATTAGGAAGGTTGAGAACCACTGCCTTAGAAAGCGGATCAGATGGCCTCAGCACCTGTAAGGATCCTGGCACTGCATAGTTAGCTGCTTTTCTCTGCTGATCTAAGTTTTCTTTTGGTAAAAACAAGTCTAAATGTGTTTTCCTAACTTACCTGTCACCCTGTTTTCCTCCATTGCCATAGCTTTTCCTGTGCTACATCCTGGTACTCCATCTCCAGGTTTGTTCTCTCTCTCTCTCTCTCTCTCTCTCTCTCTCTCTCTCTCCCTCCCTCCCTCCCTCCCTCCCTCCCTCCCTCCCTCCCTCCCTCCCTCCCTTCCTTCCTATTAGATATTTTCTTCATTTACATTTCAAATGCTATCCCCAAAGCACCCTATACCCTCCCCCCCTTGCCCTGCTCCCCAGCCCACCCACTCCCACTTCCTGGCCCTGGCATTCCCCTGTATTGGGGCATGTGATCTTGGCAAGACCAAGGGCATCTCCTCCCATTAGCCGACTAGGCCATCCTCTGCTACATATGCAACTAGAGACACAGCTGGGGGTGGAGGTACTGGTTAGTTCATATTGTTGTTCCTCCTATAGGGTTGCAGACCCCTTTAGCTCCTTGGGTACTTTCCCTAGCTCTTTCATTAGGGGCCCTGTGTTCCACCCAATAGCTGACTGTGAGCATCCACTTCTGTGTTTGCCAGGCACTGGCATAGCCTCACAAGAGATAGCTATGTCAGGGTCCTGTCAGCCAACTCCTTCTGGTATATGCAATAGTGTCTGGGTTTGGTGGTTCTATATAGGATGGATCCCTGGGTGGGGCAGTCTCTGGATGGTCCTTTTGTCTCAGCTCCGAACTTTGTCTCTGTAACTCCTTCCATAGGTATTTTGTTCCCCATTCTAAGAAGGAGCGAAGTATCTACACTTTGGTCTTCCTTCTTGAGTTTCATGTGTTTTGCAAATTCTATCTTGGGTATTCTAAGTTTCTGGGCTAATATCTGCTTATCAGTGAGTGTATATCATGTGTGTTGCATTTGGAGCATAGATATTCAGGATTGAGAGTTCATCTTGGAAGATTTTACCCTTGATGATTATGAAGTGCCCCTCGTCTTTTTTGATAACTTTGGGTTGGAATTCGATTTTATTCGATATTAGAATGGCTACTCCAGTTTGTTTTTTGGGACCATTTGCTTGGAAAATTGTTTTCTAGACTTTTACTCTGAGGTAGTGTCTGTCTTTTTCCCTGAGGTGGGTTTCCTGTAGGCAGCAAAAAGTTGGGTCCTGTTTATGTAGCCAGTTTGTTGTCTATGTCTTTTTATTGGGGGAATTGAGTCCATTGATATTAAGGAAAAGTAATTGTTGCTTCCTGTTATTTTTTGTTGTTAGAGTTGGCATTCTGTTCTTGCAGCTGACTTAGGTTTGTTGAAAGATTACTTTCTTGCTTTTTCTAGGGTATAATTTCCGTCCTTGTGTTGGTGTTTTCCCTTTATTATCCTTTGAAGGGCTGGATTCATGGAAAGATATTGTGTGAATTTGGTTTTGTCATGGAATACTTTGGTTTCTCCTTGTATGGTAATTGAGAGTTTTGCTGGGTATAGTATCCTGGGCTGGCATTTGTGTTCTCTTAGTGTCTGTATAACATCTGTCCAGGATCTTCTGGCTTTCATAGTCTCTGGTGAGAAGTCTGGTGTAATTCTAATAGGCCTGCCTTTATATGTTTCTTGACCTTTTTCCCTTACTGCTTTTAATATTCTATCTTTATGTAGTGGTTTTGTTGTTCTGATTATTATGTGTCGGGAGGAATTTCTTTTCTGGTCAAGTCTATTTGGAGTTCTGTAGGCTTCTTGTATGTTCATGGGCATCTCTTTCTTTAGGTTTGGGAAGTTATCTTCTATAATGTTGTTGAAGATATTTACTGGCTCTTTAAGTTGAAAATCTTCATTTTCATCTATACCTATTATCTTTAGGTTTGGTCTTCTCATTGTGTCTTGGATTTCCTGGATGTTTTGAGTTAGGATCTTTTTGCACTTTGCATTTTGTTTGATTGTTGTGTCCATGTTCTCTATGGAATCTTCTGCACCTGTGATTCTCTCTTCCATCTCTTGTATTCTGTTGCTGATGCTCGCATCTATGGTTCCTGATTTCTTTCCTAGGGTTTCTTTCTCCAGAGTCTTTGGGTTTTCTTCATTGTTTCTACTTCCATTTTTAGATCTTGGATGATTTTGTTCAATTCCATCACCTGTTTGGTTGTGTTTTCCTGTATTTCTTTAAGGGATTTGTGTTTCCTCTTTAAGGACTTCAGTGTTTTCTTGCAATTCTTTAAGGACTTCCACCTACTTAGCAGTGTTCTCCTGTATTTTTTAAAGCGAGTTATTAATGTCCTTCTTAAAATCCTCTACCAGCATCATGAGATACCATTTTAAATCTGAATCTTGCTTTTTGGGTGTGTTGGGGTATCCAGAACTCTCTGTGGTGGGCGTACTGGGTTCTGATGATGCAGGGTGGTCTTGGTTTCTGTTAGTAAGATTCACATTTGCCTTTCACCATGTGGTAATCTTTGGTCTTAGATGTTCTAGCTGTCTCTGGCTGGAGCTTGTTCCTCCTGTGATTCTTTAGCCTCTGTCAGCACTCCTGGGCATCCAACTCTCTCCTGAGTCCCATTGGTGAGAGCACTCTCTGCAGGCAAGCTCTCCTCTTGCAGGCAAGGTGCACAAGACCCTCTGGGTTTTTTGGAACAGATGTTGCGTTCCACTCACCAGTGATCTCAAGATCGTGGGTGTGCTAGGGTGCCTGCATTGTGGAGTGTCCTCTAGGGACCTTGGAACCTTCTGCTGAGCTAGGGCCCAAGATGGCGCACGGCTGGCGCTGGCTGGAACAAACCCCAGCCACTGGTCAGGCAGGTGTCCTTTGCCCTTGTTCCTGCTAGCACAAGACCCTCTGGGTTTTTTGGAACAGATGTTGTGTTCCACTCACCAGTGGTCTCAAGATCCTGGGTGTGCTAGGGTGCCTGCAGAGTGGACACTCCTTTGGGGACCTTGGGAGCTTCCACTGAGTTCGTGCCCAACATGGTGTGGGGGTCCACCTCCAGATTCTTACTCTTAATCAAAATTCCAGCCCTGTATATATCATTCATTGACAATTGCTTAAATCAATTCCTTGCTATGAAGTTTACAAATTGACTTTCCCTCCATGTTTATCAGTTGTTTCCAGCATTCTACAAGCACACAGTCCTTTTGTAACTTGTCTTTGTTACTAGGATTTCTCAAGTAGTATGTATGTATGCAGTAGTATCTATTTCAACTAGATTTATGTCCAAGAGCCCATTAAGTCACTTAAATTGATCTTTCCTATATATCTATCTGTAGTCACCCAAGGAAGTAGGGAAGGGCTGAGGCATGAAACAAAGGAAGTCAGGAGAGCTGAACAAAGGACCAGCTATTGAATTGCTGTGTCTGGTATGGTGGCCACATGTGTCCAGTTAGCTTCTGAATGTAGCTCCAATGAACTGATATGCTGTAAGTGATCAGCACAATATATTTCAAAGATACCCTGTACACATTGAACAGTTAAAACTTTTGTGTGTTAGAATTATAGCATGGAGCAAGCACCTGCTTCTTGACAAATTTTTTGTTGCTATGTGGGTTTGGGTTTTTACTTAGTTATTTTTTTGTGTATTATTTTGAGACATGGTCTTAAACCTCAGCCTTGTAAGAAAAACTGTGGATGACCTTGAATTCCTGATCCTCCTCCTGTCTCAGCCTTCTAAATGCTGGGATTATAGGCCACCAACGAGGCTAGTTTTGTTTTGTTTTGTTTTTTTTTTTTTGTTTGTTTTTTGTTTTTTTTTTTTTGTTTTTGTTTTTGTTTTTGTTTTTGTTTTTTGAGACAGGGTTTCTCTGTATAGCCCTGGCTGTCCTGGAACTCACTTTGTAGACCAGACTGGCCTTGAAATCAGAAATCCACCTGCCTCTGCCTCTGCCTCCCAAGTGCTGGGACTAAAGGCGTGCCCCACCTCCACCCGGCGAGACTAGTTTTAATATTTAAATAATTTCGTATTTTTTGAGGCTCAGACTCTTCCTATATAGCCCATGCTGGCCTTGAGTTTGTGATCCTCCTGTCTGCTTTCACAGTGCTGGGATTATAGGTGTGTATCAAACATCAGCCTCTGAGATGGTGTGTGTAGTTACATTTAAAACAATGTAGGCTAACATTTAAAATAATGGGTTCCATCACATCTTTGTTCCCATGTATCACACATGTGTAGCTCCTTTTTTTCTTTTTTCCTATTTTGGGGATCAAGTTGGGCCTTGTACAAGCTAGGGAAGCACCAATACTGAGCAACATTTCCAGTCTCTCTCTCTCTCTCTCTCTCTCTCTCTCTCTCTCTCTCTCTCTTTTGAGATAGGTTTCTCTGTATGGCCCTGGCTGTCCTGGAACTCACTTTGTAGACCAGGCTGTCCTGGAACTCAGAAATCTGCCTGCCTCAGCCTCCCAAGTGCTGGGATTAAAGGCATGCATCACCACTGCCCTACCAGCCTTCTCATTTTTTGAGATAGGGCTTCACTATATAACCCAAGATGGCCTTGAATTTGGCAATACTCTTGTCTCAGCTTCCCTAGTGCTACTACCAGTATGAGCCATCACATCCTACTTTTAAAACAATTCCAAACAGGTTTCCCACGAGCATACCAAAGAACAGTGTTGGAAAACTAAACATGTTCCACTCCAAGAGAAACTTCAGAATAGTTAGGAATTTATATCCCAGCACTGTGATTAAAATAAAACCATCTGCTATAAATGCTACTGATAGCTGAGGACCAAACCCAACCAATATTCTTTTAAATAAATTGACAAGTCACCAATTACAGTTTGTAGTTTTAGAAAACTGATTTTGGATTTGGAGTTCAATAAAATATTGTGGACTTTTAGGTTAAGTAGAAAAACAAAAGTGTTGAAGTTAAATATTAAAACGAGCTTTCAAGTTGAATATAAAAGCAAAAGTTTACCACATGTGGTGATGTACTCCCAGCAATTAGACAAAAGTAGGAACATCAAGAATTCAAGGTCAGTCTAGGCTATACAGCCAAGTTCAAGGTTAGCCTGGGCTACTTGAGATTTTGTCTCAAAATAAGTGCCAAAATAGTAACAAAAACAAACGGTTCCTGGACATTGAGATTAAAAAAATGAAAAATTACTTCAGGAAAGGATTAGTTTGTTCATTTTCCAAAAAACAAATTTTAGAGAATATAGGGTTCCAATGTGAAGGACAATTGTTCGTAAGATGGTAGCTTAACAACTGTGTAATTCTTCCTTTTTTTTTTTTTTTTTTTTTTTTGTAAAACACCAACACCTGCATTTCTAATACCCATGTGTTCTGCAATAAAATTTGAGAAAGAGTGAAGTCATCTAAGAATTTGTGAGGCTCCATAGTAACGAGTTCTAAGTCTGAAATATTCTTATACAAAGCCTTTAAATCCTATTGTACATTAATTTGTTATAAAATTAAGATAACCCAAAGGGGGGTTGGGACTTGACTGAGCTTAGTGGTAGAGAGCTTGTCTAGCAAGTTCAAGGCCCAGGTTTGGTCCACACTGCACCCCCACAAACCTCTACTTAAAAACAAGATAGCTAGTTTATTTTGGACTGGAATTGAAGTTTGTGGCACTGATCAGCTGTGCGCTGAGACAGTGAGTATTCACCGAGATTCCATGAAGAGGATGCCATTTGGTTTGGAAACACTTTGCTGTTGTATTTTCTAGGACTATTCCAGTCACATTTAACTGTTCTTTAGCACCACTTCAGGCATGTGATGTGCAGTAATGACAAAATCTGACTTCATTTAGTTCTTTTACATTTTTTTTTTTTACCATATAGAACAGCTCTGATTTGGACTATGGTGAGTCCTTGAATGCAAAGGAAGACAAAGCTATCAACAGACACATGCTTGCTCACTTTCTTCTTTGTCGATACTAGAATACATTATTGAACATTCAAGTTGATGGACCTTAGTACTTATGGTGTCTACATTTACTTACTTTTTGGATCCAGGAACAACTTTGAGCTTGATGGTCCCTGTCACTTCTCAGACATCTGAGGAGAGTTGGTACACTAATGCTTATGTATACTTAGCTCTCATGAGAATGATAATGGTGTCTCTAGTACTGAATGGGCTGGCTTAAGTCTTCCATGTGGAATAGGTCTACTCAGTATGAGTTCTCTGGTGCTTGGTAAGAGAAGGGCTGTGTGTGAAGGCTTTGCCGCAGTGTCTGCACTCATACAGCTTCTGTGTAGATCCTCTGGTGCTGAGTAGGATGGGTGCCCTGCCTGAAGGCCTTGCCACAGTCCTGATACAGATAGGGCTTTCGCCCAGTGTGTGTCCTTTCATGCTGGTTGAGTGATGAGTCATTTCACCCATGAGGCTTTTTCCTTGGTGTGAATTCTCTGGTGTTCTATGAGAAGGAAGCTCTGGCTAAAGGTTTTAGCTCACTATTTTCATCAGGCTTTTCTCCTGTGTGAATCCTCTGATGCTGAATGAGGGGAGCAAACTGGCTGAAAGCTCTGCCACATTCATTGTATTCATAGAACTTTTTCTCAGTGTGAATGTGCTGATGTTCTGTTAAGAGACAAGCTGTGGCTGAAGGCCTTGCGACAGACCAGTGTGGATTCATAGGTTCTGAGTGAGGTGGATAGCTTGCTGAAAGGCCCTCCCACATTCATTACACTCACAGGCTTTGCACCTGTGTGGGCCCACTCATGGTGGTTGAAGGAGGATCTGAAGGATTTCCTACATTTGTTACACTCATATGGCTTCTTACCTGTGTGAGGTCTCTGGCATTGGATCAATGGGGGCAATCTGGTTGAAGGTCTTTCCACATTAAGAACATTTATAAGGTTTCTCACCGGGGTGGATTCTCTGGCATTTGGTTAGTACTGAACTGTTTTGAAACATCTTCCACATTCTCGACATCTCTAAGGCCTTTCTCCTGTGTGAATTTGGTGATGTTCAATGAGTGCTGAACTGTGACTAAAAGCTTCTCCACACTCCTGGAATGTTCAGAGTTCCTTTTTCTATTACTTTTTGATAGATCATTTGAGTCTAGCTTCTCCCTTCTACCATGTGTTCTCCACATGTGGTGAATCTTCCTTTTCAAAAGTCATTGGTTGAGCTGAGAGATCAGTGCCCATACTCAAGTTTTCCTCAACTGCATTCTCCTCTTTCTTCCACATGGATATTTTCACAGGAATGAAGATTGTCTTCCCACCTACTTCTTACACTTGCATTCTCAGGACCTATACTGTTTTTATCCTTGAAGTTCTAGACACTACCCCTAGTTTTCCTGTCAGAAAAAACAAAACTATTTGATAATTCTCCAGAGATGCTTTGCTTTAGATCTGAAAATCTGTTTTCTTGTTTAATTTCTAATCCAAAAAACAAAACAAAACAACAACAAAACCAGAAATAGAAATGTCCCTTAAAACCCTGTTCAATAGAAAAGAGTTTGTGTGGCATATAGTGTGTGTGTATGTGTGTGTGTGTGTGTGTGTGTGTGTGTGTGTGTGTGTGTGTGTAATTGATGATTTTGAAAAGTTTAGGGAACAAACTTAAAAAAGTACTTTTTAAAATCAGGGCTGGAGGGATGGCTCAGTGGTTAAAAGCACTTGTTCTTGCAGAGGATGTCAGTTTAATTTCCAGTACCCACATGTTGGCCCACATAGTAACACAAAAAAAATTCACTTTTTTTTTCCATTTTTTATTAGGTATTTCGCTCATTTACATTTGCAATGCTATACCAAAAGTCCCCCATAGCCACCCACCCCCTCTCCCCTACCCACCCACTCCCCTTTTATGGCCCTGGCGTTCCCCTGTACTGGGGCATATAAAGTTTGCGTGTCCAATGGGCCTCTCTTTCCAGTGATGGCCGACTAGGCCATCTTTTGATGCATATGCAGCTAGAGTCAAGAGCTCCGGGGTACTGGTTAGTTCATAATGTTGTTCCACCTATAGGGTTGCAGATCCCTTTAGCTTCTTTGGTACTTTCTCTAGCTCCTTCATTGGGGGCCATGTGATCCATCCAATAGCCGACTGTGAGCATCCACTTCTATGTTTGCTAGGCCCAGGCATACTCTGACAAGAGACAGCTATATCAGGGTCCTTTAAGCATAATCTTGCTAGTGTATGCAATGGTGTCAGCATTTGGAAGCTGATTATGGGATGGATCCCCGGATATGCTAGTGTCTACATGGTCCATCCTTTTATCTCAGCTCCAAACTTTGTCTCTGTAACTCCTTCCAAGGGTTTTTTGTTCCCACTTCTAAGGAGGGGCATAGTGTTCACACTTCAGTCTTCATTTTTCTTGAGTTTCATGTGTTTAGGAAATTGTATCTTATATCTTGGGTATCTTAGGTTTTGGGCTAATATCCACTTATCAGTGAGTACATATTGTGTGAGTTCCTTTGTGAATGTGTTACCTCACTCAGGATGATGCCCTCCAGGTCCATCCATTTGGCTAGGAATTTCATAAATTCATTCTTTTTAATAGCTGAGTAGTACTCCATTGTGTAGATGTACCACATTTTCTGTATCCATTCCTCTGTTGAGGGGCATCTGGGTTCCTTCCAGCTTCTGGCTATTATAAATAAGGCTGCTATGAACATAGTGGAGCATGTGTCCTTCTTACCAGTTGGGGCATCTTCTGGATATATGCCCAGGAGAGGTATTGCTGGATCCTCCGGTAGTACTATATCCAGTTTTCTGAGGAACCGCCAGACTGATTTCCATAGTGGTTGTACAAGTCTGCAATCCCACCAACAATGGAGGAGTGTTCCTCTTTCTCCACATCCACGCCAGCATCTGCTGTCACCTGAATTTTTGATCTTAGCCATTCTGACTGGTGTGAGGTGGAATCTCAGGGTTGTTTTGATTTGCATTTCCCTGATGATTAAGGATGTTGAGCATTTTTTCAGGTGCTTCTCTGCCATTCGGTATTCCTCAGGTGAGAATTCTTTGTTCAGTTCTGAGCCCCATTTTTTAATGGGGTTATTTGATTTTCTGAAGTCCACCTTCTTGAGTTCTTTATATATGTTGGATATTAGTCCCCTATCTGATTAAGGATAGGTAAAGATCCTTTCCCAATCTGTTGGTGGTCTTTTTGTCTTATTGACGGTGTCTTTTGCCTTGCAGAAACTTTGGAGTTTCATTAGGTCCCATTTGTCAATTCTCGATCTTACAGAGCAAGCCATTGCTGTTCTGTTCAGGAATTTTTCCCCTGTACCCATATCTTCAAGGCTTTTCCCCACTTTCTCCTCTATAAGTTTCAGTGTCTCTGGTTTTATGTGAAGTTCCTTGATCCACTTAGATTTGACCTTAGTACAAGGAGATAAGTATGGATCGATTCGCATTCTTCTACATGATAACAACCAGTTGTGCCAGCACCAATTGTTGAAAATGCTGTCTTTCTTCCACTGGATGGTTTTAGCTCCCTTGTCGAAGATCAAGTGACCATAGGTGTGTGGGTTCATTTCTGGGTCTTCAATTCTATTCCATTGGTCTACTTGTCTGTCTCTATACCAGTACCATGCAGTTTTTATCACAATTGCCCTGTAGTAAAGCTTTAGGTCAGGCATGGTGATTCCACCAGAGGTTCTTTTATCCTTGAGAAGAGTTTTTGCTATCCTATGTTTTTTGTTATTCCAGATGAATTTGCAAATTGCTCCTTCTAATTCGTTGAAGAATTGAGTTGGAATTTTGATGGGGATTGCATTGAATCTGTAGATTGCTTTTGGCAAGATAGCCATTTTTACAATGTTGATCCTGCCAATCCATGAGCATGGGAGATCTTTCCATCTTCTGAGATCTTCTTTAATTTCTTTCTTCAGAGACTTGAAGTTTTTATCATACAGATCTTTTACTTCCTTAGTTAGAGTCACGCCGAGATATTTTATATTATTTGTGACTATTGAGAAGGGTGTTGTTTCCCTAATTTCTTTCTCAGCCTGTTTATTCTTTGTGTAGAGAAAGGCCCTTGACTTGTTTGAGTTAATTTTATATCCAGCTACTTCACCAAAGCTGTTTATCAGGTTTAGGAGTTCTCTGGTGGAATTTTTAGGGTCACTTATATATATTATCATATCATCTGCAAAAAGTGATATTTTTACTTCCTCTTTTCCAATTTGTATCCCCTTGATCTCCTTTTGTTGTCGAATTGCTGTGGCTAATACTTCAAGTACTATGTTGAAAAGGTAGGGAGAAAGTGGGCAACCTTGTCTAGTCCCTGATTTTAGTGGGATTGCTTCCAGCTTCTCTCCATTTACTTTGATGTTGGCTACTGGTTTGCTGTAGATTGCTTTTATTATGTTTAGGTATGGGCCTTGAATTCCTGATCTTTCCAAAACTTTTATCATGAATGGGTGTTGGATCTTGTCAAATGCTTTTTCTGCATCTAACGAGATGATCATGTGGTTTTTGTCTTTGAGTTTGTTTATATAATGGATTACATTGATGGATTTTTGTATATTAAACCATCCCTGCATCCCTGGAATAAAACCTACTTGGTCAGGATGGATGATTTCTTTAATGTGTTCTTGGATTCGGTTAGCGAGAATTTTATTAAGGATTTTTGCATCGATATTCATTAGAGAAATTGGTCTGAAGTTCTCTATCTTTGTTGGATCTTTCTGTGGTTTAGGTATCAGAGTAATAGTGGCTTCATAAAATGAGTTGGGTACAGTACCTTCTACTTCTATCTTGTGAAATAGTTTGTGCAGAACTGGAATTAGATCTTCTTTGAAGGTCTGATAGAACTCTGCACTAAACCCATCTGGTCCTGGGCTTTTTTTGGTTGGGAGACTATTAATAACTGCTTCTATTTCTTTAGGGGATATGGGACTGTTTAGAAGGTCAACTTGATCCTGATTCAACTTTGGTACCTGGTATCTGTCCAGAAATTTGTCCATTTCGTCCAGGTTTTCCAGTTTTGTTGAGTATAAGCTTTTGTAGAAGGATCTTATGGTGTTTTGGATTTCTTCAGGATCTGTTGTTATGTCTCCCTTTTCATTTCTGATTTTGTTGATTAGGATTTTGTCCCTTTGCCCTCTAGTGAGTCTAGCTAAGGGCTTATCTATCTTGTTGATTTTCTCAAAGAACCAACTCTTCGTTTGGTTAATTCTTTGAATAGTTCTTCTTGTTTCCAGTTGGTTAATTTCACCCCTGAGTTTGATTATTTCCTGCCGTCTACTCCTCTTGGGTGAATTTGCTTCCTTTTTTTCTAGAGCTTTTAGATGTGTTGTCAAGCTGCTAGTATGTGCTCTCTCCCGTTTCTTCTTGGAGGTACTCAGAGCTATGAGTTTCCCTCTTAGAAATGCTTTCATTGTGTCCCAAAGGTTTGGGTACGTTGTGGCTTCATTTTCATTAAACTCTAAAAAGTCTTTAATTTCTTTCTTTATTCCTTCCTTGACCAAGGTATCATTGAGAAGAGTGTTGTTCAGTTTCCACGTGAATGTTGGCTTTCCATTCTTAATGTTGTTATTGAAGATCAGTCTTAGGCCATGGTGGTCTGATAGGATACATGGGACAATTTCAATATTTTTGTATCTGTTGAGGCCTATTTTGTGACCAATTATATGGTCAATTTTGGAGAAGGTCCCGTGAGGTGCTGAGAAGAAGGTATATCCTTTTGTTTTAGGATTAAATATTCTGTAGATATCTGTCATGTCCATTTGTTTCATAACTTCTGTTAGTTTCACTGTGTCCCTGTTTAGTTTCTGTTTCCACGATCTGTCCATTGATGAAAGTGGTGTGTTGAGGTCTCCCACTATTATTGTGTGAGGTGCAATGTGTGCTTTGAGCTTTACTAAAGTGTCTTTAATGAATGTGGCTGCCCTTGCATTTGGAGCGTAGATATTCAGAATTGAGAGTTCCTCTTGGAGGATTTTACCTTTGATGAGTATGAAGTGTCCCTCCTTGTCTTTTTTGATAACTTTGGGTTGGAAGTCGATTTTATCCGATATTAGAATGGCTACTCCAGCTTGTTTCTTCAGACCATTTGCTTGGAAAATTGTTTTCCAGCCTTTCACTCTGAGGTAGTGTCTGTCTTTTTCCCTGAGATGGGTTTCCTGTAAGCAGCAGAATGTTGGGTCCTGTTTGTGTAGCCAGTCTGTTAGTCTATGTCTTTTTATTGGGGAATTGAGTCCATTGATATTAAGAGATATTAAGGAAAGGTAATTGTTGCTTCCTGTTATTTTTGTTGTTAAAGTTGGCATTCTGTTCTTGTGGCTGTCTTCTTTTAGGTTTGTTGAGGGATTATCTTCTTGTTTTTTCTAGGGCGTGGTTCCCGTCCTTGTATTGGTTTTTTTCTGTTATTATCCTTTGAAGGGCTGGATTCGTGGAGAGATAATGGGTGAATTTAGTTTTGTCGTGGAATACTTTGGTTTCTCCATCTATGGTAATTGAGAGTTTGGCTGGGTATAGTAGCCTGGGCTGGCATTTGTGTTCTCTTAGTGTCTGTATAACATCTGTCCAGGCTCTTCTGGCTTTCATAGTCTCTGGTGAAAAATCTGGTGTAATTCTGATAGGCTTGCCTTTATATGTTACTTGACCTTTTTCCCTTACTGCTTTTAGTATTCTATCTTTATTTAGTGCATTTGATGTTCTGATTATTATGTGTCGGGAGGAATTTCTTTTCTGGTCCAGTCTATTTGGAGTTCTGTAGGCTTCTTGTATGTTCATGGGCATCTCTTTCTTTAGATTTGGGAAGTTTTCTTCAATAATTTTGTTGAAGATGTTTGCTGGTCCTTTGAGTTGAAAATCTTCATTCTCATCCACTCCTATTATCCGTAGGTTTGGTCTTCTCATTGTGTCCTGGATTTCCTGGATGTTTTGAGTTAGGATCTTTTTGCATTTTCCATTTTCTTTGATTGTTGTGCCGATGTTCTCTATGGAGTCTTCTGCACCTGAGATTCTCTCTTCCATCTCTTGTATTCTGTTGCTGATGCTGGCATCTATGGTTCCAGATTTCTTTCCTAGGGTTTCTATCTCCAGCGTCGCCTCACTTTGGGTTTTCTTTATTGTGTCTACTTCCCTTTTTAGGTCTAGTATGGTTTTGTTCATTTCCATCACCTGTTTGGATGTGTTTTCCTGTTTTTCTATAAGGACTTCTACCTGTTTGGTTGTGTTTTCCTGTTTTTCTTTAAGGACTTGTAACTCTTTAGCAGTGTTTTCCTGTTTTTCTTTAAGGACTTGTAACTCTTTAGCAGTGTTCTCCTGTATTTCTTTAAGTGAGTTATTGAATTCCTTCTTTATGTCCTCTACCATCATCATGAGATATGCTTTTAAATCCAGGTCTACCTTTTCAGGTGTGTTAGGGTGTCCTGGATTGGGCGAAGTGGGCGTTCTGGGTTCTGATGATGGTGAGTGGTCCTGGCTTCTGTTAGTAGGATTCTTACGTTTACCTTTCGCCATCTGGCAATCTCTGGAGTTAGTTGTTATAGTTGTCTTTGTTAAGAGATTGTTCCTCTGTTGATTTTGTTACCCTCTATCAGCAGGCGTGGGAGACAAGCTCTCTTCTCTGAGTTTCAGTGGTCAGAGCAGTCTCTGTAGGCAAGCTCTCCTCTTTCAGGGAAGGTGTACAGTTATCTGGTGTTTGGACCTCCTCCTGGCTGAAGGTGAAGGCCCAAAACAGGATCTTTCCCAGAAGCTGTGTTGCTTTGGCCAGGAAGGTGGCCAGTTGTCTGGAGTCGAAGATGTCGCCGCCTGAGAAGCTCTGTGGCTCTTGTCCGGAAGGAGGCCGGCCGTCTGGAGCTGAGGATGGTGCTGCCTCAGAAGCTCTGTGGCTCTTGCCGGGAAGGTGGCTGGTTGTCTGGAGCTGAAGATGGCGCCGCCCAGAAGCTCTGCGACTCTCGCCCGTCCCAGAAACGGCTGGCACTCTGTATTCCACACGGTCACCCGTGCAGCCTGCCCTCCGCGGAGTCCCGGAGCCAAGACGGCTCCCGCCGGCGCCTGTGCCACAAACCTCTCAGGCCTGGCAGACCCCCGTGCTCTCACCAGGAAGGTGGCCGGCTGTCTGGAGCTGAAGATGGCGCCGCCCAGAAGCTCTGCGACTCTCGCCCGTCCCAGAAACGGCTGGCACTCTGTATTCCACACGGTCACCCGTGCAGCCTGCCCTCCGCGGAGTCCCGGAGCCAAGAAGACTCCCGCCGGCGCCTGTGCCACAAACCTCTCAAGCCAGGCAGACCCCCGTGCTCTCACCAGGAAGGTGGCCGGCTGTCTGGAGCTGAAGATGGCGCCGCCCAGAAGCTCTGCGACTCTCGCCCGTCCCAGAAACGGCTGGCACTCTGTATTCCACACGGTCACCCGTGCAGCCTGCCCTCCGCGGAGTCCCGGAGCCAAGAAGGCTCCCACCGGCGCCTGTGCCACAAACCTCTCAGGCCAGGCAGACCCCCGTGCTCTCACCAGGAAGGTGGCCGGCTGTCTGGAGCTGAAGATGGCGCCGCCCAGAAGCTCTGCGACTCTCGCCCGTCCTAGAAAAGGCTGGCACTCTGTATTCCACACGGTCACCCGTGCAGCCTGCCCTCCGCGGAGTCCCGGAGCCAAGACGGCTCCCGCCGGCGCCTGTGCCACAAACCTCTCAGGCCGGGCAGACCCCCGTGCTCTCACCAGGAAGGTGGCCGGCTCTTTTTTTTTTTCAAACCAGGAAAGAAACAGGATCCATGCAGGGCAGGGATTCTGTCCATCTGGGCAACAATAACACTTCCAGTCATAGTAAGTGCTTGGCAGACATAATATGACCATGGCAGTATTGTTATTTTTCTTGAAAACTGTTAAAGGTCCACTGTTAAAACAGAATGACACTACTCATTTTCTTAGCACTTATCAAAATCTATATTTTTAACCATTTTTTTTTCTTTCTTTTCAACATGAAACATAGAACAGTCAGTCATTCAGACAATGAAACAAAAATATACATGAATTGACACGTGGACAGATTGGTGCACCAAACATAGACAATACAAAAAGGGTAGAGAACTTGATGTAATCAAAACTAAGGATGTCTCCTGCAGGGGCCAGAGAGAATTTACAGTAAGTCTCCCGATTTCTCTCTGTCCCTGGGAGAACTCCAAAATCCATTTCTCCCTTTCCTTTCCTTTCCTTTCCTTTCCTTTCCTTTCCTTTCCTTTCCTTTCCTTTCCTTTCCTTTCCTTTCCTGCTTATAAAGGTAGCTTGTCAAACCAGGCAAAATCTGTATTTTTAATTTCTATTTTTAGATTGTATTACCCTCTCCCTGACTAAATATTAATTCTGCAAATATGGTAACTCAGTTTCATTCATATCGAAATGGGTGTATGGGGACTAAGATACAGCTCAGTGATAGGGGGCTTGCCTAGGATGTGTGTAGCCCAGAACCCGTGTTAGTAGGCTCACAACTACATTTATGCTAGCTCCAGAGGATTTGACACCTTGTTCTGGACTTAGCCAGTACCCACATACTGTGATGTACATTCAAACAGATACACGTATGTAAATAAGACTGAATCTCAACACAGATTTTTTTTTCAAGAGCAGAAAATGCTTTTATCCACTGAGCCATCTCTTGAGCCCCTCCTTTGCCCTTTCTGCCATGGTGATGAAGCCAGGTGCTATCAAGGATGACTAAGTCCCCAGAAGGATCTGGATCTGTTGGCACTGTGCTCTTGGAATTCCCAAGCTTCTGAACCGACAGAAATGCATTTCTATTGTTGTTATAAGTGACTCACTCTATTTTGTTACAGCAGCTCAATGTCTTCAGCTAGAAGATCGTTTTCAACAATTTAGATTAAGAAACATACTTTTAAAGATTTTTATTTTTAATTCTGTATATGTATAGGAATTTTACCTTCTTTCTGTCTCTCTGACTCCATCTCTGTCTCTCTCTGTCTCTGTCTCTCTGTCTCTGTCTCTCTCTCTCGTGTGTGTGTGTGTGTGTGTGTGTGTGTGTGTGTGTGTGAGTATGTGTACACCTTTGCCTGCAAGAGGGCAGAGGCATCAGATTTCCCTGGAACTAGAGTTACAGGTAGTTATGTGCCACCTGATATGCATACTGAGAATCCAACAAGGCTCCTCTTCAGGAGCAGTATTTACTGTTAATCACTGAGCAATGGAATAAAATGACGAGGAATTAACAATAAAGTGGCAAAAAATTACGGGTAAGTTAATGTCTACCAGAAAGTGCTCTCCTGAAGATACCCTTACAGCAGTTGTGTCTGGGCAGTGAGGAAGTACGCATCTGCAAAAACTATCAGGCTGGACCCCTGTAGGGACCTGTGGGGCCAAAATTATTCACGAATATTCTTATGTGAGATGCTTAGAACCACAAGTGTTTCAGATTTTAAGGATTTTTAAACTTTGGAATATTTTCATAGTTTTTTTTTTTTTTTTGGTTTAAAATGTGTGAAGATTTTAGATTCTCAGAATAAGGATGCTTCAACCTGAATGCTTAATCTAATGAAACAAAATCCTTGCGGGGGGTGGGGTGGGGGGAAGATAGTTTAAGAAAACATAATCCGGGGGCTGGAGTAGTGGCTCAGTGGTAAGAACACTTACTATTTTTGTAGAGAACCTGGGTTCAGTTCCAGGCACCTATGTGGCAGCTCACAGCCATCTGTAACTCCAGTTCTAATGGATCCTATGCCCTGACATTTGTGGGCACCTGGCATGTGCCTGGTGCATATACATACATGTGTAAAATACTCTTACAAATACAGTGGGAATAAGCCATAATCCCAGCAACAAATGTTCGTGTAGATATAGGGAAAGGGAAAACACTTATTCACTGCTGAGGGCTGTGCAAAACAGTGCAGTTACGATGTAAATCAGAGTGGAGGTTCCTCAAAAAGCTAGAGATAGACCTATGATACAACCAGCTCTATCACTCTGGGGTATATACCCAGAGGACTCTCTATCCTTCTAAAGAGATAACTGCACATCTATGTTCACTGCTGCTCTCTGTTCGCAATAGCCAGGAAATTGAAGCAGCCTAGATATCCATAAACCAATGAATAGATAATGAAAACGCTGTATAGTCACACAATGGGTTACTATAAGCTAGTAAGTTATCAGCAATTCAGAAATATTAAATTCTCAGATAAATGGATGGAGCTGGAAACAATCATTCTGGGGCAACCTGGACCTAAACAGATAAACTTCATGTTTTCTGTTATCTGTCGATGTTAGCTTTGAATCTTTGTTTCATTAGAAAAACCCAGAGAAGCTAGGAAATTTGTAAAGGCCCACCGTTGTGTGTGTGTATGTGTGTGTGCGCTTGCTTGCTTGCATGTACAGCCGAATGGAAAGGATGACAGAACAAAGTGGTATAAACACTTAAAGGGGAATAATGATACAGGAAGGCTAAGATCGCGTGGAAACCTACTTCTGTAGAAGCTTATTGGTGCCTTTTTCTTTTTTTTCTTTTTTTCTTTTCTTTTTTTTTTTTTTTTTTTTACCTTCTTGGATATCAGGGATTCTCTTGTCTTGCCCTATGAAAACTAGGATTATGGACACATGTGAGCACACACACCAGCAGCTGGCTTTACATGGGGTTGGGAATTAACTCAGTTCTTCATGTTTGTACTTTTTCTACTTAGCATTTCTCCAACTCTACATTTGCAATATTAACAATATAATCATGAGAATGGTGACAGACACCCAGAGAGGTACTCAGTTTAATCGCGGGAGCCTGCTTCCTGGGTTCTTGGCAGCTGGCACAGAAGCCCCTCTCTTTGCGGTGCGGCTCCGCCCTAGGTCTGCACTCTATCCTCAATCCTGGATCTCCCAAGGAAGGGACAGGCTGTTTTCAATCACTGAAATCTTCGCTCCAAGCTCGCAAATTTCAAGTCTTGGGCCAAAGCTTGCACGCCAGGGCCCAGATCCTCAGAGACCCTCAGATCCCTAGAGGTCAGTCCCTCCCCCTTGGTCCGGAAGCGACTCCACAAGACAAAAGAAGCATAAACCACACCACTTGCTTCGTTGTCCGCTATTTGCTTTCACTGAGGCTTCAGACGCCTCCTCTCCCTGGCTCAGCCCGTCCCTTTCCCACACCAATGGACCCCTGTCTCACACCCCGCTAACTTGCAAAACAAAGGCAGTGGCTTGTCACTGGGAGTGCGCCTGCGCGCTGACTACACTTCCCAGAGGCCCGTGCGTGCACTTTCAGTCTCTTCCCTTGGTCAGCGCTTGGGACCCTGGAGCTGCGCTACTAAAGCTCGGAGCCTGAGTGTAGTTTCCAGAACCTGACTAAGATGAAACCCAGTTCCTCACTTGTCACGATGTAAGACCCCAACTCAATGTCTCCCAGACCCCTAGAAACAAAGCCAGCATGAAGCTCTTTGTTCTCTTACCTGGCAGCCTGAGAAGCTGATAACCACTGGGTGACCCACCCAGGTGCCTCACTTATTGTGTAAGGGACCGACCAGGAATGTTTGCCAAAGATAGCCTGTAACCCCTCGCCAGAGATGAGCTATAACTCATCACCCTCATTCTTATGTTTACTCAGCTTCCCCATCCCTTGTGGAATGTTTGCCAAAGATAGCCTTATAACCCTTATGTCAAAGATGAGCTGAAACTCATCATCCCCATTCTTATGGTGTTTACTCAGCTTCCCCTTTCTTTGTGGTTTCTTCCCTTAAATACCCCCTCTCCCAGCTACTCGAGGCGCCACGGACCTCTATCCCTGTGGGGTGCACAGGGTGCATGACTGTGGGCCCCAGAGCTCTTGAAATAAAAATCCTCTTGCTGTTTGTATCAAGACCGTTTCTCGTGAGTGATTTGGGGTGTCGCCTCTCCTGAGTCAGAACGTGGGGGAGTCCTCACGTTGTGGGTCTTTCAATGAACTGTAGGATAAAGGTTGGGAACACCAGGGGCTGCGCGTGCACAGATGGGCTTAATGTTTTAAGTAAGGCTGCACATGGGCTTACTCTGCAAACTCTTGGGTGGCCGTGAAGTCGGCCTCTTGCCTGATTGTGCTTCCCCGAAACTACAATTGCCAGAGGGCGGCGCTTCTGCTTCCGCTTCGGCAATTTAGGTTTTCCGCCCTGGTATTGAAAGGCCGTTTCCAACTCACAACTAGTGATTGACAGAAGTGCTAATTTAGGACCTGAGAAAGCTGAGAGAAGTAGTGGGAAGGGTACTGGTAACAGTCTTCCAGACATGAAAAGCCCTGTCGTGTTTAATGAAGAGAGGAGGTTGGTAGATAACGCCAGGACGTCCTGGAGAGGTAGATTGGAACACTGATTTTCTTATTGGAAACTCAGCTGTTAACTGCTGAAAGACAAAGTCGTGAGCAAAGCACACACACAAGTTTTAACGGAAAACACCAAAAAACATCTCCAGAAGATTCAGCCACAGGCAATTACCAGATTATTACATCGGTATATATATATATTCAACATTTGAAAGTATTTCGTTATGTAATTATTGAAATTGTACTTTTGAACAGGAGCACACTATTCAAAGATGATATACCTCCATTCACTGAATTGTCTTTCTGAAAATTAACTCCCAACACCAAGCACTGGTCCCATAGTGCAACAACAAACAGTGGAAAATGTGACATTCATTGTCACCAAACACAATGGGTTCACATCTTGATGAGTGCAAAGCCTTTTGGCCAAAACAAATACAGCCAAGAAAAAGAGTGGACAAAGATATATTACCTGTAGCAGGTAAGCAGAGCAAAAGTGATATGTGCAGGGAAGGCTCCATTTTCTCTGTCAAACCTTTAATTCCAGCACTGGAGAGACAGTGGCAGGTGGGTCTCTGTGAGTTCAAGAGGCCAGCCTGGTCTATGTAGAGACTTCCAGGACAGCCAGTTCTATGTAGACATTGTCTCGACTCCCCCCAGCCCCCAAAGTGAGTGTTACCAGACATTTTGGGGAGCCCCAACAGAAGTATCATATGATACCTGCCTGGGAAATCAGGGTCCCCTCTTGAGGTTTTTAGTTTGATTAATAAAATAATCTAAGAACAATCAGAAATGGAAACATGGAGACAAAGAACAGACTCAAACAGAAGCTTGAAGATAAGTTATAGAATTTAAATGAAAACTCCAGGGAGGAAAGCTATAAATTAATTGCCTGGAAGGAAGGAAGGAGAATGGAATAGGCAAAAGCCATGCTTCTTGAGATAAGGTGGCACGGAGGTCAGCTCCCTGGCAGAAGCCATCCACATTCAGGGCAGAGGAGCCTTAATGAGAGCCAGGAATCCTAAAAATGTTAGATAGGGAGTTTTGTTTTTTGGTAAAGATTTCTTACTTTTATGTGTATGAGTGGCTTGTCTACCTTTATGTATATACTTTGTTTATAGTGTGGAGGGCATTGTATTCCCTGAGATTTGGAGTTATAGTTGTGAGCCATCAGGTGGGTGCTGGGAACAGAATCTCAGTGCTTTTAACTTCTGAGCCACCTCTCCATCCCTAGTTAGGGAGTTTAAAATCATACTTAGGCTATGGCCAGCATCTACAAGAAAGGAAAGGTTTTACTTTTTGAAGGTGGGCAGACTTAAGTTGAAATCTCATGGTGGCTAAGCTCAAAGGGACTGCACTATGGTGTGGGGATTCTGGAAAGAAAATGCACATTATCTGAAGGTGAACTCACCTTCCTATGGACAATCCCCTAGCCAGGTTTTCAGTCTGCTGCATTGGTTGGATTAATCCTTAAGGGAGCAAACTATTTAGTTTCTGTTTTTTACAAAAGGAGATATTTCTCAGAAACAAAGTAAGCATCTGTATTCTGGGCATCTGTATCTTTTGTCAGCAGGGATGAGACAAAGACATGGTTCCACACTGCCACTCTCAGTAGCCTGAGCGGTTTATCTGGATTTTTAGGAATCTCCACTCAGAAGAAATCAGTATTCTTGTTTTCCCTAATGAAAATAATTTCAGGAGTAGAGGATTAATGAATAAGAGCTGAAGATTTTTAGGAAAGATAGATTTTTATAAAAGGTGTGTATTTTGACTGAACATTTGCATGTATACCATGTGTATGCCTGTTGACCTCAGAGGCTAGAAGATGGTGTCAGAACACTGGAACTGGAGTTACAGATGTTGCTTGGTGTCACATGGTTTCTGGGAACTAAACCTGGGTCCCTTGAAAGATCAACAAGTGCTCTTTATTGCTGAGACGTGGTTCCAGCCTTGAAAAACGTTTTAATGCTAAAGTACAAGAATTAAGAGAAAAAAAGAGTAAAAAACACACAGACACGGGGAAAACGAAATAAATCTGACGTTTGTAGTAGGCCAGCCGCAGAAAGAATCCACTGTGTAGAAGTGTAGGAGGAAGTGCTGGCATGACCGGACAGCCAGCCTCCTTGGTGTACTGCACTTCTAAGAAGCACGGCACACCACACTCCTGAAGTAAGAACACTGGATTCTCAGGAAGCGTGAATAGCTGGTATCTGTCCTGTGAAGAGTCTGCACTCTCTGTGTCTCCTCTGTGTGCATCCTCTGCAGAGAGACCCTGGTGGTATGAGTGTTCACTCTCCAGTCCAAGGTAATGTGCCAACCAATCACAGGCCACAGGCCTCTCCTATTCAAATGGTTGCTTGAATGCAGCAAAGCAGATGCTGTTCCCTGAAACTGTCTCCACAGTGGTTTATCTCTGTGCCCTTTAGCAACCTATGGCCATTGCTGTCTTGTTGAGGGATGCCCCAGTAATGAAAGCAATGAGACATCACAGTTTGTGTGTCTTCTATTAGTCTATTGAAACCCACTTTAGTTGTTTTCAGTGCTGACGACGACAAATAAGACTGCTATGAGTATGCATAAAAATATTTGCATGAAAATAACATCTATATTCCCTGAATAAATACTCGACCACAGAATGGTTAAACAAGGTGATTATCATTTACCTTTTGGGAAAAGAATGTCAGTGGGAAGGATAGACTCCAATGGTAGAACACTTGCCTCACGTACACAAAAGCACAGCTACGTGCCTAGCACTGTAAAAGGGAAGTACCCATCAGTTTCCAAAAGTGGCTGGACGATTTTACACAGCCCTGAGTGAGGGAGCTGCACCGTTTGAAGATACTTGATTTTCTGATGAGCTCTGTAACAAAGTGTCTGTTTGACTCTTTTCATTGCCTTATAACGAGGTGTTTGTTTTCTTATCTCTGAGTCTGGAGAACATTTTTGACATTCATAATACAATTCCTCTGTATAACCCAGATGTACAATTTAGCGACATCTCTCCCAGTGTGTGACTCATTGTTGCATTTCTTCTTGATACTTGGGGGTCTTGAGGTTGCTAGGCAACCACTGTACCCCCTGAGCATCCTCAACCATTTTTATTCTTTTAATGGTGTCTTTTTAAATAATTTTTTTTTTGTTTTGATCAATTCCCATTTATTCGTTTTTGGGTTTCCATGGATTGTGCTATTGATTTTCCATCTAAGAAGTCTTCACCAGAACAAAAATCACATTTTCTCCAGGTCTGTGGTTTACAGTTTCTGGCTTCACATTTAGGTTTATTGTACATTTTCATTTGAGTGTTGTGTGGGGTAAAGATCTAGAGCACAGGCCATTTTGAAAAATGGCTGTTTATTGAGATGGAAATCATGAATCACATTCTGAACATGTTTGTTCATTTCTGCACTGGGGATGGAAAACAGAGTCTTGAGCATTTTAGGTAGGTACACTCTCCCACTAAGCTTCATTCCCAGGTTAACAATCAGATTCTGCAACTTAAATTTTTTAATTTAAATGTAATTTCGGGGGCTGGGAAGTTGACCCAATAAGTAAAGTATTGGGATCCCCAGAACACACATAAAAATCCAGACAGCAACTGCAGTGTGCAGCTGTACTCTCCGAACTGAGACGACAAAGAGTGGGGGCAGGGGAGGTAATCCTCGGAGCTCACTGGTCAGCCAGCTCAGCAGGCAAGCTCCAGCTCCACTGAGAGACCCTGTCACAAAAACTAAGACAGAAAGCCACTAAAGAATACACACTACATAGATCTCAGCCTCAGCCTATACATACACACACATACATACACACACACAAACATGCATACCACACAGAGAAACACACACACACACTCACACACACACACACACACACACACACAAACACAAACACACATATACACACACATAAACACACACACCACACAGAGACACATATACACACAAACACACATACATACACACCATACAGAGACATACACATACACACACATACATGCACACACCCTAAAAGGTATAATTTAGATGTAAAGTTCCTGAAATAACCAAGATATTCAGAACAAAGAATGGGACTGGATGAGTTAAGTTACATCATCTACCTAGACCCTGAATATATACAAACAAGGCAACACTGAACGAGTCTCAGAAACACATGAACAAGGACCCAGGCGCTGGATCCCTGCAGAGCCTTGTAGAACAAGCCAAGCTGTTCTATCTCCACAGAAAACAGAATATTGGAGATATTTGAGATAAATGTTAAGAAGGTTGGGGAGAAAGGAGGAAACAGAGCTTAGTGAAGCCGAGTCTGGCCACATCCTTGTAACCCCAGTCCTCACAGGCTCAAGCAGGTGGATTACAAGGTGGAGGCAAACCTGGGCTACACAGCAACCATGGTCTCAGTAATAAATACATGAACGTAGAGTTATATTGCATTCTGACATGTTCTATACATTGATAGGAGTGAGTTAAAAGGTCTCCCAGGTCTGTAAATTGTAGCCAGACACCTAAGGTTTATGAACCTTGTATGCATACATAAGTTATACACAAGCTAAGTACATAGTGTAAAGTGTAAAAACTAAAAAAAGAAAAAAGAAAAAAATCCTAAGTAAAGTTTTCCTGTCCTATGAATATACATACATATGTTTTTCTTTAATTCTTCTTTTTTGTGTGTGTGTGGGGGAATGCAGCGAAATTTATTGATGGTATTCAAGAGAGTAGGGAGGGCTCCCTAGACCCCTCCTGTTATTACGGGAGTCTGGGGTGGAAATAGTGAGGGAGATGCTCAGTGTTGGGGTCCAAGTTGGGATAGGGACTCCTCAGCAACCGAGGCCCTCTCTCTTGCTCTCAGTATCCTTGCTGGGGTGGGTGGCCCAGGGTTTCTTGCTCCTTGGAGGCCATGTAGGCCATGAGGTCCACCTCCCTGTTGCTGTAGCCGTATTCATTGTTATACCAGGAAATGAGCTTCACAAAGTTGTCATTGAGAGCAATGCCGGCCCCAGCATCAAAGGTGGAAGAGTGGGAATTGCTGTTGAAGTCGCAGGAGACAACCTGGTCCTCAGTGTAGCCCAGGATGCCCTTCAGTAGGCCCTCAGATGCCTGCTTCACCACCTTCTTGACGTCATCATACTTGGCAGGTTTCTCTAGGTGGCATGTCAGATCCACAATGAATACATTAGGGGTTAGGAACATGGAAGGCCATGCCAGTGAGCTTCCCGTTCAGCTCTGGGATGACCTTGCCCACAGCCTTGGCAGCACCAATGAATAATGTTCTGCGCAGCCCCATGGCCATCACGGCACAGCTTTCCAGAGGGGCCATCCACAGTCTTCTGAGTGGTAGTGATGGCATGGATCGTGGTCATGAGACCTTCCTCAATGCCAAAGTTGTCATGGATGACCTTGGCCAGGGGGGCTAAGCGATTGCTGGTGCAGGATGCATTGCTGACAATCTTGTGATTGTCATATTTCTCATGGTTCGAACATGGGGGCATCGGCAGAAGGGGTGGAGATGATGACCCTTTTGGCCCCACTCTTCAAGTGGGCCCCGGCCTTCTCCATGGTGGTTAAGATGCTAGTAGACTCCATGACATACTCAGCACCAGCGTCATCTCATTTGATATTAGCAGGATCTCTCTCCTGGAAGATGGTGGTGGGCTTCCCATTGATGACAAGCTTCCCATTCTCGGCCTTGACTGTGCAGTTGAATCTGCCATGGGTGGAGTCATACTGGAACATGTAGACCATGTGGTTGATGTCAATGAAGGGATCATTGATGGCAGCAATCTCCACTTTGCTCAGTATAGAGCAGAAGGCAGTTCTGGTAATCAGGCACCCAATACGGTCAAATCTGTTCACACCGACCTTCACCATCTTGTCTACGGGACAAGGCTGGCACTGCACAAGAAGATGCGACTGTCTCTGGAACAGGGAGAAGCAGAGAACAGTTTTTATCTATTTCAAGTATGTGTTTATTCTAGATGTTTTGCTTATGACTCATAGCATACAATTTTGGATATACAAATAAACTTTAAGTTACTTAATAGCCTATTCATATAAAAAAAAGAGAGAGAAAAAGAAGCAGGGGGAAGAATGACACATCCAAGTAGGGATATGTGCTGGTTCCCAAGGGACAGTAGAGAAAAAGGACACATCTAAGGGAGTGCAAGCATTGTCTTAGCATTAGCCAGGTATATGCCATTTGGTGGTTCTCAAGTTACACATCAAAAGGCTGCTAAGAAATCTGCTATCTCCATTCTTTCTGTTTTCAGATGAGAGAGAAGAGAGATGGCTCCAGAGATGAGTATGTGAACTTAGAATCTGAGGAGGTAAAACTGGGAGCTATTAGGGTTGTACAAAAGTTTGTCTTTTTTCTATAAGTGGAATTTCTGGTGAAATTCTGAGAAAACTACAGGTTTATAATTTGAGGGGCTCTTTGAGCAGTTGCTAATTGTTCTGTAATTCTTGCTTCTCTGCTGGCAAGAGGCTCCAACCAGGATTGGAATGATGGGCTTCCTTCTCAAGTTCCCACAATGTTTTTGACTTTCTATCCTCTCTCTCTCTCTCTCTCTCTCTCTCTCTCTCTGTCTCTCTCTCTCCCTCCCTCCCTCCCTCCCTCCCTCTCTCTCTCTCTCTCTCTCTCTCTCTCTCTCTCTCTCTCTCTCTCTCTCTCTCTCTCAGGAATAGTGTGTATAGGGTGTGAGTTGAGGAAGGCAATGAGAACTTTTTTCCTGGGGTTGGAATTGTCACTTTATATCTATTGGCTAGGTGGTTAATGAATGCCTCTGTTTCAGGCACTAGGGCTGGGAAAACATGAGTGGACTGACATGGCTTTGGTTTATCAGAACCCACAGTTAAGTGGGCACACACCAGCAAACAGAACAGAAGTTTGCTAGAAATAAGTGCCTTAAATGGGCCTGGAAATAGAAAGTCCCTGCCACCTTAATGGGACAGTCAGGGCTGCATTCTGTTTGACCCTCTCTGGCTGTTGGTCTCTGGAATGTCTCATGTAAGTACTCACCGTGTGAAGTGGCCTCAGGATGGAGAAAAAAATGAGAATGCAGAGGGTTTGTTATTCTCCTTATTGTAAACTAGGGCATGGGCAATGCCATGGACCATCTGGTTAATTTTCTTGGTAGTAAAATTGATTTGGCCCTTCAGGATCATATATACATTTATAAATTGTTATGCTTTTATAATTACTTGGGAAGTGTCTCTCGTGAGAAAATTGACTTTTTAGAGTCAGGATGAGCACCCCCACACACTGCAGGACATCTCAAATTTAGATTGATTGGGAAGTTTCATATATATATTTCAAATATGTACTTTTCAATATGTACTATCTCTGTCTGTCTGTCTGTCTGTCTGTCTGTCTGTCTTCCTGCCTGCCTGCCTGTCTGTCTGTCTGTTACCTACCTCAATCTCACTACATAGTCCTGGCTGTTGTGGAACTCTTTGGAGATTAGGCTGGATTAGGCTGGCATCAAACTCAAAGAGATCTCTGTCTGTCTCCCAAGTGCTAGGATTAAAGATATGCCACCTCAATCCCCCCTACCCCCAGCTCCAAATTTTTTGTAAACAAAACATTATCTCAAATGAAATCTAATGCAAAAATTCCAACTTCAAAAAGAAGACATCTGAAAGTAGAGCTATGGTAATTGACAAGGACAGGGGTACAGGGAATAGGATTCTATTTGAAGTGTTGAGAATATTCTGGAACTAGATTGTAGTGGTGGTTGTGCAACGCTGAAAGTCTTCTAAAACCTACACATCTTCTGAGGGACAGCTGACATTCAACCTCTAGCTGATGAGTGTGTGATGGGGTCCCACTTCAGGGGCATTGTATCTTCTGATTTGCAAGAGAACCAGTGGTCCAGATTCTCCACTTCACTAGTTATAGTTTGTGATGAATTCTTTCCTTCCCTCCCATAGGACGTTTGGCAGTATCTGTGGATGCTTTCAGATGAAGTAAGGGGTATTACTCATCATCTACCTAGTGCAAAAGTGTTCATCTCATGGTGTACAGAAAGCAGAAAGAGAAATAAAGAGAGGGTAAGGTTTCATGGACAAGATACACGTTTCAAACCCTAGCTCCTAATAGTCCATTGAACTATGCTGTTACTGTGGATTTAATGATGAAGTTAGTGCCCTTATCATTTCATCACATCTTTATAATACCACAAACGGAAGACCAAGCCTTTAGCACTTGAGATAACAATATCATAACATTCTATGCTTGGCCTCCAAGTGTTCTTACTTATCTCCAAGCAAGGCACATTTAACTCATCTCCGAGAGTCCTAATGTCTCAATAATTCCAGTATTTCTCAAAACCTCTTGTCTAGCATATCCTCTGAGTCTTCAGGTACACTTTTAGCTGTGAGCTCCCTAGAAATCAAAGAACAAGTTTCATATCTACCAAATACAGTAACACAGAACAAATATTCCCATTTCAAAAGAGGACTTGAACATAGGAAGGAAAGATGGGGCCCATGCTAATTTCAGCACTTGGGAGACAGAGGCAGGTGGATGCCCATGAGTTTTAAGTCAATTTGGTCTATGTTAGTTCTAGGCTAGCCAGGCTACATAGTGATACTCTTTCAGAAGGAGAGAGGGATAAAGGGGAGAGAAGGGGGAGTTAGGGCAGGAGGAAAGAAGAAAAGGGAGAGAGGGATGGAGGGAGGGAGGGAGAGATAGAGAGAGGAGAGGGAGAGCGGGAGAGAGAGAGAGAGAGAGAGAGAGAGAGAGAGAGAGAGAGAGAGAGAGAGAGAGAGAGAGAGAGAGAGGAGAGAATGAACCAAGGATGACTGACACTCAGAAAGGCAAACATAAAGTTCTATATCTTCATGACCTTTCCCTGAATATGTGATGGCATGATATTATTGAAGCCTGATATTATAATCAGGGCTCTGTGGAGACACATTAGAGAAACTATTTCTCTGGCATGGGTGGAAATCTAATATTTCAAGCTATTCCAAACACAGAAGAGTTAATCCAGGTGTGTAGTTGTGTTGCTCAATCATCTGGCTATAGGACTAGGCTAGTTCACCTTAAGTGGTGCAAAAATGATAGGAGGAATAACTACCCCTTTAATGAGCTACTGTGCCTCCTCCTTCCCCCAGAATTCCTAGGGCAGTTAGTTCAGAGCCTTCAGGACTCAGAAAAGCATACCTTTCCATTTTCTTCTTTTTCTCTTTTCCAATCATGCTTTCGCTACATTCTGGGCTTTACTTTCTCTCTAAAGCTCCCCTTTCCCACCATGTGGGTGACTGCTTGCCATTGTGGCCGACACAGATGCCTAATGTTTCATACAGCATGGCTTGCTTTCTTCCTCTTCTTTATCTCCCCTTTCTGGGCAGCTGGTGGGGTTCACAAGTTGCTTGCTTTGGAGTTTTTCTTTTAAATAATAAAATTGTCCTAAAGTTTCTTTTTGAGTCCATTCTTTAATTCACTTAATGTGAAGACTAAGAACCTGTAGGAGCAACTCCAATTTCCTCAGTAACATGTGGTGGCTCTGGTGGGATTCCCCAACCTGGCAACAATGTGAGGTCCAAAAGGCTTTGACAGTTCTGTCTCCATGGTTTTTCTGGCTGCAGCCCACAATGGCCCTTTTCCTGGGCTGGCTCTGCCCGTTGCCTTTATAGACATTCATGTTCCTGGAATCTCAGATTTCCTGGTATCTAGAGTGCTTTTGGCACCATCCCCATAGCTGCATACATTGCGCTCTCAGAGATGGCCTACATAAGTCCTGTCATTGTACAAATTGTCTTACTTCTCAGGCTTTTCTTTAAAATCTGAGTGAGGGCTGGAGAGATGGCTCAGTGTTTAAGAGCACTTGCTGTTCTTATAGAGGACCTGGTTTTGATTCCCAGAACTCACACGGTGGCTCATAACCACCTGTAACTCCAATCCCAGGGGATATGACAGAGTCTTTTGGCCTCTGAGATCATCTTTTTAAAAATGTGTTATATGAATATACCTTTAGAAAAAAAATCACTCATAAAAATAAATAAAATGAATAAATAAGTATATTGTGGGAACCCTCTGTAACACCATGCCTTATGTATTCTGTATGTCTGCAGAATTGGCATTGTGTGAAAGATACAAGGTTTACTGCTAGTGTAAGCAGGAACTAGGCAAGTGCTGCTGCAGCTTCTGGGTGTATAGATGGCTGGACACGGGAAAACACTTTCCTAGTTGGCATGTGCAAGCAGGGAGCCCTGGATCTCTCTCTGTCTCTCTCTCTCTGTCTCTCTCTCTCTCTCTCTCTCTGTCTCTCTGTCTCTGTCTCTCTGTCTCTCTGTCTCTGTCTCTCTGTCTCTGTCTCTGTCTCTGTCTCTCTCTCTCTCTCTCTCTCTCTCTCTCTCTGTGTGTGTGTGTGTGTGTCTTTTTCATCTGAAGGCAGTCTTTCAAATGAGTTTACACCTGTATAGCCTTTGATTTTATAATGGATCAAGTTCTGTCATGGTCTAATCAGCCCTTGGTGGTACCACCAAACATAGGACGTATGAGCCTTTTACTGGGGCATTGCATATCCATACTAGAATGCATAATCCTGTTATGCCTTCTACAATGTACCAGAAAGCCCCAACCACAAAGAATCAGGCCCCGATGACAAAGAATCACATGATGCAAAATGTTGTTTTTAAATTAGGATGTCCTGATCTCATGTAAACAACAAACACCCATTTGGGCCAAAGAAATCACCTTATGTTCTCTTTGCTACTTCTAGGTCAGATATCTGTGTTTCATGTATTAGTGAAGAAGCAGAGGCTTAGCAAGCCTAACTCCACTGGAGCACGTTCTACTTAAAGTAATGTTTCTCTAAAGTAATAAGTCTAGAATGTTCCCCATAAGTGTAAGATAAGGATATATGGGCCTTATTAAGATGAGATCCACATGCCATTTAATTAACTCTTCTTCCTTTTATTTTTTAACTAAAAACCTTCCTTCCTTCTTTCTCTCTCCCTTCCTTCCTTCCTTCCTTCCTTCCTTCCTTCCTTCCTTCCATGTGTGTATGTGTATAAGGCAGAAGACAACTTTTGTAAATCAGTTCTTTTTGTACCATGTGAGTTCTGGGGATTGAATACAATTGTCAGGATTGGTTGCAAGCACATTTGTCCATTAAACCATCTTGCTGACTCTAGTTAACTCTTTTTTTATTGGATATTTTATTTATTTACATTTCAAATATTATATACCCTTTCCCAGTTTCCCCTCTGGAAACCTCCATCCCATCCTCCCTCTCCTTGCTTCTACGAGGGTGCTCCCTACCCACCAACCCATTCCTGCCTCCCTGTCCTGGCATTCCCCTACACGGGGGCCTCGAGCTTTCATAGGACCAAGGGCCTCTCCTCCCATTGATGTCTGACAAGGCCATCCTCTGCTACATATGTGGCTGGAACCATGGGTCCCTCCATGTGTACTCTTTGGTTGGTAGTTTAGTCCCTGGGAGCACTGGGGGTGTGTGTCTGGATGGTTGATATTGTTGTTCTTCCTAGGGGTTGCGAACACCTTCAGCCCCTTCAGTCCTTTCTCTACCTCCTGCACTGGGGATCCCATGCTCAGTCCAATGATTGGCTTCGAGCATCAGCCTCTGTATTGGTCAGGCCCTGGCAGAGCCTCTCAGGAGACAGCTATATCAGGCTCCTGTCAGCAAGCACTTGTTGGCATCCACCATAGTGTCTGGGTTTGGAGTCTGTATATGGGATGGATCCCCAGGTGGGGCAATCTCTGGATTGCCTTTCCTTCAGTTTCTGCTCCACACTTTGTCTCCGTATTCTTTAGTTAACTATTGTGCAGTGTACAAATCTGTGTTTGGTATATAGTTGGCCTGTGAGCAATATGGGTTTGAACAACCATACCCATCCAGCATCTACTTGTGATTGAAATAAGATCCTCATTCTTGCATGGCAATCACTCTGCCTGTGGAGAGATCTCTTCTTCACATCCTTACTAATACTCACTTTTAGTTAAAAAAAGAGAAAGCCATCTTAGTGGGCCCAAACAGGTATCTCTCTGTTGTGTAGCTTTTTCCTCCAAATTAAAGTATACCCTCCAGAAGTATGGAGGGAGGCTCACAAACTCCAGAAAGCTGATTTTTGTTTTAAATAGTGTTTCCTTGGCTATTCTGGAACACACTCTTTAGACCAGGATGGCATCAAACTCAGAGATCCACCTACTTCTACCTCCCAAGTGTTGGGGTCAAAGGTGTATACCAACACTGCCAGGTCCAAAAAGCTAATTTAAAAACTCCAAGAAGTTTTGCTCTTGTGATACAAGAAGTTCTGAAAGTTATACAGTTCATAAGGCTCCTCCACAAGCTGATATAAACGATAAACAAATGGTGTGGCAACAGGGAGCTCTTCACTAGCGGTGCCTTCAAGTTGAGGGAAGAGCTCAGAGGTCTAGTTTTCATGAGCTATCACCCATGCTTGGGTGGGCTTTTCAGTGATGCAAGTGGTCAAGAGTTACCCATGCTTCTGTAAACTGTAGTGGAATTTTAGAAGAACCATTGGACCTGCCATTTACTCTGGAGTGAAGGCCAGTTAATCCTTGCAGTAATCTTCTGTAAATAGTGATTGTTATCTGGGGATACACAAAGGCTCTGAGATTTTCAATGAAAAGCAACCTCAGATGACAATTACTGGTAATGGCTACTTTAGACAACCCCTAGATCAGAGAAGAGGATCTAGTATGCAGAAAATGACTTGCTAGAAGGCCTTTTGTGTAACAATCAATAAAAAACTCTTTGGCAAGACTGCTCAGGGGTTCAGTCCACAGAGGCCATCACTCCCTGATGCATGCAAAGCCTTATTTCAACCTCCAATGTCTCTCTTTCTTCAACCATCTTGCATAACTAAGAACACTGGCAGTAAATAGAGTTGGTAAATTCACTATTTCCAAAATGTACTTGAATGTCTTTAATCTGTTATCTGTGGTCTGTGTGGGGGAAGAAGATATATGTTCCAATCTCCCCAGGAAGGGTCACATGGTATTACCTCACCCATAGTTTTAACTTAATTGACCTTGATGATAGAGAATGTTAAACACACTCCTTCTAGCACAGAGAGCTGATAAATTTTTTTCATGTGGAAGAGCTGCTCACATCTAAGCTTCCCCTTGTGGATGGTACCCAACCTCCCTGACTACAGAGACATACCACCCCTCTAGGGCTGAAGATGCTCCATCCTGCCCAAGACTCTCTGCTTGCTTGCTTGGGGCAGGAGGACAAGTCAAGGCCTCCCGAAGCTTTAGGGACATTCTCATTTCCAGATGCTGCCAGTGAGGCTCAAGGGAGTCATAGGCTATTTGCTTCCTGTACCCATCTGCAGCTTTTCTCCAAGACAGTGCCCTGAGCGCCCTGGCCACAGCTGTTCTTGGGCCTGCAAGTTCCCCAGGAGACAGTCAGACCCATTGTCACCCTTCCTATAGTCAGTAGATGTGATCTAGGGTAAAGAAAGGCTAGGAAATCTCAGGAGAAGGGGATACAACTTTTAATGACTCTGGGATTTAGTGACCACTCATCTCCATCACCTCATGATCAATGTTCTCCACACAGCCTACAAACCTAGACTTCCCAGTGTGGTCTTGGCCTCAGGCAGTTGATCAAAGGCATTCTCCCAGATAAAAGCCTCCTTCAATGTTAGCCACTGCCCCATATGGGGCTGTCCTGTCATTGGTTGTCTGACCCCCTAGCAGGCATGTGGCTGTGTACTCTCCTTCCTGTTCTCTTTGGCTGTCCCTCTGGCTCTGCCCTTTCTGGAGCAAGAGCCTGGCTGTTGCCAAGGCAGAGCCCTCATTTTGATCGTCCTGGAGATGTAATCGTGGGGGGCAGCTTCTCCATCTTTCGCTTCTCTAATGGTACCCTATCTAATTTCACTGCCCCGCCAGCTGGGCTGCAGACTTCAAGGTAAGTGCTGGATGAGGGGTGGGGGTCTCTGAAAGCCAGAAGCAGCTCTACAAGGTTGTGCAAAGCCTTGGATAAAGGTTCATTCTCAGACCCAGCTACATGGCCACGCCCTTTCTCTGTGTAAATGCAGTAGCTCTGCTGCTCTCTTTTTATATCACCTCTCTCCATCTTTCTTTTTATATCACCTCTCTCCATCTTTCTTTTTTATTTGTACCAGACTGAAATCTAGGGTGCTCATTGGCTGAAATGTATGTGCTCCACAGGTCAGGTGTGGATTCTTGATCCTTTTATACCCTTGCTTCTTTAAATAGGGTCCAGGTAGGCATGCTTGTTAAATGAATAACTGTAATCAATAGATTTTTTTTTTATCAGTCACCAGCCCCTGTGGTTCCTCTCTACTGCATTCCCCTTGCTTGTTATTTTTTTTTCTAAGAGTCTCATGTTGCCTCCAATTCACTAGTTAAAGATGATGTTGAATTTCTGATTATCCTGCCTCCATCTTCTGAGTCCTGGGGTAATAGGGTGTACTACTACACTTAGTTAATGAGGATATAACTCCATGAACCGAGCCATATCCACAACCATTTTGTGTCCATTTTTGTCCCAGCCTTTCCAACATATTGTTGCACATAGCAGTTCCCAGAATAGCGTTTTTTTTGGTTCTTCTTATTATTTTTTAATGTTTATATTTAGCTTTTTAAAAAAATTGCAGCAATGGCTGAGTGTGGGTTGTTTGACTGTACTCCGAGGACTTGTGAAGCTAAGGCAGGAGGATTGTTAATTTCAGGCAAGATTGGGGTACATAATGTGACCTGAGTAAAAAACAGTTGATAAGAGTATTTTCTAAAGTAACTACTATCATTCTGTATTCAACCACAATTGCAAGAGACTTCTATTTCTGCAACTTCACATTTAACATCACTTTAAATGATTTTTTGTTGTGTGCTTGATTGTATCTCACTTTGTGCTATAACTAATCTGGCACTCCTTGTGAAGTTCAGGCAACTGCAGTTGTTGTGAGACCATGTCTGTAATGCCTGAGTCATGTCTTGAAGGCAGCATTTCACAGCTCTTTCCCATACCTTCTGGCACTTATTTTCATCAATTATGAATAGTTAACCGTAATTGTAACCAACCATAGTATTCAATAGATTTATTTTTCTTATTTTTTTTGAGTCAGGGTGTCTCTGTGTAGGCCTGGCTTCCTGGGTCCAGCTATGTAGACTGTGCTTTGGTCTCTGACTCACAGAGATCTTCTTTCTGAGTGGTGGGATTAAACAAGTATGCTACCAAACAAAGCTCATGTGATAGATCTTCAAATGTCCCTCCTGTCTTCTGAAACTCTCCCTCTCCCTTTGGTTACTGTCTCTGCCTTCCCTCTGGCTCCCCTTTGACTCTTCTTGAATGTTCTGTGCACATCTCTGTATAAGTATTTGAGGAGATGTACATTTTTACTCAGATCACTTGAGTCACAGTGTTCATTCTTGTTCCATTTACCACATAATGAGTGATAAATGTGGACTTCTCTTTCCCTCAGCGTTTCCATGTGGGGCTACCGGGTGGCCCAGAGTTTCGTCTTTGCCATTGAGGAGATTAATAGGAGTACTCACCTGTTGCCTAATTTGACACTGGGCTTCTCTATTCGAAACTCTGGGGACTCAGCGCATGGAGCCCTCTATGAAACAATGGGCTTTCTCACAGGGCAGGAGGAGCCCATCCCCAACTACACATGCCAGCATGGCTCTCCTCAGGCTGCTTTGGTTGGGGACACACGGTCATCCCTGTCTGTCTCCATGGCCAGACTTCTGGGGCTGTACAAGTTTCCCCAGGTGAGTTGCACAACGCCTTATTGTTTAGTGAATGTGGTGCAGTCTCTTAATGATGACGGTGATGGTCACAGCAGTGAGCAGCTCTGCTGAGGAGCCAGCTTCCCTGAAATATTCTCCCCATGTCCAACATGGTTCTCTCCTCCATGTATTGATAATTTAGAAATAATTATCATCCCCCTGCATTGACAAAAAAACAGAGACATTTTCCTTTTTTCTATTTAAAAATACTTTAATGGATTTATTTATTTTTAATTGTATGAGTATCTTGTCTTCATGTATATGTATGTACCACATGGGTACCTGGTACCCATGGAAATCAGAAGAGGGCATTGGATTCCCTAGAACTGAAGTTACATATGACTTTTAGCTGTCACAAGGGTGCTGTGTTTTGAACCTTTGAACCTAGGTTTTCTGAAAGAGCAGCAAGTAGTCATAACCACTTACCTGTCTCTCCAACACTTTGTTTATTATTATTAATTATTATTATTATTATTATTATTATTATTATTAAATGAGAGAGAGAGAGAGAGAGAGAGAGAGAGAGAGAGAGAGAGAGAGAGAGAGAGAGAAAGAATGTGTATGTGTGTGTGTGTACTCCACACCAGTGCCATTGTGCCTTTTGGATGTCAGAAGACAACATTTGGGAGTCAGGTTTTTTTCTTATACTATGTTGGTTCTGGGAATCAAACTCAGGTTTGTAGGCTTGGTGGTGTAATTGTTTCTGCTTGGATGGAAATCAAACTCAGGTTTGTAGGCTTGGTGGTGTAATTGCTTCTGCTTGGATGGAAGGGAATCTGGGGATTCAGATGCCCAGGAGGCCACGCAACTCTGAAGGGAGAAGGTACAATGCAGGGGATTCTGAGACACAGGAGCCTAGGAACAACCTCTGAGGCGGGACAATGTCCCAAGGGAAGGGCATCCTGTGATATAGGAGCCCAAGAACCTCCAGGAGATCTCAGAACCCACACAGCTCTGAGAGGAATCCTCCTCAGCAGAGGTGTTGTAGCTCCTAGGGGAGGGTACCCCGGCTGAGCTGAGGACCTCAGCTCCACCCTACTTCTTTGTTTCTTCCCGTCTCTTCATTGTTCCTTGTCTTCTTCCAAAGAGAGAGTCACATCAGCCAGCATAGCTCACAAAAGAGATCTGTTGGATCCCGGGGAGGAGGAATGAACTCAGGAGTGGCTGCTTCTGCTCCCACGTGTAGACAGTAGGGAATTAAACAAAGAGCAGGTGTTATACAGACTCTCTTAGGTGCCAGACCTTTTCAGGGCGGAAGTTCCCAGATTAAGGATTGGAGGAATTTCAATTCCTGAGCTTAGGGAGCTCAGAGATTGGTGGATTTTCTTGTTTAGTGATTGGTAGTTTTTTGTGGGAAGCTCGGGGACTGGTGGGTTTTCCTGCTCAGGAATTGGTAACTTTTTTCACCCTTGTTCCTGCCGTCTTGAGAACTTCTGTGGCAGCATCTTTTTTTTTTTAAATTATTTATTTGTTATTTTATTTATTTCCACTTCAAATGTTGTCCTTCCCAGTTTTCCCTCAGCAAACCCATTATCCCATCTCTCCTTCCCCTTGCCTCTATGAGGGTGACCCCCACTTCTACCCTACTGCCCTCACATTCCCCTATTGAGGCATTGAGCCTCCACAGGACCAAGGGCCTCCCCTTCTATTGATGCCAGATTAGGCAGTCCTCTGCTACATATGCAGCTGGAGCCATGGGTCCCTCCATATAAACTCTTTGTTTGGTGGTTTAGTCCCTGGGAGCTCTGGTGGGGGGTGGGGTTGGGGGTTGGGTCTGGTTGATATTGTTCTTCCTATGGGGTTGTAATCCCCTTTTGCTCCTTCAGTCCTTCCCCTAGCTCTTTCATTGAGGTCCCCATGCTCAGTCTGATGGTTGGCTACAAGCATCTGCATCTGTATTGGTCAGGATCTGGCAGAGCCTCTCAGGAGGCAGCTATATCGGGCTCCTGTCAGCAAGCACTTCTTGGTATCAGCAGTAGTGTCTGGGTTTAGTTTCTGCAGATGGGATGGATCCCTAGGTGGGGCAGTCTCTGGATGGCCTTTCCTTTAGTCTCTGCTCCACTTGTCCCTGAATTTCCTTTAGACAAGAACAATTTTGGGTTAATATTTTTGAGATGGGTGGGTGGCCCTATCCTTTAACTGGGGGCCATGCCTAACTTCTGGATATGGTCTCTACAGGTTCTCTTTCCCCTTTTTTGGGTATTCTAGCTAATGTCATCCCTGTTGGGTCTTGGGATCCTCTTGCTTTCCTTAGCATCTGGGATTTTCTAGTGGCTACCTCCAGTTCCCCATCTCCCACTGCTACACACCTCTAGTCAATTTCCTGACACTCTATACTTCTCCCTGTCTCCTCCCACACCTGATCTTGCTCCTTTTCCCCCACTCCTCTCTCCCTCCTAGGTCCCTTTCTCTCTCTACCTCTCATGATTATTTTGTTCCCCCTTCTAAGTAGGACTGAAACAACCACTCTTTGGTCTTTCTTCTTGATATTCATATGGTCTGTGAGTTGGAAAAGGCACCATGAGGTGCTGAGAAGGTATATTCTTTTGTTTTAGGGCGAAATCTTCTGTAAATATCTGTTAAGTCAATTTTGCTCATAACTTCTGTTAGTTTCAGTGTGTCTCTGTTTAGTTTCTGTTTCCATGATCTGGCCATTTGTGAGAATGGGGTGTTGAAGGCTCCCACTATTATTGTGTGAGGGTCAATGTGTACTTTGATCTTTAGTAAAGTTTCTTTTACAAATGTAGGTGCCTTTGCATTTGGGGTATAGATGTTCAGAATTGAGAGTTCATCTTGGTGGATTTTTCCTTTGATGAGTATGTAGTGTCCTTTCCATTTTCTTCGATAATCTTTGGTTGAAAGTCTATTTTATTAGATATTAGAATGGTCACTCCAACTTGTTTCTTGGGACAGTTTACTTGAAATTTTTTTTCCAGCCTTTTACTCTGAGGTAGTGTCTGTCTGTCTTTATCACTGACTTGTGTTTCCTATATGCAGCAAGATGCTGGGTTCAGTTTACATATTCAGTCTGTTAGCCTATGTCTTTTTATTGGGGAACTGAGTCCATTGATGTTGAGAGGTATTAAAGACCAATAATTGTTGCATCCTGTTATTTTTGTTGTTAGTGGTGGAATTATGTTTGTGTGGTTCTCTTCTTTTGGGTGTGTTGTGAGATAAGCTCTTGCTTTTTATTGGGTGTAGTTTCCTTCCTAGGGTTGGAGTTTTCCTTCTATTTTCCATTGTAGGGCTGAATTTGTGGAAAGATATTGTTTAAATTTGGTTTTGTCATGGAAGATCTTTGTTTCTCTATCTATGGTAACTGAGAGTTTTGCTGGCTATAGTTGTGTGGGATGGCATTTTTGTTCTTTTAGGGCCTGTATGACATCTGCTCAAGATTTTCTGGCTTTTAGAGTCTCTGTTGAGAAGTCTGGTGTAATTCTGATAGGTCTGCCTTTATATGTTACTTGACCGTTTTCCCTTACTGCTTTTAATATTCTTTATGCATTTGGTGTTTTGATTTTTTAACCTGTAAAATTTTTTATTGGCTATTTTCTTTATTACATTTCAAATGTTTCCCCTTTACAGGACTCCCCTTTGGGAACCCCTATCCCATCCCCCCTCCTCTAGCCTCTATGAAGGTGCTCCCCCCAACTCCTGTCTTCCCACCCTAGCATTCCCCTCCACTGGGACATCGAACACTCTCAGGCCCAAGAGTCTCCCCTCCCATTGATACCAGATATGGCCATTGTCTACTACATATGCAGCTGGAGTATTCTTTGGTTGTCAGTCCAGTCCCTGGGAGTTCCGGGGGTTTGGCCTGTTGACACTATTGTTCCTTTCATGGGGCTGCAGACCACTTCAGCTCCTTCAGTCCTTTCTCTAACTCCTTCACTTGGATCCCATGCTCAGTCCAATGGTTGGGCTGCTAGCACCTGCCTCTGTATTTGTCAGGCTTTGGCAGAGCCTCTCAGGAGACAGCCATATCAGGCTCCTGTCAGCAAGCACTTTCTGGTATCCACAATAGTGTCCAGGTTTGGTGACTGTATATAGGATGGATCCTCAGGTGGGGCAGTCTCTGGATGGCCTTTCCTTCAGTCTCTGCTTCACACTTTGTCTCTGTTTCTCTTCCCATGGGTATTTTGTTCCCCCTTCTAAGAATGATCGAAGTATCAATACTTTGGTCTTCCTTCTTCTTGAGCTTCATCTGGTTTGTGAATTGTGTCTTGGGTATTCCGAGCTTCTGGACTAATATCCACTTATCAGTGATTGCATACCATATGTGTTCTTTTGTGATTGTGTTACCTCACTCAGGATGATATTTTCTAGTTCTATCCATTTGCCTAAGAATTTAATGAATTCATTGTTTTTATTAGCTGAGGAGTACTCCATTGTGTAAATGTACCACATTTTCTGTATCCATTCCTCTGTTGAGAGACATCTGGGTTCTTTCTAGCTTCTAGCTATTATAAATAAGGCTTCTATGAACATAGAGGAGCATGTGTCGTCATTACATGTTGGTCTATTTTCATTTTTTCTACATATAGCCAGTCAGACCAGCACCATTTAATGAAAGTCCTTTCTTTTTTCTTTTTTTTCCCCATTTTTATTAGGTATTTAGCTCATTTACATTTCCAATGCTATACCAAAAGTCCCCCATACCCACCCACCCCCACTCCCCTACCCACCCACTCCCCCTTTTTGGCCCTGGCATTCTCCTGTACTGGGGCATATAAAGTTTGCGTGTCCAATGGGCCTCTCTTTCCAGTGATGGCCGACTAGGCCATCTTTTGATACATATGCAGCTAGAGTCAAGAGCTCTGGGGTACTGGTTAGTTCATAATGTTGTTCCACCTATAGGGTTGCAGATCCCTTTAGCTCCTTGGGTACTTTCTCTAGCTTCTCCATTAGGAGCCCTGTGATCCATTCATTAGCTGACTGTGAACATCCACTTCTGTGTTTGCTAGGCCCCGGCATAGTCTCACAAGAGACAGCTACATCTGGGTCCTTTCGATAAAATCTTGCTAGTGTATGCAATGGTGTCAGTGTTTGGATGCTGATTATGGGGTGGATCCCTGGATATGGCAATCTCTACATGGTCCATCCTTTAGTCTCAGCTCCAAACTTTGTCTCTGTAACTCCTTCCATGGGTGTTTTGTTCCCACTTCTAAGGAGGGGCGTAGTGTCCACACTTCAGTCTTCATTTTTCTTGAGTTTCATGTGTTTAGCAAATTGTATCTTATATCTTGGGTATCCTAGGTTTTGGGCTAATATCCACTTATCAGTGAGTACGTATTGTGTGAGTTCCTTTGTGAATATGTTACCTCACTCAGGATGATGCCCTCCAGGTCCATCCATTTGGCTAGGAATTTCATAAATTCATTCTTTTTAAGAGCTGAGTAGTACTCCATTGTGTAGATGTACCACATTTTCTGTATCCATTCCTCTGTTGAGGGGTATCTGGGTTCTTTCCAGCTTCTGGCTATTATAAATAAGGCTGCTATGAACATAGTGGAGCATGTGTCCTTCTTACCAGTTGGGGCATCTTCTGGATATATGCCCAGGAGAGGTATTGCGGGATCCTCCGGTAGTACTATATCCAATTTTCTGAGGAACCGCCAGACTGATTTCCAGAGTGGTTGTACAAGCCTGCAATCCCACCAACAATGGAGGAGTGTTCCTCTTTCTCCACATCCTCACCAGCATCTGCTGTCACCTGAATTTTTGATCTTAGCCATTCTGACTGGTGTGAGGTGGAATCTCAGGGTTGTTTTGATTTGCATTTCCCTGGTGATTAAGGATGTTGAACATTTTTTCAGGTGCTTCTCTGCCATTTGGTATTCCTCAGGTGAGAATTTTTTGTTCAGTTCTGAGCCCCATTTTTTAATGGGGTTATTTGATTTTCTGAAGTCCACCTTCTTGAGTTCTTTATATATGTTGGATATTAGTCCCATATCTGATTTAGGATAGGTAAGGATCCTTTCCCAATCTGTTGGTGGTCTTTTTGTCTTATTGACGGTGTCTTTTGCCTTGCAGAAACTTTGGAGTTTCATTAGGTCCCATTTGTCAATTCCCGATCTTACAGCACAAGCCATTGCTGTTCTGTTCAGGAATTTTTCCCCTGTGCCCATATCTTCAAGGCTTTCCCCCACTTTCTCCTCTATAAGTTTCAGTGTCTCTGGTTTTATGTGAAGTTCCTTGATCCACTTAGATTTGACCTTAGTACAAGGAGATAGGTATGGATCGATTCGCATTCTTCTACATGATAACAACCAGTTTTGCCAGCACCAATTGTTGAAAATGCTGTCTTTCTTCCACTGGATGGTTTTAGCTCCCTTGTCGAAGATCAAGTGACCATAGGTGTGTGGGTTCATTTCTGGGTCTTCAATTCTATTCCATTGGTCTACATGTCTGTCTCTATACTAGTACCATGCAGTTTTTATCACAATTGCTCTGTAGTAAAGCTTTAGGTCAGGCATGGTGATTCCACCAGAGGTTCTTTTATCCTTGAGAAGACTTTTTGCTATCCTAGGTTTTTTGTTATTCCAGATGAATTTGCAAATTTCTCCTTCTAATTCATTGAAGAATTGAGTTGGAATTTTGATAGGGATTGCATTGAATCTGTAGAATGCTTTTGGCAAGATAGCCATTTTTACAATGTTGATCCTGCCAATCCATGAGCATGGGAGATCTTTCCATCTTCTGAGATCTTCTTTAATTTCTTTCTTCAAAGCCTTGAAGTTCTTATCATACAGATCTTTCACTTTCTTAGTTAGAGTCACGCCAAGGTATTTTATATTATTTGTGACTATTGAGAAGGGTGTTGTTTCCCTAATTTCTTTTTCAGCCTGTTTATTTTTGTGTAGAGAAAGGCCATTGACTTGTTTGAGTTAATTTTATATCCAGCTACTTCACCGAAGCTGTTTATCAGGTTTAGGAGTTCTCTGGTGGAATTTTTAGGGTCACTTATGTATACTATCATATCATCTGCAAAAAGTGATATTTTGACTTCATCTTTTCCAATTTGTATACCCTTGATCTCCTTTTGTTGTCAAATTGCTCTGGCTAATACTTCAAGTACTATGTTGAAAAGGTAGGGAGAAAGTGGGCAGCCTTGTCTAGTCCCTGATTTTAGTGTGATTGCTTCCAGCTTCTCTCCATTTACTTTGATGTTGGCTACTGGTTTGCTGTATATTGCTTTTATCATGTTTAGGTATGGGCCTTGAATTCCTGATCTTTCCAAGACTTTTATCATGAATGGGTGATGGATCTTGTCGAATGCTTTTTCTATATCTAAGGAGATGATCATGTGGTTTTTGTCTTTGAGTTTGTTTATATAATGGATTACATTGATGGATTTTCATATATTAAACCATCCCTGCATCCCTGGAATAAAACCTACTTGGTCAGGATGGATGATTGCTTTAATGTGTTCTTGGATTCGGTTAGCGAGAATTTTATTGAGGATTTTTGCATCGATATTCATAAGAGAGATTGGTCTGAAGTTCTCTATCTGTGTTGGATCTTTCTGTGGTTTAGGTATCAGAGTAATAGTGGCTTCATAAAATGAGTTGCATAGAGTACCTTCTATTTCTATTTTGTGAAATAGTTTGTGCAGAACTGGAATTAGATCTTCTTTGAAGGTCTGATAGAACTCTGCACTAAACCCGTCTGGTCCTGGGCTTTTTTTGGCTGGGAGACTATTAATAACTGCTTCTATTTCTTTAGGGGATATGGGACTGTTTAGATGGTCAACTTGATCCTGACTCAACTTTGGTACCTGGTATCTGTCCAGAAATTTGTCCATTTCGTCCAGGTTTTCCAGTTTTGTTGAGTATAGCCTTTTGTAGAAGGATCTGATGGTGTTTTGGATTTCTTCAGGATCTGTTGTTATGTCTCCCTTTTCATTTCTGAGGATTTTGTCCCTGTGCCCTCTAATGAGTCTAGCTAAGGGTGTATCTATCTTGTTGATTTTCTCAAAGAACCAACTCCTCGTTTGGTTAATTCTTTGAATAGTTCTTCTTGTTTCCACTTGGTTGATTTCACCCCTGAGTTTGATTATTTCCTGCTGTCTACTCCTCTTGGGTGAATTTGCTTCCTTTTTTTTCTAGAGCTTTTAGATATGTTGTCAAGCTGCTAGTATGTGCTCTCTCCCGTTTCTTCTTGGAGGCACTCAGAGCTATGAGTTTCCCTCTTAGAAATGCTTTCATTGTGCCCCATAGGTTTGGGTACGTTGTGGCTTCATTTTCATTAAACTCTAAAAAGTCTTTAATTTCTTTCTTTATTCCTTCCTTGACCAAGTTATCATTGAGAAGAGTGTTGTTCAGTTTCCATGTGAATGTTGGCTTTCCATTATTTATGTTGTTATTGAAGATCAACCTTAGGCCATGGTGGTCTGATGGGATACATGGGACAATTTCAATATTTTTGTATCTGTTGAGGCCTGTTTTGTGACCAATTATATGGTCAATTTTGGAGAAGGTCCCGTGAGGTGCTGAGAAGAAGGTATATCCTTTTGTTTTAGGATAAAATGTTCTGTAGATATCTGTCAGGTCCATTTGTTTCATAACTTCTGTTAGTTTCACTGTGTCCCTGTTTAGTTTCTATTTCCACGATTTGTCCATTGATGAAAGTGGTGTGTTGAAGTCTCCCACTATTATTGTGTGAGGTGCAATGTGTACTTTGAGCTTTACTAAAGTGTCTTTAATGAATGTGGCTGCCCTTGCATTTGGAGCGTAGATATTCAGAATTGTGAGTTCCTCTTGGAGGATTTTACCTTTGATGTGTATGAAGTGTCCCTCCTCGTCTTTTTTGATAACTTTGGTTTGGAAGTCGATTTTATCCGGTATTAGAATGGCTACTCCAGCTTGTTTCTTCAGACCATTTGCTTGGAAAATTGTTTTCCAGCTTTTCACTCTGAGGTAGTATCTGTCTTTTTCCCTGAGATGGGTTTCCTGTAAGCAGCAGAATGTTGGGTCCTGTTTGTGTAGCCAGTCTGTTAGTCTATGTCTTTTTATTGGGGAATTGAATCCATTGATATTAAGAGATATTAAGGAAAAGTAATTGTTGCTTTCTTTTATTTTTGTTGTTAGAGTTGGCATTCTGTTCTTGTGGCTGTCTTCTTTTTGGTTTGTTGAGGGATTACTTTCTTGCTTGTTCTAGGGCGTGATTTCCATCCTTGTATTGCTTCTTTTCTGTTATTATCCTTTGAAGGGCTGGATTTGTGGAAAGATAATGTGTGAGTTTGGTTTTGTCGTGGAATACTTTGGTTTCTCCGTCTATGGTAATTGAGAGTTTGGCCGGGTATAGTAGCCTGGGCTGGCATTTGTGTTCTCTTACTGTCTGTATAACATCTGTCCAGGATCTTCTGGCTTTCATAGTCTCTGGTGAAAAGTCTGGTGTAATTCTGATAGGCCTTCCTTTATATGTTACTTGACCTTTCTCCCTTACTGCTTTTAATATTCTATCTTTATTTAGTGCATTTGTTGTTCTGATTATTATGTGTCGGGAGGAATTTCTTTTCTGGTCCAGTCTATTTGGAGTTCTGTAGGCTTCTTGTATGATCATGGGCATCTCTTTCTTTATGTTTGGGAAGTTTTCTTCTATAATTTTGTTGAAGATATTAGCTGGCCCTTTAAATTGAAAATATTCGTTCTCATCAAGTCCTATTATCCGTAGGTTTGGTCTTCTCATTGTGTCCTGGATTTCTTGGATGTTTTGAGTTAGGATCTTTTTGCATTTTGCATTTTCTTTGACTTTTGTGTCGATGTTCTCTATGGAATCTTCTGCAACTGAGATTTTCTCTTCCATTTCTTGCATTCTGTTGCTGATGCTCGCATCTATGGTTCCAGATCTCTTTCCTAGGGTTTCTATCTCCAGCGTTGCCTCGCTTTGGGTTTTCTTTATTGTGTCTACTTCCCTTTTTAGTTCTAGTATGGTTTTGTTCATTTCCATCACCTGTTTGGATGTGTTTTTCTGTTTTTCTTTAAGGACTTCTACCTGTTTGGTTGTGTTTTCCTGCTTTTCTTTAAGGGCCTGTAACTCTTTAGCAGTGCTCTCCTGTAATTCTTTAAGTGACTTATGAAAGTCCTTCTTGATGTCCTCTATCATCATCATGAGAAATGTTTTTAAATCTGGGTCTAGATTTTCGGTTGTGTTGGGGTGCCCAGGACTAGGTGGGGTGGGAGTGCTGCGTTCTGATGATGGTGAGTGGTCTTGATTTCTGTTAGTAGGATTCTTACATTTGCCTTTCGCCATCTGGTAATCTCTGAAGCTAGCTGTTATAGTTGTCTCTGGTAAGAGCTTGTTCTTCAGGTGACTCTGTTAGCCTCTATAAGCAGACCTGAAAGGCTAGCTCTCTCCTTAGTTTCAGTGGGCAGAGTATTCTCTGCAGGCAAGCTCTCTTCTTGCAGGGAAGGTACCCAGATATCTGGTGTTTGAACCTGCCTCCTGGTAAAAGTTGTGTTCCACTCACTAGAGGTCTTAGGATCTCCTGGGGAATCTTTTTTTTTTTTTAAAGATTTATTTATTTATTATATGTAAGTACACTGTAGCTGTCTTCAGATACGCCAGAAGAGGGAGTCAGATCTCGTTACGGATGGTTGTGAGCCACCATGTGGTTGCTGGGATTTGAACTCTGGACCTTCGGAAGAGCAGTCGGGTACTCTAACCCACTGAGCCATCTCACCAGCCCCTCCTGGGGAACCTTGTGTGGGCCCTTGCAGGTGTCGGGCGACTCCACTGGCAAGGTACCCCGGTGCTCGAGTGGGGTGGAAGGGACTTGTGCCCCAGGTCAGGCCCGGGTAGTCTGCTTCCCTATTTACCGCAGTCTCAGGTTCTGCGTGATTGGATTGGGGCAGACACTGTGTTCCACTCACCAGAAGTCTTAGGATCCCATGGGGAATCCTGTGTGGGCCCTTGCGGGTGTTGGGCGACACCGCTGGCAAGGTATCCCGGTGCTCGGGTGGGGCGGAAGGGCTCTTTTTTCTATTGTTTATTTTTGGTGTCTTTGTCAAATATCAAGTGACCTTAAGTGTGTGGTTTTATTTCTGGGTTTTCAATTCTATTCCACTGATCAACGTGTCTGTCCCTGTACCAATACCATGCAGTTTTTATCTCTGTTGCTCTGTAGTAAAGCTAGAGGTCAGGGATGGTGATTCCATCAGCCATATACAATAGAAAAAAAAAAGCATCTTCAAAAAATGGTACTGGTATAACCGGCTGTTGATATGTAGAAAAATGAAAATAGATTGACATTTGTCATCTTGCACAAAGTTCAAGTCCAAGTGGATCAAGGACCTAAACATAAACCAAATACACTGAATCCAATTGAAGAAAAAGTGAGAAAGAGCCTTGAACTCATTGGCACAGGGGAAAAATTACAGAAATAAATAGAACTCCAATGGCTCATGCTTTAATATCAAGAATTGATAAATGGGACCTCATGAAACTGGAAAGCTTCTGTAAGGCAAAAGACATACCCAATAGGGCATTTCTTTCTTGAGGTTATGGAAGTTTTCTTCCATAATTTTGTTGAAGATGTTTGCTGTCCCTTTGAGCTCTCTTCTATACCTATTATCCTTAGGTTTGGTCTTTTCATTGTGTCCTGGATTTTCTGGATGTTTTGGGTTAGTAGCTTTTTGCATTTTGCATTTTCTTTGACTGCTGTGTCAATGTTTCCTATATCTTCTGCACCTGAAATTCTCTCTTCTATCTCATGTATTCTGTTTGTGATGGTTACATCTATCACTCTTGATTTCTTTCCTAGGTTTTCTATCTCCATGGTTGTCTCCTTTTGTGATTTCTTTATTGTTTCTATTTCCATTTTAAGATCCTGGATGGTTTTGTTCAATTCCTTTACCTGTTTGGTTGTATTTTCCTGTATTTCTTTAAGGGATTTCTGTGTTTCCTCTTTAAGGTGTTTTACTTGTTCATCTGTGTTCTCCTGTATTTCTTTTTTCTTTTTTTCCTTTTTTTGAGACAGGGTTCCTCTGTCTATCCCTGGCTGTCCTGGAACTTAATCTGTAGACCAGGCTCATCTCAAACTCAGAGATCTGCCTGCGTCTTCCTCCCAAGTACTGGGATTAAAGGTATGTGCCACTTCTGCCTTGCATCTCCTGTATTTCTTTAAGGGAGTTATTTATGTCCTTCTTAAAGTCCTCTATCATCATCATGATGTGGGATTTTAGACCAGAATCTTACTTTCCAGGTGTGTTGATGTACCCAGGGCTTGCTGTGGTGGGAGAACTGGATTCTGATGATGCCCAAGTAGCCTTGGTTTCTGTTGCTTATGTTCTTGCCCTTACCTCTCTGTTTATCTCTGGTCTTTCTGTCTTTGACTGGAGTCTGTTTCTCCTGTGAGCCTGTGAGCCTAGGTGTGTCAGCACTTCTAGGTTCCAGCTGTCTCTGGGTGTGATTGGGGTGGGAGGGGCTGAAGCACAGTGTTGCTCCTGGGCACAGATTTGGACCAGAAGGATCTTGTCCCTGGCTGAGTGGAGGTTCCTTTGTCCTCTGGGCTCTGGGCAGGTCCCAGTTAGGCCAGATATTGGGGTTGTAGTGGTGGACTCACCTGTGAGCCTGAGTGTGTCAGAATTCCTGGGGATCAAGCTGTCTTTGGGTATGATTGGGGTGTGTAAGGCTGTAGCACAGGGTCCAATCCTCCGTGGCCGCATCTTTTGGAGGCCTTAGGCTTGGGCAAGAAAAGACAAGTGGATTGCCACTTTCATGACTCTTACAGTGGTTTCCTTTACCTAAGGAGCTGTCTTTGTAGCTTACATAGGAAAAAAAATTATCAGTAAGCTGGTTTAGGTATAGGAACTTGAGCTGACATTTGAGTCTAGGCAATTGAAGTCATGCCACTAGTTTCCTTCTGCCCCATTGATGTTCCCTAAAACGTAGCCATCACTGTCTTTCCCATAAGGGTGCCTATATCTCACAATCATCTCTTCAGTTATAGTTTTAACAGGTGACTTGAGGATAATTAATTTATCCATTTAAGCATAGCAATTCAGTGGCTTTTTATCTTAGAATGGTTTTTACAGGTGACCTGAGAACATTTTCATCTTCCTGCAAAGAGACATCTCCTTTAAGCCAGTTGGTCACTTCATCCCACGATCCTTACCCCGAGGCAAGCTCTAATCTACTTTCTGTCTCTGTGGATCTGCTGTTTCTGGTCATTTCATATGAATGAACTCACACCTGGACTGACTTCTTTCACTGAGCCTACTTTTAATGTTTATCCATGTTGTAGTATGTGCCAACATTTTACTCATCAGCAATTATTGTTAAGCGATACAGCTCTGAGGGGAATGTTGTCCTGGCAGTCCAGAGTCAAGGCATACCACAAAGTCACAGTGCATGACAAACTGCACATAGGAGATTTACCAGGAGGGAAGAACCTAGGAGGGTGGTTGCCTCTGCTCAGGTGAGAACAGATTCCTGAGCAGAACACATGTTTTATATAGTGTTTCTCAGAGACAGAGCCTTGCAGGGTAGCTTTACAGGGTGGGGATTGCTGGGTTTTCAAGTCCAGAGCTGGGAGTGAACTCACAATTGGTAGGATTTCAAGTCCTGGGTTTGGGCTTTTCACTCTGAGGGGTAGGGGATGGGTCCATCTGTTAGGGCAGTACGAGTGTCCAAGCAACTCATGTTCCTCAAGGGTTTACAATTATATTCCTTTGTCCCAGAGGTTTTGAAAATGCCATATATAAGGGTTGAGAGACTCAATACGTCTCACTGGGACAGAGCTTCAGAGATCTGATCCCTTCACAAATCTCCCAGCCACTTTCCATGGGGTTTATAAAAATGCCACCACTATGAATCCATTAAAGAGTAGGTCAGAGTCCTCTGGATACCAAGTTCCCAACATGTGAACCTTCTGGCAACATCTCAGATTCAAACCAAAATAGTCATTGCAAGGGCTGCATGTGATTCAGTTTGCAAGGCACTAGCCTATCTCCTATAAACCCTGAGTCTGATCTTTGGTGCTCCTGTAGTGCAGAAGTCTGGAAGTGGAGACATGAGGGTCAATGTACACTACTCTCTTCAGCTATATAGTGAAATGGAGGCCAACCTGGTCTAGTTGAGATATTCCCAATCTCTCTCCCTCTCTCCCTCTCCCTCTCCCCCTCTCTCCCTCTCCCTCCTCCTCTCCCCCATTCATGTTTTGTATGGAGGTTTTGGTTTAAATCCATTTGTTTTTGACTAAGGTCTATACATTTGAGTAAATTCCAGTCTCTTTGAATATCTCACATTCAAAGTTTTCCTTCTTCCTTGGGGGCTTTCTCCTTTCCTCTGAAACTGAGACCATGTAATTCTCAGAATTGTATAGACACTCAAGGGTAGATTCTCACTAAAGCATTTCTGAAGTGTCTGTAAGCTATGCAACTTTTTTTTTGAGACAGAATCTTACCTTAAAGGCTCATCTAGTTTAGAACTCACTATATAGATCAAGCTGGCCTTGGAATTGCAGCAATATTCTCTTGCCGCAGGTGCTGCGTTACAGGCGTAGTTAATATATATCTATATATCTATATATCTATATCTATATATCTATACATCTATATATATCTATATATCTATATATCTATATATCTATATCTATATCTATATCTATATCTATATCTATATCTATATCTATATCATCTATCTCTATCTCTATCTCTATCTATCTATATATATCTATATATATCTGAATGTATGAGTGAATTGTGTGTATTTGTGTGTGTGTTCACATGTGTGTATGTGTCCATGTGCTGATGGCTTCCTTTATCACTCTCCACATATCCCTTGAGTCAAGATATCTTCCTGAATATAAGACCTATGTTTTCTTGGCTATGCTGGAAGATAGAAAGCTCCACCCAGCCTCCTGTGTGCATCCCTCTTAGAGCTGAGGTTATTGTCATGAAAGGGATGTCCAACTAATTCTATGAGTACTAGGATCTGAGCTCCTATCCTTATGATTTTGCAGCAAGTGCTTTTGGTCATCATGATATTTTTATAAACACTCAATTTTATGCATATTTAAATGAGTAGAACTTCATTTTTTCTCCTCTGTACATGATGATGTGCCCAAAAACAACTTTGTTTTTGTTTTTTTGTATGTGTGTGTGTGTGTGTGTGAGTGTGTGTGTTCATGCAGCATCCCTCTGTGTAGCTCAAGCTGCCCCTGAACTCTTGATCCTCTTTCCTCAGATTTCTGAGTGCTATGCACTATGATACCCAGAACAGAAACATGATATATAGTACATTTTAAAAGATGTTCTTGCTTTCCAACTTGTATGGCTGCAAGATAAATTTCAGTTAAATTTGAATTTCAGGGACTGGAGAAATGGCTCAGGGTGAAGAGCACTGCCTACGTCTATAGAGGATCTAAGTTCAATTCACAACACCTACATGGTGGATCATATTCATATGTAACCCCATTTCCAGCAATATGACTCCCTCTTCTGTCCTCTAAGGGCAATAGACACACATGTGGTGCATAGTCATACATACAGGCAAAACACTCATCCATGAATAATAATAAAAATTTGAGTTTCAGAGAAACAATGAGTTGTTTTTACATTGAGTTTGTCCCAATGTTTCTTTTAAAATATAGTTTGTTTTTAATTAGTAATGTGTATTTCATGGGACAAACATATACATAGAAATGATCATTGTTTATATGCAGTCCAAACATAACTGAATATCTTCTATGTTATTTTATAGTCTGGCAAGACACGATGCAATGAAATATTGTCAGCCTTATCTTTCCACATGAAGCAACCAGATGCTAGGACCTTTATGTTAGTTCACCATCACCTTTATACATCTTGTAGTGGCAGAAGAAGGGTTTTGCACTCACACCCACATTCTATGCCTTTCAAAACAAAACAAAACAAAACAAAACAAAACAAACAAATAAAAAAACATAACAAAACCCCACAGATACAGAACCCATTTGTCATTATGTCCAAGAACTTTCTGTTTTGAGAACATACTACTATCTTTTCCTTGACAGGCTGACAAATCAGACTCATATTTCTCCCAAACCTGGAAAAATCATGCAATGGTGATCTGGTAAAAGCTCATAATTTAATGGCTCATAGCAGGGGCAGCAAGATGACTTCTTGGGTAAAGGTACTTACTTCCAAGCTGGACGGCTTGAGTTTGAGTCTTTGGAACCCACCTGGTGGAAGAAAACCAGCCTCCAAAATGCGTCTTCCATACACATGCATCATCATAGACAGACAGGCAGAGAGAAAAACATATCACTTGTGTGCAAAGCAGAGAGTCAAACCAAGCCAATCTGAGATGCAGGAAGAAAATATGAGGGGGCAGGGCAGATGGATGCTGAGAGGAGGATGAATAAAGTTAGGGTTCTGGGCTTCCTTGTAGAAGCCAGAGCAGTTTGGGATGATGAGTGAGTGAGGGCCACAGCAGCTTGGTAGAACCAGTACCATTCCAAAAGCATAATGCTTAAGTCCTTTCATAAAAATCTTTATATTTTATATTATATACATTTATGTGCATGGATATATGAGTCTGTGAGTCTATACAATAGGTGAGGGAGGAAGCCAGGAGCAGGTGTCAGATTTCCTGGAGCTAGAGTTACAGGCAGTTGTGAGCCACCTGATATGTGTGTTAGGAATTGAACTTGGGTCTTCTCCAAGAAGAACAAGGTCTTGAACTGCTAAGCTATCTCTCCAGCCCCATCCTTCTGACATTCAAACCAGACCATTAGCTTGCTCCTGAGTCCTAGATCTTATCTACTCTCATATTGCCTGGCTCTTCCTTGACAGGTCAGTTACTCATCTTCACTACCCAGCCTGAGTGACAAGATCCAGTTTCCATCCTTCATTCGGACCCTGACTAGTGACCTCACATCCTCCCATGCAGTTACCCAGCTGATAATTCACTTCCAGTGGTCCTGGGTGATCATTCTTGCCCATGATGATGACTTTGGGCAGCAGGCCAGCTCTCTGGCCAGTCAGGTGCTAACCCCAGCTGGGGTTTGCATTGAATTCTACCTCTATGTCCCTTCCCATCAGTCCTTGGGGAAGATTGAAGAGACTGTCCGGAAGATGCAGAAATGTACAGCCAGAGTTGTTCTGGTTTTTCTAAGCAATTATAATTTCCAGCTCATCTTGTATGGCTTGCTAGCTGTCCCTGTCTCAGGACAGGTGTGGGTCAGCAAAGACACTCTGCACATGGCACTTGCCCTGACCATACCAGGCATTTCCCAGGTGTTGCAAGGCACATTTGGCCTTCTGTATCACAGCAGCAGGGCTATTGGCTTCCCTGAGTTCCTTGCTCACCTGCGCCCCAGCCAGACCCCAGAAGACATGTTTATAAAGAAGTTCTGGGAGTTCACCTTTGATTGTATGTGGCCCTACCAGAACATCACAGTGACAGAGGGTGTCCAGTTCTGCACAGGGAATGAGAGTCTGAAAAACAAGCCACATCCATTTCCAGAAGTGAGTAAAATTGATGCTGCTTACACAGCTGTCTACAGCATTGCTCATGCCCTACATGATATGATATCCTATGAGCACCAGGATGGGAAAGGTACAAACTCCCAGGACTTCCAGCCCTGGCAGGTGAGAGAGACATGTGTGGAGTGGATGATTCAGGGATGGTCAGAGAGCAGGACATTGGTTCTGACAAAGGTATTAGAGGTGTAGCAGACTGTTTCCTTCATCAAGGATTTGTTATCCTTGAACTGAGAGGCAACTTAGCATTGAACTAGAAGTCTATACTGTGTGTGTGACCTCAGGTGTGTCCAGCCCCTGTGGGATTGGTTGACTAAGCAAATCAGGATGCCTCATAAAATTAATATTTTAGGCAACAGCAAATACACCTCAATTTGGAGCGTTCCTTAACAGTACATAATTTTGAGTATGGGCATGCTGCAAATCAGAATTCCAAATCTATATAAAATATTGTTTATATATTTTTCATTAACTGGGTATGTGGTACATGTGTGTAGGCGTGCTGGCTTATGTGGTGTGGGATGTGTACACATGTCTACATACATGTAGGAAGGTCTGAGGATGATGTGAGAAATTAGCCTTCACTCTTCTACCTTATTCTTTGGGGCATGATCTCTCACTCAGACCCCAAACTTGTTATGATGGCTTGTCATGGTAGACAACTTACTTTGGGTATCTCCTGTCTTCACCCTTTGAGATTGTAATTACCGAGGGACTGTCACAACCCTTACAGAGGGACTGCCACAACCCCCTAACATTTAGGAGGGTATTTATAGTCCTATCCACAATGTTGTATGGCCAGTGCATTAATCACTGAGCTGACTCCCATGTCCTTATCTCATTTTCTATTTATTAGTATTATTTGATAATTTCATATATTTATATAATGCTATTTGTTCATATTGGCCCCAGCTCATCTCTCTGTGAAATGTATGTAAGTATGTATGTATTTATATATGTATGTATGTATGTATGTATGTATGTATGTATGTATGTATGTATGCATCTGTCTGCCTGTCTATCTGTATCTTCTGCAGAATACTCAGGGTAGACACATTTAGGTTGGTGGCCTAGAAGAAGTTTGTTTTTATTACCTCCATTCAGGTAATGTGAGTTTCTACTCTATGCCTGGTGAAGATGTATAGTTTTCAACCAGGTGGACAGTGATAGTTGTTGGCATTTTGGCTGAGAGTAATTGAATAGAAATTACATGGGGCCTGGCTTAGTGCCCCATGCCTGTCATCCTAGAACATATACCTGAGGCAAGAAAATTGGGTTCATGCCCAACTTGGGCTACATAGCCAGATGTGGTCACAAAATGAACATATATGAGTGTGGTGATTACTGTGTATGTAATCTATAAAGATGAATGAGTGAGGAGTAAGTCAATGGTCAAAGAAGGCCTGGGAAGTTCTCTCTGCTAGGAATTATCCGAGTTCCAACCAGGATGAGAAATCTCACCATGAGAAGTGGTAGACTACAGATGTCAGAGGCAGCATGTGTCAATACCCTAGAATTGAGACAAATAAGAAGAGCCCTATAGGTAAGACCAAAGGAATGTGGCAGACTGGTCAGAATGATTGGAAGGCTTAGGTGGGTTGGGCCCAGTTTGTGGAAGCCTTGCTAGGGTTTGGAGTCTAAAGAGTATGATAGGAAGTTTAAGACAGTAGTGTACAGCCAAATAAGACCCCAGAGCAAGCATAACATTGTGATGTATTGGGTTTAATTTTAAGGTTGGTGAGATGGCTCAGTGGGTAGAGGCAGTTGGCCTCAAGCATAATTCCTGTGTCCCACATAGCAGCAAGAGAGACTATTCCTGAGAGTTGTTCTCTAAAACCCCCAATGTGTGTGAGATACACACACACATGCACACACACACACACACACACACACACACACACACACACACACACACAGTAATATACATATAGTAACTCAATAACACACACAGACACATAAACAATGTATTAATTTAAAATTGTCTGGATTAATTATGAAATAATTATCAGTCATTACTTCAGGAAAGCTAGAACATTTTTGTGAATCTCTGAAAACATCATAGGTCTTTGTGTTCCCTATTTCTAATGGGGCCAGTTTTTGGTTGAAGTGGCTCTGTAGCACCACAGAGGTCCTTTGAACAAGACCCTGGACAATTCCTGGACAGTCTTCAGTATTTCCTTTTTTCCCCCCTCAGCTGCTTCATGTCCTCAGAAAGGTGCACTTCAAGACTCCCGATGGAAGTGAGATTATGTTTGATGCCAATGGAGATTTGGTGACAAAATTTGACATTTTTCAAGGGCAGAAGACCCCCGATGGTGTATTTCACTTGGTCTGTGTTGGCTTGATAGACCCTCAAGCCTCTTCAGGGAACAAAATGATGGTCCAGTTGAAGGAGGATCTCCAAGTGAGTTCCCTGAATGCAAAGATAACTCTTGTCTTAGTGTGTTAAAGCTTGGGGAAATTCTATGTCCAAGGTTAATCATGTCTACTTGTGCATAAAGTAAACGTGGCTCTTGACTGGGCCAGTGAATTTTAACTGACTATGATTTTTAACTTATAAGAGACCTTTATCTGAATAATACACACTCACCAGTAAAAAAATATATATATATCAGAGCTGGGGTTGGAGAGATGTCTCAGTGGATAAAAGTGTTTGCTATGCAAGCACAAGGTCTAGACTTTAGATCTCCAGAACACTTGTACAGGTAACTGGGCAGTGTGGCCCACCTGTGATTTCATTTCTGGAAGGTGGAGTAAATGAGATGCTTAAAGCAAGTTAACTAGTAAGCCTAGCCATGTTTTAAAACCTATCCCTGGGTTTTACTTTGAGCTTCAGTGTGCATAGTGGAAAAGCAATGGAACATGATTCCCAACATTGTCCTTGGGCCTCCACATGTACTCATACATACATGCACATGATCCCAAATGGATGTAAAAGCACACATACACATATTAGCATCATAACCCTTGGGTAAAATGGTGGGGAAGAACATACTAGATTCCCAATTTAGAATCTGCACTTGGTCGTGATTTGAGAGTATTACTTTTGTCTGCGTTCCATGCCTGCTCTGTGAAGAGGAAGATAGTGACTCACTAAGCCAACACCTTCCCATGTGCCACCTAGGAAGTAGACTCAGCAGACACTCTCAGGTTACTTGCTGTGATACATTTCCCCATCCATAACAAATACCCGAGAAACAATATAAAGTGAGGAAATGCTTTTATTGACTCATGATGTGTGAGGTCCAAGGCCACATGGATCCATTGCTTTGGGTGTTTGTGGTTGAAGCAGTATGTCTTGGCAGTAGGCATGTGTGTTAGAAGAGGTCTGCCAATTCATGGGTCCAGTGAGTGGGAGGTGGGTTATAGATAAATAGTTAAACATGTTACGTCTTACCAGTGCAAGTCCCCCAAGACTCACTTCTTCCAGTTAGGACCTATATCCTATTTCCACTCTCTACAACAGTTCATCAAATTATGAATTCACTGAGGAATCAATCCACTCATTAGGTAAGATGCATCAAGATCCAGTGATTCTTTGAAATCCACCATCTGGCAACCTTCGTTTCAATACTCAAAACTTTGGGAAACATTGGATGTTCAAGTGCCAATGTTTACTAAGAAAATGATCATCTGTTTTGAGATAGGCATGTCTGTGTGTGCAATGTGGTGCATAGAAATGCCTCAGCTTCCTGTCCTGTCAGTAGACAAAGAGCTCTGTTCTCTGTAACTTTGTCTATCTTAGATCTGGTGGCATCTTCAGTTTCCTTAAGGTTTCTTCAGGAGGATGAGGTTCCCATTATTGGATTTGTCAAGCATAAAAGACACTTGGTAAATGTTCAGAGGATTCTTTTGAAGTACTTTTTTAATGGTCATGATTTGAGGAGTATTTTTTACTCCTTTCTGTTGTGGCAGAGATCTCAGGATTCTACACTCCCATCTTGATAATCCTTGCAAGGAGATGGAGGTGTGCTAAGAAACACTAAATCAGGTTTTGCAGGTCTCCCATATATTAGAGGACCACTCAGTGTACTGTGAAAGTGTGTGTGTGTGTGTGTGTGTGTGTGTGTGTGTGTGTGTGTGTGAAGGGAGTGGGTACCTACAAATTTTCTCTTTCTGAAGCTTTAGTATTAGAGTTTAAGCAAAAACAACAGGACAGTCAAACTATAAATCTCAGCAGATTCACAAAGGAAGGAAATGGGAAGGAGGAAGAAATATAGCCATGTCTTCTGAGTTAGGCATGGAGGCCAGCAAGCAGCCACAAGGCTGCAGGGAGCATCAGAGAAAGAAAATGTTGAAGTATCAAATGAAGCATGCCCAGGTTGTATCCAAAGAAAGAAAAAAAAGAATAAAGAAAGACCCAATGGTGGTTTTCTGAGTAACTGGGACAAGTAGGCTGACTTGACAGAAGGGCATGGCAGTGCTTCTGTAATGTTTGAAAATATTACAACTGTTTTCTTTCATTTTGCATGAAAAGTGGGTACTTTGTTTCCATGTATATTTGTGTACTATGTGTGCACCTTGTGTCTGTAGAAGTCAGAAGAGGGAATTGGATCCTTTGGAATTTGTGTTACAGTCTGAGGTGCTTTGTGGTTGCTGGGAATTGATGCCTGCTTCTCTGGAGCAGCAGCATTTACTCCTGACAGCTGAACCCTTACCTTCAATTATTGACGTAGGAGCCATAGAGAGACTGGAAAGACAGTATGTCACACTGTTCAGCTAAGTTTTTGAAGCATATAGCCAAGGAAACTTGTATTTAGTTCTTTCTCTAATACATGCAATGATGCCTCTATAGTCTGGCATCACTTTGGACAGAAATGTTTTCTGAAAGGCCTTTCATCTAGTGAGTTGAGAGAAAACTGTTCTGTTCTGCCTCCTCAGGGTGAGGCCAAACACCTGTATCCCTGGAGAGTCACAATGACACTATGCTCCTTGTTACTAGGTGCCCACCTCTGTCTGCAGTGAAAGCTGCCTTCCAGGGTTCAGCCAAGTGCCCAGACTGGGAGCCCCCCACTGCTGTTTTGATTGCAGCCCATGCCCTGAGGGACAGTTTGCAGACCAAAGAGGTAAGGGCATATGGACCTGGAATCTGAGGGATCCACAGGGTCCCTGTGAGCCTCCTGTATTTCTCTGTTGTCTTAGTTACTTAGTTTTTACTGCTGTTAAGAGACACCATGACCAAGGCAGCTTCTAAAAGAAAAGGATTGAATTGGGGGCTTACTTAGAGTTTCAGAGTCCATGAGCATGACAGGAAACATGATGGCAGCCAGGCAGCAATGACACTAGAGCAGTAGATGAGAACTTACTTTCTAATCGAGAGGCAGCTGGCAGGTAGTGATGTGGAGAGTGAGTATCATGGGGGATTTTTGAACTCTCAAAGACCACAGTCAGAAACACACCTCCTCTAAGAAGGCTGTACTTCCTAATCCATCTCCTATAGTCTACTGACTAGGAACTAAACATTCAAATATATGATCCATCATGACAATTCTCATCTACTGAGATGAAACACACCACACCTATATACTGAGATGTTACACAATCTCCACTTTCCTGTGGACTTTTGGTAGGAATACCATTGATAATGCTGCTCTTATAATTGTTTTTAGGTAAGTGTTTTATTGAGACAGACAAGTGCATGTACCATAATTGCGCAGCCTAATGAATTGTACACTAGCAAACACGGCATATGCTTTGGATCCTGAAAAATGGCATCACAGGGTAGTAGTGGTACAGGTCTTGAATCCAAGCACTGGGAGTCAGAGGCTACCTGATCTTTATAAGTGAGTTTGAAAGTAGCCTGGTCTACAGAGTAAATCCCAGAATAGCTAAGGCTAAACAGAAAAATGAAAAAAAAAACCCAAAATAAAAAGAAACATGACATAAGTTATTTCTTTATTTTTAAATTTATTTTTTAAATTAGGTATTTTCTTCATTTACATTTCAAATGCTATCCCCAAATTCCCCCACATGCTCACCCACCCACTCCCCTACCCACCCATTCCTACTTCTTGGCCCTGGCGTTCCCCTGTACTGAGGCATATAAAGTTTGCACTACCAATGGGCCTCTCTTTCCACTAATGGCCGACTAGGCCATCTTCTGATTTATATGCAGTTAGAGACACAAGCTCGGGGTGGGGGTGGGGTATTGGTTAGTTCATAATGTTGTTCCACCTATAGGATTGCAGATCCCTTCAGCTCCTTGGGTACTTTCTCTAGCTCCTCCATTGTGGGCCCTGTGATCCATCCAATAGCTGACTGTGAGCATCCACTTCTGTGTTTGCCAGGCCCCAGCATAGTCTCACAAGAGACAGCCATATCTGGGTCCTTTCAGCAAAATCTTGATAGTGTATGCAATGGTGTAAGCATTTGGAAGCTGATTATGGGAAGGATCCCCAGATATGGCAGTCTCTAGATGGTACATCCTTTCGTCTCAGCTCCAAACTTTTTCTCTGTAACTCCTTCCATGGGTGTTTGTTCCCAATTCTAAGAAGGAGCAAAGTGTCCACTCTTGGTCTTCGTTCTTCTTGAGTTTCATGCGTTTAGCAAATTGTATCTTATATCTTGGTTATTCTAAGTTTCTGGGCTAATATCCACTTATCAGTGAGTACACATTGTGCGAGTTCTTTTGTGATTGGGTTACCTCACTCAGGATGATGACCTCCAGGTCCATCCATTTGCCTAGGAATTTCATAAATTCTTTTTAATAGTTGAGTAGTACACCATTGTGTAAATGAACCATATTTTCTGTATCCATTCCTCTGTTGAGAAGCATCTGGGTTCTTTCCAGCTTCTGGATATTATAAATAAGGCTGCTATGAACATAGTGGAGCATGTGTCCTTCTTATCGGTTGGAACATCTTCTGGATATATGCCCAGGAGAGGTATTGCGGGATCCTCTGGTAGTACCATGTCCAATTTTCTGAGGAACTGCCAGACTGATTTCCAGAGTGGATGAACAAGCTTGCAATCCCACCAACAATGGAGGAGTGTTCCCCTTTCTCCACATCCTCGCCAACATCTGCTGTCACCTGAATTTTTGATCTTAGCCATTCTGACTGGTGTGAGATGGAATCTCAGGGTTGTTTTGATTTGCATTTCTCTGATGATTAAGGATGCTGAACATTTTTTCAGGTGCTTCTCAGCCATTCGGTATTCCTCAGGTTAGAATTCTTTGTTTAGCTCTGAGCCCCAATTTTAATGGGGTTATTTGATTTTTTGGAGTCCACCTTCATGAGTTCTTTATATATATTGGATATTAGTCCCCTGTCTGATTTAGGATAGGTAAAGATCCTTTCCCAATCTGTTGGTGGCCTTTTTGTCTTATTGATGGTGTCTTTTGCCTTACAGAAGCTTTGCAGTTTCATGAGGTCCCATTTGTCAATTCTCGATCTTACAGCACAAGCCATTGCTGTTCTATTCAGGAATTTTCCCCCTGTGCCCATATCTTCAAGGCTTTTTCCCACTTTCTCCTCTATATGTTTCAGTGTCTCTGGTTTTATGTGGAGTTCCTTGATCCACTTAGATTTGACCTTAGTACAAGGAGATAGGAATGGATCGATTTTTATTCTTCTACATGATAACCACCAGTTTTGCCAGCACCATTTTTTGAAAATGCTGTCTTTCTTCCACTCAATGTTTTTAGCTCCCTTGTCGAAGATCAAGTGACCATAGGTGTGTGGGTTCATTTCTGGGTCTTCAATTCTATTCCATTGGTCTACTTGTCTGTCACTATACCAGTACCATGCAGTTTTGATCACAATTGCTCTGTAGTAAAGCTTTAGGTCAGGCATGGTGATTCCACCAGAGGTATTTTTATCCTTGAGAAGAGTTTTTGCTATCCTAGGTTTTTTGTTATTCCAGATGAATTTGCAGATTGCTCTTTCTAATTCGTTGAAGAATTGAGTTGGAATTTTGATGGGTATTGCATTGAATCTGTAGATTGCTTTTGGCAAGACAGCCATTTTTACAATGTTTATCCTGCCAATCCATGAGCATGGGAGATCTTTCCATCTTCTGAGATCTTTAATTTCTTTCTTCAGAGCCTTGAAGTTCTTATCATACAGATCTTTCACTTCCGTAGTTAGAGTCAGGCCAAGAAATTTTATGTTATTTGTGACTATTGAGAAGGGTGTTTTTTCCCTAATTTCTTTCTCAGCCTGTTTATCCTTTGTGTACAGAAAGGCCATTTACTTGTTTGAGTTAATTTTATATCCAGCTACTTCACCGAAGCTGTTTATCAGGTTTAGGAGTTCTCTGGTGGAATTTTTAGGGTCACTTATATATACTATCATATCATCTGCAAAAAGTGATATTTTGACTTCATCTTTTGTAATTTGTATCCCCTTGATCTCCTTTTGTTGTCGAATTGTTCTGGCTAGGACTTCAAGTACTATGTTGAAGAGGTAGGGAGAAAGTGGTCAGCCTTGTCTAGTCCCTGATTTTAGTAGGATTGCTTCAAGCTTCTCACCATTTACTTTGATGTTGGCTACTGGTTTGCTGTAGATTGCTTTTATCATGTTTAGGTATGGGCCTTGAATTCCTGATCTTTCCAAGACTTTTATCACGAATGGGTGTTGGATTTTATTAAATGCTTTTTTCAAATCTAACGAGATGATCATGTGGTTTTTGTCCTTGAGTTTGTTTATATAATGGATTACATTGATGGATTTTTATATATTAAACCATCCCTGCATCCCTGGAATAAAACCTACTTGGTCACGATGGATGATTGCTTTAATGTGTTCTTGGGTTTGGTTAGAGAGAATTATTTTTTAATTAGGTATTTTCCACATTTACATTTTCAATGCTATCCCAAAGGTCCCCCATACCCACCCCCCCAATCCCCTACCCACCCACTCCCCCTTTTTGGCCCTGGCGTTCCCCTGTACTGGGGCATATAAAGTTTGCAAGTCCAATGGGCCTCTCTTTGCAGTGATGGCCGACTAGGCCATCTTTCGATACATATGCAGCTAAAGACAAGAGCTCCCAGGTACTGGTTAGTTCATATTGTTGTTCCACTTATAGGGTTGCAGTTCCCTTTAGTTCATTGGGTGATTTCTCTAGTTCCTCCATTGGGGGCCCTGTGGTCCATTCAATAGCTGACTGTGAGCATCCACTTCTGCGTTTGCTAGGCCCTGGCATAGTCTCACAAGAGACAGCTATATGTGGGTCCTTTCAGCAAAATCTTGCTAGTGTATGCAATGGTGTCAGCGTTTGGAAGCTGATCATGAGATGGATCTCTGGATATGGCAATCACTAGATGGTCCATCCTTTCGTCATACTTCCAAACTTTGTCTCTGTAACTCCTTCCATGGGTGTTTTGTTTCCTATTCTAAGAAGGGGCAAAGTGTCCACACTTTGGTCTTCGTTCTCTTGAGTTTAATGTTTTTAGCAAATTATATCTTATATCTTGGGTATCCCAAGTTTCTGGGCTAATATCCACTTATCAGTGAGTACACATTGTGCAAGTTCCTTTGTGATTGGGTTACTTCACTCAGGATGATCCACACCAGGTCCTTCCATTTGCCTAGGAATTTCATAAATTCATTTTTTTAATAGCTGAGTAGTATTCCATTGTGTAAATGTACCACATTTTCTGTATCCATTCCTCTCTTGAGGCGCATCTGGGTTCTTTCCAGCTTCTGGCTATTATAAACAAGGCTTCTATGAACATAGTGGAGCATGTGTTCTTCTTACCGGTTGGGACATCTTCTGGATATATGCCCAGGAGATGTATTGCGGGATCCTCTGGTAGTACTATGTCCAATTTTCTGAGGAACCTCCAGACTGATTTCCAGAGTGGTTGTACAAGCTTGCAATCCCACCAACAATGGAGGAGTGTTCCCCTTTCTCCACATCCTCGCCAACATCTGCTGTCACCTGAATTTTTGATCTTAGCCATTCTGACTGGTGTGAGATGGAATCTCAGGGTTGTTTTGATTTGCATTTCTCTGATGATTAAGGATGCTGAACATTTTTTTTCAGTTGCTTCTCAGCCATTCGGTATTCCTCAGGTTAGAATTCTTTGTTTAGCTCTGAGCCCCAATTTTAATGGGGTTATTTGATTTTTTGGAGTCCACCTTCATGAGTTCTTTATATATATTGGATATTTCTTACACGCGTTCTCACGACCGGCCAGGAAGAACACAACAAACCAGAATCTTCTGCAGCAAAACTTTATTGCTTACATCTTCAGGAGCAAGCGTGCAAACCTCAAAACCCCAAAACGAAAGCGAAAGCCCGTCCCTCTTAAGGAGAGTTATCCTTCGCCTAGGACGTATCACTCCCTGATTGGCTGCAGCCCATGGCCGAGTTGTAGTCACGGGGAAGGCAGAGCACATGGGGTGGAGAACACATGCGCAGATTATTTGTTTACCACTTAGAACACAGCTGTCAGCGCCATCTTGTAACGGCGAATGTGGGGGCGGCTTCCCACAGATATTAGTCCCCTGTCTGATTTAGGATAGGTAAAGATCCTTTCCCAATCTGTTGGTGGCCTTTTTGTCTTATTGATGGTGTCTTTTGCCTTACAGAAGCTTTGCAGTTTCATGAGGTCCCATTTGTCAATTCTCGATCTTACAGCACAAGCCATTGCTGTTCTATTCAGGAATTTTCCCCCTGTGCCCATATCTTCAAGGCTTTTCCCCACTTTCTCCTCTATAAGTTTCAGTGTCTCTGGTTTTATGTGGAGTTCCTTGATCCACTTAGATTTGACCTTAGTACACGGAGATAGAAATGGAACAATTCGCATTCTTCTACATGATAACCGCCAGTTGTGCCAGCACCATTTGTTGAAAATGCTGTCTTTTTTCCACTGGATGGTTTTAGCTCCCTTGTCAAAGATCAGGGGAACATAGGTGTGTGGGTTCATCTCTGGGTCTTCAATTCTGTTCCATTGGTCTACTTGTCTGTCTCTATACCAGTACCATGCAGTTTTGATCACAATTGCTCTGTAGTACAGTTTTAGGTCTGGCATGGTGATTCCACCAGAGGTTCTTTTATCCTTGAGAAGAGTTTTTGCTATCCTCGGTTTTTTTGTTATTCCAGATGAATCTGCCCATTGCCCTTTCTAATTCGTTGAAGAATTTAGTTGGAATTTTAATGGGGATTGCATTGAATCTGTAGATGGCTTTTGGCATGATAGCCATTTTTACAATGTTGATCCTGCCAATCCATGAGCATGGGAGATCTTTCCATCTTCTGAGATCTTCTTTAATTTCTTTCTTTAGGGACTTGAAGTTCTTATCATACAGATCTTTCACTTCCTTAGTTAGAGTCAGGCCAAGGTATTTTATATTATTTGTGACTATTGAGAAGGGTGTTGTTTCCCTAATTTCTTTCTCAGCCTGTTTATCTTTTGTATACAGAAAGGCCATTGACTTGTGTGAGTTAATTTTATATCCAGCTACTTCATTGAAGCTGTTTTTCAGGCTTAGGAGTTCTCTGGTGGAATTTTTAGGGTCACTTATATATACTATCATATCATCTGCAAAAAATGATATTTTGACTTTTTCCTTTCCAATTTGTATCCCCTTGATCTCCTTTTGTTGTCGAATTGCTCTGGCTAGGACTTCAAGTACAATGTTGAATAGGTAGGGCGAGAGTGGACAGCCTTGTCTAATCCCTGATTTTAGTGGGATTGCTTCCAGCTTCTCACCATTTACTTTGATGTTGGCTATTGGTTTGCTGTAGATTGCTTTTATCATGTTTAGGTATGGGCCTTGAATTCCTGATCTTTCCAAGACTTTTATCATGAATGGGTGTTGGATTTTGTCAAATGCATCTAACGAGATGATCATGTGGTTTTTGTCTTTGAGTTTGTTTATATACTGGATTACATTGATGGATTTTTGTATATTAAACCATCCCTGCATCCCTGGGATGAAGCCTACTTGGTCAGGATGGATGATTGTTTTGATGTGTTCTTGGATTCGGTTAGCAAGAACTTTATTGAGGATTTTTGCATCGATATTCATAAGAGAAATTGGTCTGAAGTTCTCTATCTTTGTTGGGTCTTTTTGTGGTTTAGGTATCAGAGTAATTGTGGCTTCATAGAATGAGTTAGGTAGAGTACCTTACGTTTCTATTTTGTGGAATAGTTTGTGAAGAACTGGAATTAGGTCTTCTTTGAAGGTCTGATAGAACTCTGCACTAAACCCATCTGGTCCTGGCCTTTTTTGGCTGGGAGACTATTAATAACTGCTTCTATTTCTTTAGGGGATATGGGACTGTTTAGATGGTCAACTTGATCCTGACGCAACTTTGGTACCTGGTATCTGTCCAGAAATTTGTTCATTTCGTCCAGGTTTTCCAGTTTTGTTGAGTATAGCCTTTGTAGAAGGATCTGATGGTGTTTTGGATTTCTTCAGGATCTGTTGTTATGTCTCCCTTTTCATTTCTGATTTTGTTAATTAGGATTTTGTCCCTGTGCCCTCTAGTGAGTCTAGCTAAGGGTTTATCTATCTTGTTGATTTTCTCAAAGAACCAACTCCTCGTTTGGTTAATTCTTTGAATAGTTCTTCTTGTTTCCACTTGGTTGATTTTACCCCTGAGTTTGATTATTTCCTGCCTTCTACTCCTCTTGGGTGAATTTGCTTCCTTTTCTTCTAGACCTTTTAGGTGTGTTGTCAAGCTGCTAATGTGTGCTCTCTCTAGTTTCTTTTTGGAGGCACTCAGAGCTATGAATTTTCCTCTTAGGAATGCTTTCATTGTGTCCCATAAGTTTGGGTATGTTGTGGCTTCATTTTCATTAAACTCTAAAAAGTCCTTAATTTCTTTCTTTATTCCTTCCTTGACCAAGGTATCATTGAGAAGAGTGTTGTTCAGTTTCCACGTGAATGTTGGCTTTCTATTATTTATTTTGTTATTGAAGATCAGCCTTAGTCCATCGTGATCTGATAGGATGCATGGGACAATTTCAATACTTTTGTATATGTTGAGGCTTGTTTTGTGACCAATTATGTGGTCAATTTTAGAGAACGTACCATGAGGTGCTGAGAAGAAGGTATATCCTTTTGTTTTAGGATAAAATGTTTTGTAGATATTTGTTAAGACCATTTGTTTCATCACTTCTGTTAGTTTCACTGTGTCCCTGTTTAGTTTCTGTTTCCATGATCTGTCCATTGGTATAAGTGGTGTATTTAAGTCTCCCACTATTATTGTGTGAGGTGCAATGTGTGCTTTGAGCTTTACTAAAGTTTCTTTAATGAATGTGGCTGCCCTTGTATTTGGAGCATAGATATTTAGAATTGAGAGTTCCTCTTGGAGGATTTTACATTTGATGAGTATGAACTGTCCCTCCTTGTCTTTTTTGATTATTTTGGGTTGGAAGTCGATTTTGTTAGATATTAGAATGGCTACTCCAGCTTGTTTCTTCATACCATTTGCTTGGAAAATTGTTTTCCAGCCTTTCATTCTGAGGTAGTTTCTATCTTTTTCTCTGAGATGAGTTTCCTGTAAGCAGCAAAATATTGGGTCTTGTTTGTGTAGCCAGTTTGTTAGTCTATGTCTTTTTATTGGGGAGTTGAGACCATTGATATTAAGAGATATTAAGGAAAAGTAATTGTTGCTTCCTGTTATTTTTGTTGTTAAAGTTGGCATTCTGTTCTTGTGGCTGTCTTCTTTTAGTTTTGTTGAGGGATTATCTTCATGTTTTTTCTAGGGCGTGGTTCCCGTCCTTGTATTGGTTTTTTTCTGTTATTATTCTTTGAAGGGCTGGATTCGTAGAGAGATAATGGGTGAATTTAGTTTTGTCATGGAATACTTTGGTTTCTCCATCTATGGTAATTGAGAGTTTGGCTGGGTATAGTAGCCTGGGCTGGAATTTGTGTTCTCTTAGTGTCTATATATCATCTGTCCAGGCTCTTCTGGCTTTCATAGTCCCTGGTGAAAAATCTGGTGTAATTCTGATAGGCTTGCCTTTATATGTTACTTGACCTTTTTCCCTTACTGCTTTTAGTATTCTATCTTTATTAAGTGCATTTGATGTTCTGATTATTATGTGTCGGGAGGAAATTCTTTTCTGGTCCAGTCTATTTGGAGTTTTGTAAGCTTCTTGTATGTTCATAGGCATCTCTTTCTTTAGATTTGGGAAGTTTTCTTCAATAATTTTGTTGAAGATGTTTGCTGGTCCTTTGTGTTCAAAATCTTCATTCTCATCCACCCCTATTATCCGTAGTTTGGTCTTCTCATTGTGTCCTGGATTTCCTGGATGGTTTGAGTTAGGATCTTTTTGCATTTTCCATTTTCTTTGATTGTTGTGCCAATGTTCTCTATGGAATCTTCTGCACCTGAGATTCTCTCTTCCATCTCTTGTATTCTGTTGCTGATGCTGGCATCTATGATTCCAGATTTCTTTCCTAGGGTTTCTATCTCCAGCGTTGCCTCACTTTGGGTTTTCTTATTGTGTCTACTTCCCTTTTTAGGTCTAGTATGGTTTTGTTCATTTTCATCACCTCTTTGGATGTGTTTCCCTGTTTTTCTATAAGGACTTCTATCTGTTTGGTTGTGTTTTCCTGTTTTTCTTTAAGGACTTGTAACTCTTTAGCAGTGTTCTCCTGTATTTCTTTAAGTGAGTTATTAAATTCCTTCTTTATGTCCTCTACCTTCATCATGAGATATGCTTTTAAATCCAGGTCTACCTTTTCAGGTGTGTTAGCGTGCCCTGGACTGGGCGAAGTGGGCTTTCTGGGTTCTGATGATGGTGAATGGTACTGGTTTCTGTTAGTAGGATTCTTACGTTTACCTTTCGCCATCTGTCAATCTCTGGAGTTAGTTGTTATAGTTGTCTTTGTTTAGAGATTGTTCCTCTGTTGATTTTGTTACCCTCTATCAGCAGACGTGGGAGACTAGCTCTCTCCTCTGAGTTTCAGTGGTCAGAGCAGTCTCTGCAGGCAAGCTCTCCTCTTTCAGGGAAGGTGCACAGTTATCTGGTGTTTGGACCTCCTCCTGGCTGAAGATGAAGGCCCAAAACAGGATCTTTCCCAGAAGCTGTGTTGCTTTGGCCAGGAAGGTGGCCGGTTGTCTGGAGCCGAAGATGGCGCCGCCTCTGAAGCTCTGTGGCTCTCGCCTGTCCCAGAAACGGCTGGCCTCTGTATTCCACACTGTCAACCGTGCAGCCTGCCCTCCTCGGAGTCCCGGAGCCAAGGAGGCTCCCTCCGGGGCCTGAGGCACAAACCTCTCGGGCCGGGTGGACCCCTGTGCTCTCACCAGGAAGGTGGCCGGTTGTCTGGAGCCGAAGATCTAGCGAGAATTTTATTGAGGATTTTTGCATCGATATTCATAAGGGAAATTGGTCTGAAGTTCTCTATCTTTGTTGGATCTTTTCCTTGGTTTAGGTATCAGAGTAATTGTGGCTTCATTGAACGAGTTGGGTAGAGTTCCCTCTACTTCTATTTTGTGGAATAGTTTGTGCAGAACTGGGATTAGATCTTCTTTGAAGGTTTGTTAGAACTCTGCACTAAACCCATCTGGTCCTGGACTTTTTTTGGCTGGGAGACTATTAATGACTGCTTCTATTATTTTGGGGATATGGGACTGTTTAGATCGTTAACTTGATCCTGATTTAACTTTGGTACCTGGTATATGTCTAGAAATTTATCCATTTCATGCTGGTTTTCCAGTTTATTTGAGTATAGCCTTTTGTAGAAGGATGTGATTGTGTTTTGGATTTCTTCAGGATCTGTTGTTATGTCTCCCTTTTCATTTCTGATTTTGTTAATTAGGATGTTGTCCCTTTGCCCTCTAGTGAGTCTAGCTAAGGGTTTATCTATCTTGTTGATTTTCTCAAAGAACCAACTCCTCATTTGGTTTGTTCTTTGAATAGTTCTTCTTGTTTCCACTTGGTTGATTTCACCCCTGAGTTTGATTATTTCCTGCCGTCTACTCCTCTTGGGTGAATTTGCTTCCTTTTTTTCTAGAGCTTTTAGATGTGTTCTCAATGCTGCTAATGTGTGCTCTCTCCAGTTTCTTCTTGGAGGCACTCAGAGCTATGAGTTTCCCTCTTAGAAATGCTTTCATTGTGTCCAATAGGTTTGGGTATGTTGTGGCTTCATTTTCATTAAACTCTAAAAAGTCTTTAATTTCTTTCTTTATTCCTTCCTTGACCAAGGTATCATTGAGAAGAGTGTTGTTCAGTTTCCACGCGAATGTTGGCTTTCCCTTATTTATGTTGTTATTGAAGATCAGCCTTAGTCTATGGTGGTCTGATAGGATACCTGGGACAATTTCAATATTTTTGTATCTGTTGAGACCTGTTTTGTGACCAATTATATGGTCAGTTTTGGAGAAGGTCCCATGAGGTTCTGAGAAGAAGGTATATCCTTTTGTTTTAGGATAAAATGTTCTGTAGATATCTGTTAAGACCATTTGTTTCATCACTTCTGTTAATTTCACTGTGTCCCTGTTTAGTTCCTGTTTCCACGGTCTGTCCATTGATGCAAGTGGTATGTTGAAGTCTCCCACTATTATTGTGTGAGGTGCAATGTGTGCTTTGAACTTTACTAAAGTATCTTTAATGAATGTGGCTGCCCTTGCATTTGGAGCATAGATATTCAGAATTGAAAGTTCCTTTGGAGGATTTTACCTTTGATGAGTATGAAGTGCCCCTCCTTCTCTTTTTTGATAACTTTGGGTTGGAGGTCGATTTTATCCGATATTAGAATGGCTACTCCAGCTTGTTTCTTCAGACCATTTGCTTGGAAAATTGTTTTCAACCTTTTTCTCTGAGGTAGTGTCTGTCTTTTTCCCTGAGATGGCTTTTCTATAAGCAGCGAATCGTTGGGTTCTGTTTGCGTAGACAGTCTGTTAGTCTATGTCTTTTTATTGGGGAATTGAGTCCATTGATATTAAGAGATATTAAGTAAAAGTAATTGTTGCTTCCTATTATTTTTGTTGTTAAAGTTGGCATTCTGTTCTTGTGGCTGTCTTCCTTTAGGTTTGTTGAAGGATTACCTTCTTGCTTTTTCTAGGACGTGGTTTCCGTCCTTGTATTTGTTTTTTTCTGTTATTTTTCTTTGAAGGGTGGGATTCGTGGAAAGATAATGTGTGAATTTGGTTCTGTTGTGGAATACTTTTGTTTCTCCATCTAAATAATTGAAAGTTTGTCTGGGTATAGTAGCCTGGGTTGGCACTTGTGTTCTCTTAGTGTCTGTATAACATCTGTCCAGGCTCTTCTGGCATTCATAGTCTCTGGTGAAAAATCTGATGTAATTCTGATAGGCTTTTCTTTATATGTTACTTGACCTTTCCCCCTTACTGCTTTTAATATTCTGTCTTTATTTAGTGCATTTGTTGTTCTGATTATTATGTGTTGGGAGGAATTTCTTTTTTGGTCCAGTCTATTTGGAGTTCTGTAGGCTTCTAGTATGTTCATGGGCATTTCTTTCTTTAGGTTTGTGAAGTTTTCTTCTATAATTTTGTTGAAGATATTTGCTGGTCCTTTGAGTTGAAAATCTTCATTCTCATCTACTCCTACTATCCGTCGGTTTGGTCTTCTCATTGTGTCCTGGATTTCCTGAATGTTTTGAGTTAGGATCTTTTTGCATTTTGTATTTTTTTTTGATTGTTTTGCCGATGTTCTCTATGGAATCTTCTGCTCCTGAGATTCTCTCTTTCATCTCTTGTATCCTGTTTTTGTTTTTTTGTTTTTTTTGTCTTTTTTGTCTTTTTGTGTTTTGTTTTTGAGACAGGGTTTCTCTGTATAGCCCTGGCTTTCCTGGAACTCACTTCGTAGACCAGGGTGGCCTCGGACTCAGAAATCTGCCTGTCTCTGCCTCCCGAGTGCTGGGATTAAAGGTGTGTGCCACCATGCCTGGCTTCATCTCTTGTATTCTGTTGCTGATGCTCGAATCTATGGTTCCAGCTTTCTTTCCTAGGGTTTCTATCTCCAGCGTTGCTTCACTCTGGGTTTTCTTTATTGTGTTTACTTCCCTTTTTAGGTCTTGGTTGGTTTTATTCAATTCCATCACCTGTTTGGTCGTGCTTTCCTGCAATTCTTTAAGGAATTTTTGTGCTTCCTTTTTAAGGTCTTCTACCTGTTTAGCAGTGTTCTCCTGTATTTCTTTGAGTGAGTTATTAAAGTCCTTCTTGATGTCCTTTACTATCATCATGAGATATGCTTTTAAATTCGGGTCTAGCTTTTCGGGTGTGTTGGTGTGCACTGGACTGTCTGAGGTGGGAGTCCTGGGTTCTGATGATGGTGAGTATTCTTGGTTTTTGTTAGTAAGATTCTTATGCTTACCTTTCACCATCTGGTAATCTCTGCAGTTCGTTGATTTAGTTGTCTCTGGTTAGAGATGTTCCTTTCGTGATTCTGTTAGTGTCTATCAGCAGACCTGGGAGACTATCTCTTTTCTCTGAATTTCAGTGGTCAGAGCACTCTCTGCAGGCAAGCTCTCCTCTTACAGGGAAGGTGCACAGATATCTGGCTTTCAGACTTCCCTTCTGGCCGAAGATGAAGGCCCAAAACAGGACCTGTCCCAGAAGCTGTTTTGCTACTGTAGTCCACACTCTCACCTGTGCAGACTACTTTTGGTGGAGTCCCGGAACCAAGATGTCTGTCACAGATGCTCAGGCAAAACCCTCCCAGGCCGGGCCGACACCTATCCTCTGGCCGGAAAGGTGCCCGGATGTCTGGAGCCCGAAAAGGGTGCTGACTCAGAAGCTCTGTGGCTCCTGCCTGTCCCAGAAGCTGTTAACTTCTGTAGTGCACACTCTCACCTGTGCAGACTACTTTTGGCGGAGTCCTGGAACCAAGATGTCTGCCGCCCGGCATAAGTTATTTTTATAAGCTGCTACTTGTCTCATAAAAATACCATGACTTCTATGTGGACTGATGAATTTCACTTGTGTTTTAAACCTCTTATAAGAGGGATTGCATGATGGATTTTCTGCAACTTTCTTCTTTCACTGTATTAATTAGGTGAATATGAGAGGTTGAATGGTAACAGATCACCAAATTCTAGGCTCCATTTCTATAGAACTAACTCCTTTACATGCTGAAATCGGGAAATGCATAGTCAAGTTGCCATCAGGGTTTGTTTTGTTGTGTGTATGTGTGCGTGTGTGTGTGTGTGTGTGTGTGTGTGTGTGTGTGTGTGTGTCCTCTTCTTGGTTTGTTGTTTAGTTTTGAGACAAGATTTTACTAGGCAGCCTTGTCTGGCATGTATCTCACCTTTTTGACCAGGCTGATGATGAACTGAAAGTTTTCTTCCTCTGCTTCTTAAGTGCTGAGATTAAATCATGCATAGCCACACCCTGCTCCAAGTCCCTCTTCTCATTAGAATATCAGTCCTGTTGGAACTAGAGTCTACCTTTGAGACCTCATTTAACCTTGTTTACATTATCTCCAGTTTATTCACTCAAAAATATTGAGCAATCTCATTTTGAGATACTTAGGGACAAAACTTCAACAGATATATTTTGGGGGTAGGATTCAGTCTCAAACATTTGTTAATGTGTTCATTTACTGATACACTTGGAGAAAAAAATGCAGTATTAAAAGCTCACATAATTGAAGTGGTGAGTGTAGTTGACTCTGTGATCTCTAGGTTCAGTGAGATTTCCTGTCTTAACAACTAAGGTGGAGAGGGTCTAGAAAGGTGGTTTAGCAGTTAGAAGCACCCACATGGTGGCTCACAATCATGTGTAATTACAGTTTCAGGATATCTGATGCCATCTTATGACTTCTGATGGTACCATTGATATATATGGACAAAACACTCAACAAGTAAATTAAATAGTAAAAAAAAAAAAACAAAAAAGTTGTTGAGCCTTGTGAAATGGGTTTAAGCACTTGCTGTCAGTGTTGACAACCTCAGATCAGCTCCTGAGACCCACTTGGGGAAAGGAATGGATCAAATTTCTGAAAGTTGTTATGACCTTCAAGTACATACTATGGCATATCTGTAACTACACACATGCATACACACACCAAAATGCATAAATAAATTTGATAAGAAACATAAGCTTTGGGAAATGATTGAGAAACAATATCTGATGATATTCTATGATCTCTACATGCATGTGCATCCAGCACACATACATGTATGTACATGCAAACAAGCACATACACAAGCTAATATAAGTTAAGAATAGTGGGGCAGTGTTATAATTACAGCATTTAAGAGGGTGAGGAAGGAGGCTGAGGAGTTCTAGGTAACCTGCTACACACCTACTTCAAGGCCAGCCTGAATTACAGGAGACATTGATTTAAGACACAAAATCACCACATAAAAGATATATAGAGTGTGCACTTTCTTTGTGCCATTACCTCTAACATTATCCATTCCAGCCTGGGTCGCCAAGAATAATTCATAAATATATTAATTGATGGAGAGGGTGCAAGAGAAGCTAAAGCTTTGGATAACTTCCTTCAGAGCTAGTATAGTTCCTATAGTGTTACAGAAATGGTGTCTATGTGTCTCCCACAGACATGAAGAGATGTCTTCTGTGCCCCAAGGAGCAGTACTCGAGCCACACCAGAGACCATTGCCTGCCCAGGACAGAGATCTTCCTGGCCTTTGAGGAACCACTGGGATTCATATTGGCTTTGGTAGCACTCTTGCTGGCTGGTCTGGCTGTCCTGGTTCTTGGAGTGTTCCTGAAGCACCGGGATACACCTGTGGTTAGGGCCAACAACAGAACTCTGAGCTACTTCCTCCTGATCTCTCTTTCCCTGTGTGCCCTGTGTGCCTTGCTCTTCCTTGGGAGACCCACTGTCACCACCTGCCTCCTCCGTCAGACCACCTTTGCTGTGGTGTTCACAGTGGCTGTCTCCTCTGTTCTGGCCAAGACTCTCACAGTAGTCTTGGCATTCAAAGTCACCAGACCACGAAGCAGGATCCAGATATGCCTGAGCCCTGGTACTTCAACCTTAGTGGTCCTCATTGCTTCCTTAATACAGGTTGTTCTCTGTGGGGTGTGGTTGGCCACCTTCCCACCATTCCCAGACAAGGATATGCTCTCAGAGCCCCAGCACATTGTCATCCAATGCCATGATGGTTCTGGTGCCACCTTCTTCTGTGTGCTGGGCTACTTGGGTTTCCTGGCAGGGGGTACCTTCTCTGTGGCTTTTCTGGCTAGAGACTTACCAGATGTCTTCAATGAGACCAAGTTCCTCACCTTCAGCATGTTGCTCTTCTGCAGTGTCTGGACAGCCTTCCTTCCCCTGTACTACAGTGCCCGGGGAAAGTCCACCGTGGCTGTAGAGATCTTCTCCATCCTGGCCTCTACCGCTGGACTTCTGGGTGGCATCTTTATTCCCAAGTGCTGCATCATCTTACTGAAACCTGAGAAGAACACTTCTTCCTGGCTCAGGCAAGGCCATCATGTATAGCAGGATAGGCAGAGTTAGATGCTCCACAGAAGGTGTTAGTCCTCAGGGGTTTCACCAGGAGTAAGTGCTTGATTTTGACTCATTGTTTCTTTGTGTATCAAAACAATATTTAAAGGGCAGATAAAGATTCAAGTAAGATACTTAGGACAAAACAAAAGTGACTGTTATGTTTAGAGTGGACATATAGATGGTCACTGACTGTCCTGTCCATATGTATTGCCGAAAGTCATCACAGTTAAGAAACTTGGAAAGGGGAGCTCAGAAGATAGCACAATGGGCAAAAATTCTTGCCAGTAAGCATGGAAATTTGAGTGTGTTACCCAGGACCCACATGGTGGATGTAGTGAAGTGACATCACTAATTTGTACTTTGAACTCTGTCTGACAACCACAGAACATCAGTCATATCCATATACACAAAGTATCAGTGCACATGTGGGGAAATTGTCATAAAGTGATGAAGATGACGATGATAATGATGATGTGGTCAAGGCTTGCTGAGCATGTGCACAACTGATAGGCAGATTGTTGATCTGTCTTTTTTTGTTTTGAACGGAGCCGTACTGATAGTTCAACCTCTCATTGACAGTTCATTCATAGACTTACCATATGATTTATCACTCTCACACTTAGATATATACCCAAGAAAAATAAACTACATGTGTAAAGCCTGTGAATCTTAAGAGAAGCATTATTTATATACAAAAATTTGAGAGAATCTAGATGTTTACCAGTTGATGAATGGTATGGCTTACTCAATGATTAGGGCATTTTTTATAAATAAGAAATAAATAGGCAGACCTTGGACAAAAACTCTGCAGCCAGTCCCACAACACCCAGAGGAAACTCCACTCCCAGGTGCTCTAACACACCCAAGATCATAGGATCAGAAGTGAGGAGGACACAACATCTGTCAAAACACTGCCATCAGTAACTGGTACCAGTGGGATCCAGGAACATAGGAACCCTGCCTGACCAGTGGCATTGGGTTCTTTCTGGTTTGAGCCGGAGCTCTGAACATACCTTGGGTGCAAACTCGGCAGCCAGTCCCACAATATTCTGAGGAAGCTCCACTCCCAGGTGCTCTAACACACCCATGATCCCAGGAGCTTGGTCACATCAAGATCTCAGGGTCCCAAAGGCAGCTTGACTCTCAGGAAGTCTGACACACCCAGGATCTCAGGATCACAGGATCCTAGAATCACAGGATCACAGAGATAGCTGAACTCTGTGGAGTTCTGACACAACCAGGATCACAGGAAGGACAGGCTACAGTCAGATATAGAGAGGGCAGGTAGCACTAGCGATAACCAGATGGCAGGAGGCAAGCATATAAGAACATAAGCAACAAAAACCAAGGTTACTTGGCATCATCAGAAGCCAATTCTCACACCATAGCAAGTCCTGGATACACCATCACACCAGAAAAGCAAATTAGGATCTAAAATCACTTCTTGTGATGATGATAGAGGACTTTAGGAAGGAGATAAGTAACTTCCTTAAAGCAATACATGAGAACACAGTTAAACAGCTAGAAACCCTTAAAGAGGAAACATAAAAATCCCTTAAAGAATTTCAGGAAAATATAATCTAACAGGCAAAGGAAATGAACAAAACCATACAAGATCTAAAAATGGAAATAGAAACAATAAAAAATCACAAAGGGAGACAACAGTGGACATAGATAACCTAGGAAAGACACCAGTAGTCATAGATGCAAGCATCACCAACAGAACACAAGAGATAGAAGAGAGAATCTCAGGTGCAGAAGATACCGTAGAAAACATTGATACAACAGTCAAAGAAAATGCAAAAGGTAAAAAGCTCCTAACCCAAAACATCCAGGACACAATGAGAAGACCAAACCTATGGATAAAATGTATAGAAGAGAGTGAAGATTCCCAACTTAAAGGGCCAGTAAATATCTTCAACAAAATTGTAGAAGAAAACTTCTCTAACCTAAAGAAAGAGATGCCCATGAACTTACAAGAAGCCTACAGAACTCCAAACAGACTAGACCAGAAAAGAAATTTCTCCCATCACGTAATAATCAAAACACCAAATGCACTAAACAAAGACAGACATTAAAAGCAGCAAGGGAAAAAAGTCAAGTAACATATAAAGTATGAATCAGAATTACAGCAGACTTTTCACCAGAGACTAGGAAAGCTAGAAAATCCTGGGCAGATGTCATTCTGACCCTAAGAGATCACAAATGCCTGTCCAGGCTACTATACCCAGCAAAACTCCTAATTACCATAGACAGAGAAAATAAGATATTCTATGACAAACCCAAGTTTAAACAATATTTTTCCATAAATCCAGCCCTACATTGGATAATAGATGGAAGACACCAACACAAGGAGGGAAACTAGAAAAAAGCATGAAAGTAATATTTCAGTGAACCCCAAAGAAGATAGCCGTGCAAACAGAATCCCACCTCCAACAACAAAAATAACAGGAACTAACAATCACTTTTTCTTAATATCTCTTAACATCAATGGCCTCAGCTCCTCAATAAAAAGACATAGACTAACAGACTGGATATGTAAACATGACCCATCATTTTGCTGCATACAGAAAACGCACCTCAGTGACAAAGACAGACACTAACTCAGAGTAAAAGGCTGGAAAACAATTTCCCAAGCAAATGGTCCCAAGAAACAAGCTGGAGTAGCCATTCTAATATCAAACAAAATCTTCTTTCAACTAAACAAGACACAAAAGTATGATTTATATGAGAAGAAACTTGATTTAGCAAGAGATGCATAGTTATAACAAATAAATATGTTTAAGAAGAAGCCAAGAAGGATGAGATCCACATGAACACATTTATCAGTAACATAGTCAACCTGAAGAAATGAAAACAGAACTAAGTACTCCAGACTATTCACCTCACCATGTTAAATGACCCCTCCATAAAAATGGTATTCAAGTGGAAAAGACATGATATCAATCTGCATTTAGGATCAGCAGATTCTAGGCAAAACATTCCGGTTCTCAAGTAATTTTGGAAACCTGAGTATATAATGTCTTCTAAGACTTTTGCAGTCAAGGAACGCGTATTTCCCCAACTAATTTGGAATATAAATGGTATTTACCCTGGAATTGACTGAAGTAAACACATTAGAGTTTCTTTGTCAGATGCTGCAAATCGAGAGAAGAAAACCAAATAGCAACATCACATAACAATTTGTAGTTATCAAATTACACCAGATTTTCTTTCTTTTTTAAATATTTATAATATGTTTTATTTAATCCAAAACACTGTGCAATTTCATCACTTGTTAGTTCTGTTTTCAGTGTTGATTTAAGTACAGCTCATGTGCTGAAGAGAATAATTGTAGTTCATTTCCTCCAACAGCAGGAAACCAGAGGGGAACACCAGGGCCAAGAAGTGGGAGTGGGTGGGTAAGAGAGCAGTGTGGGGAGGGTATCAGGGACTTTTGGGAAAGCATTTAAAATGTAAATGAAGAAAATACCTAATAAAAAGTTGGAAAAATTAAAAAAAAAAAAGAGAGTGAGGAGGTCCAAACATCCCCTCTTATGGTGTGCTGTTATCTTTACTGTTGCTAGGTAACTGGGGAGGAGTTTAGCCTAAAGGTCAGAAGCTTGGGACATTGCTCCCATCCCTGGAAAACTGCATAATGTAAATGGATGAATTGTACACTCTGTGATTTATATCTCATTAAGTCTAGTTGTAAAGTGAATTATCTATCAATTACTGAGTGTGACCTTTCACAATAGTCTGATATATAAGAAAAGGTCAAAGTATCGATAAAGAATGTTAAATAACTATAGGCCTAAATATCAGTAAACCAGTTATTACAAATATATTTTATATTTTTAATTTTATATTTAATGGTTGATAGATTAGTGTGTTTGTGGGTGTTCCTTTGGTGTTTGCATCCATTTTTTGGATATGCAATTACAACAGCATATATGTGGAGGTTGGAGGGTAAGTTGTAGAAGTGAGTTGTAGAAGTGAGTACTCCCTCCATTCAGTGGGATTTAATTGGGGTCATCAGGGTACCTTTGCTTGTTAAGGGGCTGAACCATATTTTTGACTCTATTTTAAACTTGAAGAATGGGATTATGGTTATGTTAGAAAATTATATATATTATCTGGAATAATAGCATTTGCAATTTTTCTTTTTACTTAAAAATTATGTAATGTGTATATATGATGTGTGTGTGTGTATGCATTTGTGTGCACTCATGTGTGCTTTCATATGCATGAGCATGGCATGGCTTACATGGGGAATCAGAGGACAATTTTACAGAGCTGCTTCTCTTTTTCTACCTATATATGAGTATTGTGATCAAATAAAGGTCATCTGGTTTGTATATCAAGTGACTTTTCCAGCTGTACCATCTTGTCAGACTTGGGATGGTTTTCAATAACAGGAAAAAAAAAAGCTCAGTAGTCAGGGAGGATTGGTCATGGCTCCACAATGAAAAAGACATTTATTGTTTTCTGAAATTATTTTATGTAGGTCCAAATTCTTCATGATAAAATGTTTCAGAAATGTCCTATAAGAACTGCAAAGATCATGAAACATGGATTGGTGGATTTACCTAGTACAAAATCATGGAAGGGGTAGGGGCAATGCAGTGGGTATAGTGTACGAAACATGTGCTAAACTTATTTCACTTCTGTTACTGGGATATTTCCTTCTTGTATCCACCTGTGGCTTTTCTCTAAAACAGTGCCCTGAGCATCCTGGCCACAGCTGCTCTTGGACTTGCAAGTTCCCCAGGAGACAGTCAGGCCCATTGTCATCCTTCCTGTAATTGGCAGATGATGCCCAGAGCTGTGACCTTGGATAAAGAGGAGCTAGGAAATCTCAGGAGAAGGAGATACAACTTTGAATGACTGAGATTTAGTGACCACTCAACTCTAGGAATGAGTGAACAATATTCTCCCTACGGCCTGCAAGCCTAGAGTTTCCAGTGTGGTCTCAGCCTCAGGCCCTTGATCAAGGGTAATCTCTGAGATAAAAGCCTTTGATGCTAGCCAATGCCCCATATAAGTCTATCCTGTCATTGGCTGTCTGGCCTCTATGAGGCATGTGGCTGTGTGCTTTCATTTTTGCTTTCTTTGTCTGTCTCTCTGGGTCTGACCTTTCTGGACCAAGAGCCTGGATATTGCCAAGACAGAGCCCTCATTTTGACCGTCCTGGAGATGTAATTGTTGGGGGTAGCTTCTCCATCTTTCACTTCTCTGATGGTACACCCTCTGATTTCACTGCCCCACCAACTGGGCTGCAGACTTCAAGGTAGGTATTGCATGTAGAGTAAGGGTCTCTGAAAGCCAGAAGCAGCTCTACAAGGTTGTGTGAAGCCTTGGATAAAGGTTGATTCTCAGACCCAGTTACATGGCCATGTCCTCTCTCTGTGTAAATGCAGTAGCTCTGCTGCTCTCCTTTTACATCTCCGTCTCTCTTACATGCTCATCTTTTACATGCTCTCTCCCTCTTTCTTTCTTATTTGTGCCAGACTGAAATCTAGGAAAGAAAGAAAGAAAGAGAGAGAGAGAGAGAGAGAGAGAGAGAGAGAGAGAGAGAGAGAGAGAGAGAGAGAGAGAGAGAGAGAGAGACAGAAAGAGAAAGAAAGAGAGAAAGAAAGAAAGAGTGCTCCTGTATTGGCTGAAATATATATGCTCTACAGGTCAGATGTGGATTCTTGATCTTTTTATATACTAGCTTCTTAAAGTAGGGTCTAGGTAGACAATTTGTTAAATGAGTAATTGTGTAACTAATAGATTTCTCATAAGTCATCAGCCTCCCATGGTTCCGCTATACTTTATTCCTTTTGTTAGTTATTTTTTTCTAAGAGTCTCATGTTGCTTTCAGTTCACTAGCAAGTCAAGGATGATGTTGAATTTCTGATTGTCCTGCCTCCACCTCCCAAGTCTTGGGGTTATAGGATGTACTACCATACTTAGTTAATGAGGATCTAACTCCATGTACTGAGCCTTATCCACAACCATTCTTTGTCCTTTTTTATCCCAGCTTTTCCAATGTACTGTTGCACAGAGTAGCTGTCTACATAGCCTTTGTTGTTACTATTCTGTTTTATGTTTCTATTTAACTTTTTTTTTTTGGTAAAAATTGCAACAGTGGCTTAGTATGGGGTACATGACTTTACTCCTAGGACTCATGAAGCTAAAGCAGAAGTTTAGTTTCAGGCAATATTGAGGTACACAATGAGACTTGAGTCAAAAGCAGTTGAAAAGAGTTTCTGAAAAAACTACCATCATTTTGTATTCAACCAAAAATGCCAGAGACTTTCCATCTCTGCATTTTCACATTTAACATAACTTTAAATGACTCTGTATGTGTGTGTATGAGAGAGACAGAGAGAGAGGGGGGAGAGGGAGAGGGAAAGGGAGAGGGAGAGGGAGAGGGAGAGGGAGAGGGAGAGAGAGAGAGAGTGAGAGAGAGAGTGTGAGAGAGAGAGAGAGACTGTATCACTGTTCCTCACTTTGTGCTATAACTAGTCTGGAACTCCTGGTCAAGTTCAGGCTAGCTTCAAACAAGATTGCAGACATATTTGTCTTTTCTCTTCCTTCCTTCCTTCCTTCCTTCCTTCCTTCCTTCCTTCCTTCCTTCCTTCCTTCCTTCCTTCCTTCCTTCCTTCCTTCTTTTCTTCCCCCTCTTCTTCTGCTTCTTCTTTGGAATCAGTGTCTGTCTGACTGTGTAGATGAGGCTATTGTAGAAATCACTATCTCCAGCTTACACCTGAGTGCTGGAATCACAAGTGTGTGCCATCATACTTGTCTACCACGTTATTTCTTAAGCTAATGAGTAATAATTGTATTGGGTACAGTGCAATATTTTAAAAATGTGTATAGTATAGAGTGGCTAATCAAACTCACCAACAAATACTTCATTTACACACTCAATTTTTGAAGATGTGAACATTTAAAGTCTAATGTGTCAGTTGTACCAGGAGAATGAAGAGTTAAGGTTTTAGGAGCTGGAGAAATGCCTGAGTTGTTGAAATGTCTGCTGTGTGAGCTCGAAGCCATAGTTTCGATTCCCAGAACCCATATACAAGCTTAGCATGTTGAGTATCTGTAAACCTGGTTAGGAACAGAGAGACAGGCTTCCTAAAGATTGCTGTCCAGCAGCCTAGTTGAGTGGATGAAGTCCAGGTTTAGTGAGGTTACCTGTCACAAAATGGAAGGTGGACAGAAGGCTCATGGGGTAAAATGCTTGGCATGCAATCCTGATGATCTCTTCCTGGAACCCACATAAAGATAGAGGAAGAGAACTGACTCAAACCTTGCTTCCTAACCACCATGTGTTGTAGCATGTGTGGGTCTATAAAAACACATGTGCACAGAATAATGTTTTTATAGGATGAAGAAGCAATTGTGAATGATATCCTGATATCACATCAGACTTCACACGCTCAGAGGGAAATAAGCCCATAAACACCACACAGACACAGAAACACACAGACACACAGACACACAGACACACACACACACACACACACAGACACAGACACACAGACACACACACAGACACAGACACACACACACAGACACACAGACACACACACAGAGTGAGCATTATTGAAGAATACATTAGAAGGTGACATTTGGCTTATATTTTCATATACATACACATACATATATAAAAGAAGTACATGGTCAATCTCTGCTATATAGTGAGTGTGAGGTTAGATTGAGTGACTCAAACTTAATAGAAAAAAACTATACTCAACAATAACAATTTAAAAAATTTAATTAAAATGTAACATCAGTTGGATGTGGTGGAACTCGCTTTTAATCCCAGTACTCAAGAGGAAGTGGCAGGTATATCTCTCTGATTTCCAGGCAATCAGGACTACACAGAGAAACCCTGTCTGAACACCCCCTATCTGTCTATCTGTCTGTCTGTCTATCTATCTATCTATCTATCTATCTATCTATCTATCTATCTATCTATATATCTATCTATCTTTTTCTTCTTCCATATGCACTCTCACTTATAAATTCATGCACGTTCATTTTTTAATGGTTATTATTGTTGCATAGATACATGTGAATAAATATGTAAAAAATATACATGTGACATATTGAGTAATTTTGGTGTTGGTTGTATGTATGCTTTAATATTTTATTAGATTTACCCTTTGACAATTTCATATGTTTATATGGCACATTTAGTTTATTCTCATTCCCTAGCCCCCCTTATTTTTCTTCTATACCTGTCATTACCTCCTCCACACTTGAGGTCCCTTTCCCACATTTCTGCCTTTTTGCTTTGTACCCACTGAATTTTAACTAGGGTTGTATTGTGTGGCTGTGGGTTAGGAATGCCAATTGGAGTCTGGTGGGGTCACATGTTAGAGGACTGAAGAAAATGACAGTCTTTAATCTAAAATACATCAGTTGCCAATAGTTAAACAAGAACAAGTAAGGCCAAACAAAGAAATTGCCAGTGAATGATTGGATGTTGACAGGCTCCCATACATGCAGTGTCTGAGTCATGTCCTGAAGGCAACATTTCACTTCTTGTCTCCATATCATCTGGCTCTAATGCCAGCAATTCTGAAATAGATGTTAGTTATCATAATTATAACCAATCATACTATTCAATAGATTTATTTTCCTTGTGTCCTTGAGAAAGGGTCTCTAGCTTCCTTGGACTAGCTACATAGACTATGCTCTTGTTTCTGATTTACAGACATCTACCTCCCTCTTCCTCCTGAGTGGTGGGATTAAACAAGTGGGCTGTTGACACAGCTCATGCAATATATCTTCAACTGTCCCTCCTGTTCTGAAACTCTCCTTCTCCCTTTGGTTACTGTCTGTGCCTTCCCTCTGGTTCCCCTTTGACTCTTCTGAAATGTGCTCATGTACACATCTCTGCACAAGTGTTTGATGAGATGTACATTTTTACTCAGATCACTTGAGACACAGTGTTCATTCTTGTTCCATTTACCACATAACGAGTGATAAATGTGGCCTTCTCTTTCCCTCAGTGTCTCCATGTGGGGCTACCGGGTGGCCCAGAGTTTCGTCTTTGCCATTGAGGAGATTAATAGGAGTGCTCACTTGTTGCCCAATTTGACACTGGGCTTCTCCATTCGAAACTCTGGAGACTCAGTGCATGGAGCCCTCTATGAGACAATGGGCTTTCTCACAGGGCAGGAGGAGCCCATCCCCAACTACACATGCCAGCATGGCTCTCCTCAGGCTGCCTTGGTTGGGGACACACGGTCTTCCCTGTCTGTCTCCATGGCCAGACTTCTGGGGCTGTACAAGTTTTCCCAGGTGAGTTGCACAACGCCTTATTCTTTAGTGAATGTGGTGCAGTCTCTTAATGATGATGGTGATGGTCACAGCAGTGAGCAGCTCTGCTGAGGAGCCAGCTTCCCTGAAATATTCCCCCCATGTCCAACATAGTTCTCTCCTCCATGTATTGACAATTTAGAAATAATTATCATCCCCCTGCATTAAAAAATGTGAGAAAATGTTTTATTATTTAAAAATATATTTAAAAGTTTTATGTGTATTGAGTATTTTGTCATATATATATATCTAGCTAGCTTGTGGACATCAGAAGGGAGCATTGGACATTCTAGACCTGTTGTTACATATAGTTTTTATGTGTCATAAGGGTGCTTGAAATTAAACTTGGTTCCTATGATAGAGGACCAAGTAGTATTAACCACTCACTAATCTCTCCATCACCATATTAATCAATCCATCAATTTATTATTATTATTATTAGAAAGGGAGAGCAACTGTGTCTGTGATAGTGTGCATGTGTTTGTGTGTGTGTGTGTACATGAACCTTTTCATATCTGTGGAGGCCAGAGAGGTGCATGTGTTTGTGTGTATGTCTGTACATGAACCTTTGCATATCTGTGGAGGCCAGAGAGGCCTCCTTCATCACTCCCCACCTATCCCTTTAGTCAAGATCTCTTCCTGAACCTACAACCCATGATTTCTTGGCTAGGCTGGAAGGTTGAAAGCTCCACCTAGCCTCCTGTGTGTATCCCTCTTAGAGCTGAGGTTATTGTCATGAAGGGAATGCCCAACTAGTTCTATGAGTACTAGGATCTGAGCTCCTATCCTTATGATTTTGCAGCAAGTGCTTTTGGTCATCTTGGTATCTCTCCATCCCTCAAAATGAGGCATATTTAAATTGGTAGAAACTTCATTTTTTTCTCTGTAAACGATAACATACCAAAAACCAAACTTCGTTTCTGTTTTTTTTTCTGGGTGTGTATTTGTGTGTGTGTGTGTGTGTGTGTGTGTGTGTGTGTGTGTGTGTGTGCATGTATGCAGCATTTCTCTGTGTAATCTAGGTTGCCCTTGAACTCTTGATCTTCTTCCCTTTGATGTCTGAGTCCTGTGCACTATTATGCTCAGAATAGAAACTTGATATATTGAATATTTAAAAGAACTTCTTGTATTCCAGCCTGTAGGGCTGCAAGATAAATTTTAGTTAAATTTGAATTTCAGGACTGGAGATATGTCTCAGAGATAAAGAGCACTGAGCGTTCTTTTAGAAAAATTTCAAATCCCAATAACCACATGGTGGTTTATATGAATCTGCAACTCCATTTCCAGACATGTGACTCCCTCTTCTGTCCTGCATGGTTAGCAGATATTTATGTGGTACAAATCATACATACAGGAGAAACACTCATTCATAGAAAATAGTAAAAAATTGAGTTTCTGAAAATCAATGAATTGTTTTTAGTCTAAGTTTGTCCCAACATTTGTATTAAAATATAATTTGTTTTCAACTAGTAATATGTGTTTCATGGGACAAACTTATACATAGAAATGATCACAGCTCATCTGCAATCCAAACATAACAGAACAGCTTTTGTTTTATTGCACAGCCTGGCAAGACCACCTGCATGAGTTTGAGTGAGCCTTTTCTCTCCACATGAAGCAACCAGAAGCTAGGGCCTTTGTCTTAAGACAGTATAAACTTTACACATTTTGTAGTGGAAGAAGGTTTTCACTCATACTCTGAGGCTGACCAGCCACAATTGGTGCCTCTCAAACCAAACAGAATGGACCACACGAGGCCACACCAGACCAGACCAAACCACCACAGACACAGAACGCACATGTCACATCTCCAAGTACTCTCTGTTTTAAGAACATATTAACACGTCCTCCTCTACAAATTGATGAATCAGATTACCATTTCTCTTACATCTGGAAAACCTCACAATGGTGGTCTGATAAAAGCCCATAATCCTTTTGTTCTTATCAGGTACAGCAAGATGGCTCATTGAGTAAAGGTGCTTGCTAACAAGCTTGATGGCCTGAGTATGAACCTCTGGAAAACCAGCCCCCAAATTTGTCTTCTATGTCTATACATATATCATCATTGAATGGCAGACAGACATAGAGACATAGACACGTAGACACACATATACACACACATGCACACACACACAGAGACATGAATTTTCTAAGGAACATCCTAACAGCTGTGTGCAAATGAGAGAGTCAGACCAAGCCTAGCTGAGGTGCTGGAAATAATTATAGGGGTGGGCAATGGGAAGGACAGATGATGAAAATCCACAGGGCTGTCTGTGATGATCGGCTAGTGAAGGGCACACAGCTGCTTGGTAGAATCAGCACTTTTTTTTAAAAATTTTTTATTAGGTATTTAGCTCATTTACATTTCCAATGCTATACCAAAAGTCCCCCATACCCACCCACCCCCACTCCCCTACCCACCCACTCCCCCTTTTTGGCCCTGGCGTTCCCCTGTACTGGGGTATATAAAATTTGCGTGTCCAATGGGCCTCTCTTTCCAGTGATGGCCGACTAGGCCATCTTTTGATACATATGCAGCTAGAGTCAAGAGCTCCGGGGTACTGGTCAGTTCATAATGTTGTTCCACCTATAGGGTTGCAGATCCCTTTAGCTCCTTGGGTACTTTCTCTAGCTCCTCCATTGGGAGCCCTGTGATCCATCCATTAGCTGACTGTGAGCATCCACTTCTGTGTTTGCTAGGCCCCGGCATAGTCTCACAAGAGACAGCTACATCTGGGTCCTTTCGATAAAATCTTGCTAGTGTATGCAATGGTGTCAGCGTTTGGATGCTGATTATGGGGTGGATCCCTGGATATGACAGTCTCTACATGGTCCATCCTTTCATCTCAGCTCCAAACTTTGTCTCTGTAACTCCTTCCAAGGGTGTTTTGTTCCCACTTCTAAGGAGGAAGTGTCCACACTTCAGTCTTCATTTTTCTTGAGTTTCGTGTGTTTAGGAAATTGTATCTTATATCTTGGGTATACTAGGTTTTGGGCTAATATCCACTTATCAGTGAGTACATATTTTGTGAGTTCCTTTGTGAATGTGTTACCTCACTCAGGATGATGCCCTCCAGGTCCATCCATTTGGCTAGGAATTTCATAAATTCATTCTTTTTAATAGCTGAGTAGTACTCCATTGTGTAGATGTACCACATTTTCTGTATCCATTCCTCTGTTGAGGGGCATCTGGGTTCTTTCCAGCTTCTGGCTATTATAAATAGGGCTGCTATGAACATAGTGGAGCATGTGTCCTTCTTACCAGTTGGGAAATCTTCTGGATATATGCCTAGGAGAGGTATTGCTGGATCCTCCGGTAGTACTATGTCCAATTTTCTGACGAACCGCCAGACTGATTTCCAGAGTGGTTGTACAAGCCTGCAATCCCACCAACAATGGAGGAGTGTTCCTCTTTCTCCACATCCACGCCAGCATCTGCTGTCACCTGAATTTTTGATCTTAGCCATTCTGACTGGTGTGAGGTGGAATCTCAGGGTTGTTTTGATTTGCATTTCCCTGATGATTAAGGATGTTGAACATTTTTTTCAGGTGCTTCTCTGCCATTCGGTATTCCTCAGGTGAGAATTCTTTGTTCAGTTCTGAGCCCCATTTTTTAATGGGGTTATTTGATTTTCTGAAGTCCACCTTCTTGAGTTCTTTATATATGTTGGATATTAGTCCCCTATCTGATTTAGGATAGGTAAAGATCCTTTCCCAATCTGTTGGTGGTCTTTTTGTCTTATTGACGGTGTCTTTTGCCTTGCAGAAACTTTGGAGTTTCATTAGGTCCCATTTGTCAATTCTCGATCTTACAGCACAAGCCATTGCTGTTCTGTTCAGGAATTTTTCCCCTGTGCCCATATCTTCAAGGCTTTTCCCCACTTTCTCCTCTATAAGTTTCAGTGTCTCTGGTTTTAAGTGAAGTTCCTTGATCCACTTAGATTTGACCTTAGTACAAGGAGATAAGTATGGATCGATTCGCATTCTTCTACATGATAACAACCAGTTGTGCCAGCACCAATTGTTGAAGATGCTGTCTTTCTTCCACTGGATGGTATTAGCTCCCTTGTCGAAGATCAAGTGACCATATGTGTGTGGGTTCATTTCTGGGTCTTCAATTCTATTCCATTGGTCTACTTGTCTGTCTCTATAACAGTACCATGCAGTTTTTATCACAATTGCTCTGTAGTAAAGCTTTAGGTCAGGCATGGTGATTCCACCAGAGGTTATTTTATCCTTGAGAAGAGTTTTTGCTATCCTAGGTTTCTTGTTATTGCAGATGAATCTGCCGATTGCCCTTTCTAATTCGTTGAAGAATTGAGTTGGAATTTTGATGGGAATTGCATTGAATCTGTAAATTGCTTTTGGCAAGATAGCCATTTTTACAATGTTGATCCTGCCAATCCATGAGCATGGGAGATCTTTCCATCTTCTGAGATCTTCTTTAATTTCTTTCTTCAGAGACTTGAAGTTTTTTTTTTTTATTTTTTTTTCCATTTTTTATTAGGTATTTAACTCATTTACATTTCCAATGCTATACCAAAAGTCCCCCATATCCACCCACCCCCACTCCCCTGCCCACCCACTCCCCCTTTTTGGCCCTGGTATTCCCCTGTACTGGGGCATATAAAGTTTGCAAGTCCAATGGGCCTCTCTTTCCAGTGATGGCCGACTAGGCCATCTTTTGATATATATGCAGCTAGAGTCAAGAGCTCCGGGGTACTGGTTAGCTCATAATGTTGTTCCACCTATAGGGTTGCAGATCCCTTTAGCTCCTTGGCTACTTTCTCTAGCTCCTCCATTGGGAGCCCTATGATCCATCCATTAGCTGACTGTGAGCATCCACTTCTGTGTTTGCTGGGCCCCGGCATAGTCTCACAAGAGACAGCTACATCTGCGTCCTTTCAATAAAATTTTGCTAGTGTTTGCAATGGTGTCAGCGTTTGGATGCTGATTATGGGGTGGATCCCTGGCTATGGCAGTCTCTACATGGTCCATCCTTTCATCTCAGCTCCAAACTCCGTCTCTGTAACTCCTTCCATGGGTGTTTTGTTCCCAAATCTAAGGAGGGGCATAGTGTCCACACTTCAGTCTTCATTCTCCTTGAGTTTCATGTGTTTAGCAAATTATATCTTATATCTTGGGTATCCTAGGTTTGAGGCTAATATCCACTTATCAGTGAATACATATTGTGTGAGTTTCTTTGTGAATGTGTTACCTCACTCAGGATGATGCCCTCCAGGTCCATCCATTTGGCTAGGAATTTCATAAATTCATTCTTTTTAATAGCTGAGTAGTACTCCATTGTGTAGATGTACCACATTTTCTGTATCCATTCCTCTGTTGAGGGGCATCTAGGTTCTTTCCAGCTTCTGGCTATTATAAATAAGGCTGCTATGTAGAGACTGCCATAGCCAGGGATCCACCCCATAATCAGCATCCAAACGCTGACACCATTGCATACACTAGCAAGATTTTATTGAAAGGACGCAGATGTAGCTGTCTCTTGTGAGACTATGCCGGGGCCCAGCAAACACAGAAGTGGATGATCACAGTCAGCTAATGGATGGATCATAGGGCTCCCAATGGAGGAGCTAGAGAAAGTAGCCAAGGAGCTAAAGGGATCTGCAACCCTATAGGTGGAACAACATTATGAGCTAACCAGTACCCCGGAGCTCTTGACTCTAGCTGCATATATATCAAAAGATGGCCTAGTCGGCCATCACTGGAAAGAGAGGCCCATTGGACTTGCAAACTTTATATGCCCCAGTACAGGGGAATACCAGGGCCAAAAAGGGGGAGTGGGTGGGCAGGGGAGTGGGGGTGGGTGGATATGGGGGACTTTTGGTATAGCATTGGAAATGTAAATGAGTTAAATACCTAATAAAAAATGGAAAAAAAAAATAAATAAGGCTGCTATGAACATAGTGGAGCATGTGTCCTTCTTACCTGTTGGGGCATCTTCTGGATATATGCCCAGGAGAGGTATTGCTGGATCCTCCGGTAGTACTATGTCCAGTTTTCTGAGGAACCGCCAGACTGATTTCCAGAGTGGTTGTACAAGCCTGCACTCCCACCAACAATGGTGGAGTGTTCCTCTTTCTCCACATCCTCGCCAGCATCTGCTGTCACCTGAATTTTTGATCTTAGCCATTCTGACTGGTGTGAGGTGGAATCTCAGGGTTGTTTTGATTTGCATTTCCCTGATGATTAAGGATGTTGAACATTTTTTCAAGTGCTTCTCTGCCATTCGGTATTCCTCAGGTGAGAATTCTTTGTTCAGTTCTGAGCCCCATTTTTTAATGGGGTTATTTGATTTTCTGAAGTCCACCTTCTTGAGTTCTTTATATATGTTGGATATTAGTCCCCTATCTGATTTAGGATAGGTAAAGATCCTTTCCCAATCTGTTGGTGGTCTTTTTGTCTTATTGACGGTGTCTTTTGCCTTGCAGAAACTTTGGAGTTTCATTAGGTCCCATTTGTCGATTCTCGATCTTACAGCACAAGCCATTGCTGTTCTGTTCAGGAATTTTTCCCCTGTGCCCATATCTTCAAGGCTTTTCCCCACTTTCTCCTCTATAAGTTTCAGTGTCTCTGGTTTTAAGTGAAGTTCCTTGATCCACTTAGATTTGACCTTAGTACAAGGAGATAAGTATGGATCGATTCACATTCTTCTACACGATAACAACCAGTTGTGCCAGCACCAATTGTTGAAAATGCTGTCTTTCTTCCACTGGATGGTTTTAGCTCCCTTGTCGAAGATCAAGTGACCATAGGTGTGTGGGTTCATTCCTGGATCTTCAATTCTATTCCATTGGTCTACTTGTCTGTCTCTATACCAGTACCATGCAGTTTTTATCACAATTGCTCTGTAGTGAAGCTTTAGGTCTGGCATGGTGATTCCGCCAGAAGTTCTTTTATCCTTGAGAAGACTTTTTGCTATCCTAGGTTTTTTGTTATTCCAGACAAATTTGCAAATTGCTCCTTCCAATTCGTTGAAGAATTGAGTTGGAATTTTGATGGGGATTGCATTGAATCTGTAGATTGCTTTTGGCAAGATAGCCATTTTTACAATGTTGATCCTGCCAATCCATGAGCATGGGAGATCTTTCCATCTTCTGAGATCTTCTTTAATTTCTTTCTTCAGAGATTTGAAGTTTTTATCATACAGATCTTTCACCTCCTTAGTTAGAGTCACGCCAAGATATTTTATATTATTTGTGACTATTGAGAAGGGTGTTGTTTCCCTAATTTCTTTCTCAGCCTGTTTATTCTTTGTATAGAGAAAGGCCATTGACTTGTTTGAGTTTATTTTATATCCAGCTACTTCACCGAAGCTGTTTATCAGGTTTAGGAGTTCTCTGGTAGAATTTTTAGGGTCACTTATATATACTATCATATCATCTGCAAAAAGTGATATTTTGACTTCCTCTTTTCCAATTTGTATCCCCTTGATCTCCTTTTGTTGTCGAATTGCTCTGGCTAATACTTCAAGTACTATGTTGAAAAGGTAGGGAGAAAGTGGGCAGCCTTGTCTAGTCCCTGATTTTAGTGGGATTGCTTCCAGCTTCTCTCCATTTACTTTGATGTTGGCTACTGGTTTGCTGTAGATTGCTTTTATCATGTTTAGGTATGGGCCTTGAATTCCTGATCTTTCCAAAACTTTTATCATGAATGGGTGTTGGATCTTGTCAAATGCTTTTTCTGCATCTAACGAGATGATCATGTGGTTTTTGTCTTTGAGTTTGTTTATATAATGGATTACATTGATGGATTTTCGTATATTAAACCATCCCTGCATCCCTGGAATAAAACCTACTTGGTCAGGATGGATGATTGCTTTAATGTGTTCTTGGATTCGGTTAGCGAGAATTTTATTGAGGATTTTTGCATCGATATTCATAAGAGAAATTGGTCTGAAGTTCTCTATCTTTGTTGGATCTTTCTGTGGTTTAGGTATCAGAGTAATAGTGGCTTCATAAAATGAGTTGGGTAGAGTACCTTCTACTTCTATTTTGTGAAATAGTTTGTGCAGAATTGGAATTAGATCTTCTTTGAAGGTCTGATAGAACTCTGCACTAAACCCATCTGGTCCTGGGCTTTTTTTGGTTGGGAGACTATTAATAACTGCTTCTATTTCTTTAGTTGATATGGGACTGTTTAGATGGTCAACTTGATCCTGATTCAACTTTGGTACCTGGTATCTGTCCAGAAATTTGTCCATTTCGTCCAGGTTTTCCAGTTTTGTTGAGTATAGCCTTTTGTAGAAGGATCTGATGGTGTTTTGGATTTCTTCAGGATCTGTTGTTATGTCTCCCTTTTCATTTCTGATTTTGTTAATTAGGATTTTGTCCCTGTGCCCTTTAGTGAGTCTAGCTAAGGGTTTATCTATCTTGTTGATTTTCTCAAAGAACCAACTCCTCGTTTGGTTAATTCTTTGAATAGTTCTTCTTGTTTCCACTTGGTTGATTTCACCCCTGAGTTTGATTATTTCCTGCCGTCTACTCCTCTTGGGTGAATTTGCATCCTTTTTTTCTAGGGCTTTTAGATGTGTTGTCAAGCTGCTAGTATGTGCTGTCTCCCGTTTCTTCTTGGAGGCACTCAGCGCTATGAGTTTCCCTCTTAGAAATGCTTTCATTGTGTCCCATAGGTTTGGGTACGTTGTGGCTTCATTTTCATTAAACTCTAAAAAGTCTTTAATTTCTTTCTTTATTCCTTCCTTGACCAAGGTATCATTGAGAAGAGTGTTATTCAGTTTCCACGTGAATGTTGGCTTTCCATTATTTATGTTGTTATTGAAGATCAGTCTTAGGCCATGGTGGTCTGATAGGATACATGGGACAATTTCAATATTTTTGTATCTATTGAGGCCTGTTTTGTGACCAATTATATGGTCAATTTTGGAGAAGGTCCCGTGAGGTGCTGAGAAGAAGGTACATCCTTTTGTTTTAGGATAAAATGTTCTGTAGATATCTGTCAGGTCCATTTGTTTCATAACTTCTGTTAGTTTCACTGTGTCCCTGTTTAGTTTCTGTTTCCACGATCTGTCCTTTGAAGAAAGTGGTGTGTTGAAGTCTCCCACTATTATTGTGTGAGGTGCAATGTATGCTTTGAGCTTTACTAAAGTGTCTCTAATGAATGTGGCTGCCCTTGCATTTGGTGCGTAGATATTCACAATTGAGAGTTCCTCTTGGAGGATTTTACCTTTGATGAGTATGAAGTGTCCCTCCTTGTCTTTTTTGATAACTTTGGGTTGGAAGTCGATTTTATCCGATATTAAAATGGCTACTCCAGCTTGTTTCTTCAGTCCATTTGCTTGGAAAATTGTTTTCCAGCCTTTCACTCTGAGGTAGTGTCTGTCTTTTTCCCTGAGATGGGTTTCCTGTAAGCAGCAGAATGTTGGGTCCTGTTTGTGTAGCCAGTCTGTTAGTCTATGTCTTTTTATTGGGGAATTGAGTCCATTGATATTAAGAGATATTAAGGAAAAGTAATTGTTGCTCCCTTTTATTTTTGTTGTTAGAGTTGGCATTCTGTTCTTGTGGCTGTCTTCTTTTTGGTTTGTTGAATGATTACTTTCTTGGTTGTTCTAGGGCGTGATTTCCGTCCTTGTATTGCTTCTTTTCTGTTATTATCCTTTGAAGGGCTGGATTCGTGGAAAGATATTGTGTGAACTTGGTTTTGTCGTGGAATACTTTGGTTTCTCCATCTATGGTAATTGAGAGTTTGGCCGGGTATAGTAGCCTGGGCTGGCATTTGTGTTCTCTTAGTGTCTGTATAACATCTGTCCAGGCTCTTCTGGCTTTCATAGTGTCTGGTGAAAAGTCTGGTGTAATTCTGATAGGCCTTCCTTTATATGTTACTTGACCTTTCTCCCTTACTGCTTTTAATATTCTATCTTTATTTAGTGCATTTGTTGTTCTGATTATTATGTGTCGGGAGGAATTTCTTTTCTGGTCCAGTCTATTTGGAGTTCTGTATGCTTCTTGTATGATCATGGGCATCTCTTTTTTTATGTTTGGGAAGTTTTCTTCTATTATTTTGTTGAAGATATTAGCTGGCCCTTTAAGTTGAAAATCTTCATTCTCATCAATTCCTATTATCCGTAGGTTTGGTCTTCTCATTGTGTCCTGGATTACCTGGATGTTTTGAGTTAGGATCCTTTTGCATTTTGTATTTTCTTTGACTGTTGTGTCGATGTTCTCTATGGAATCTTCTGCACCTGAGATTCTCTCTTCCATTTCTTGTATTCTGTTGCTGATGCTCGCATCTATGGTTCCAGATCTCTTTCCTAGGGTTTCTATCTCCAGCGTTGCCTCGCTTTGGGTTTTCTTTATTGTGTCTACTTCCCCTTTTAGTTCTAGTATGGTTTTGTTCATTTCCATCACCTGTTTGGCTGTGTTTTCCTGCTTTTCTTTAAGAGCCTGTAACTCTTTAGCAGTGCTCTCCTGTAAATCTTTAAGTGACTTATGAAAGTCCTTCTTGATGTCCTCTATCATCATCATGAGAAATGTTTTTAAATCTGGGTCAGATTTTCGGTTGTGTTGGGGTGCCCAGGACTAGGTGGGGTGGGAGTGCTGCGTTCTGATGATGGTGAGTGGTCTTGATTTCTGTTAGTAGGATTCTTACGTTTGCCTTTCGCCATCTGGTAATCTCTGAAGCTAGCTGTTTTAGTTGTCACTGTTAAGAGCTTGTTCTTCAGGTGACTCTGTTAGCCTCTATGAGCAGACCTGGAGGGTAGCACTCTCCTTAGTTTCAGTGGGCAGAGTATTCTCTGCAGGCAAGCTCTCTTCTTGCAAGGCAGGTACCCAGATATCTGGTGTTCGAACCAGACTCCTGGCAGAAGTTGTGTTCCACTCACTAGAGGTCTTAGGATCACGTGTGGAATCCTGTGTGGGCCCTTGCGGGTGTCAGGCGACTCAGCTGGCAAGGTAGCCGGGGCTCGAGTGGAGTGGAAGGGGTTTGTGCCCCAGATCAAGCCCGGGTAGCCTGCTTCCCTATGTACCGCAGTCTCAAGTTCCACGCGATTGGATTGGGGTAGGCGCTGTGTTCCACCCACCAGAGGTCTTAGGGTCCCATGGGGAGTCCCGTGTGGGCCCTTGCGGGTGTTGGGCAAGACTCTGCTGTCAAGGTAGCCCGGGGCTCGAGTCTCGAGTCGAGCGGAAGGGACTTGTGCCCCAGATCTGGCCCGGGTAGCCTGCTTCCCTATGTACCGCAGTCTCAAGTTCCGCGCGATTGGATTGGGGCAGGCACTGTGATCCACTCACCAGAGGTCTTAGGGTTCCGTGGGGAGTCCCGTGTGGACCCTTGCGGGTGTTGGGCAAGACTCTGTTGGCAAGGTAGCCCGGGGCTCGAGTCTCGAGTCGAGCGGAAGGGACTTGTGCCCCAGATCAGGCCCGGGTAGCCTGCTTCCCTATGTACCGCAGTCTCAAGTTCTGCGCGATTGGATTGGGGCAGGCACTGTGGTCCACTCACCAGAGGTTCTAGGGTCCCGTGGGGAGTCCCGTGTGGACCCTTGCGGGTGTTGGGCAAGACTCTGCTGGCAAGGTAGCCCGGGGCTCGAGTCTCGAGTCGAGCGGCTGAAGTTTTTATCATACAGATCTTTCACTTCCTTAGTTAGAGTCACGCCATGATATTTTATATTGTTTGTGACTATTGAGAAGGGTGTTGTTTCCCTAAATTCTTTCTCAGCCTGTTTATACTTTGTATAGAGAAAGGCCATTGACTTGTTTGAGTTTATTTTATATCCAGCTAATTCACCGAAGCTGTTTATCAGGTTTAGGAGTTCTCTGGTGGAATTTTTAGGGTCACTTATATATACTATGATATCATTTGCAAAAAGTGATATTTTGACTTCCTCTTTTCCAATTTGTATCCCCTTGATCTCCTTTTGTTGTCGAATTGCTCTGGCTAATACTTCAAGTACTATGTTGAAAAGGTAGGGTGAAAGTGGGCAGCCTTGTCTAGTCCCTGATTTTAGTGGGATTGCTTCCAGCTTCTCTCCATTTACTTTGATGTTGGCTACTGGTTTGCTGTAGATTGCTTTTATCATGTTTAGGTATGGGCCTTGAATTCCTGATCTTTCCAGAACTTTTATCATGAATGGGTGTTGGATCTTGTCAAATGCTTTTTCCGCATCTAACGAGATGACCATGTGGTTTTTGTCTTTGAGTTTGTTTATATAATGGATTACATTGATAGATTTTCGTACATTAAACCATCCCTGCATCCCTGGAATAAAACCTACTTGGTCAGGATGGATGATTGCTTTAATGTGTTCTTGGATTCAGTTAGCGAGAATTTTATTGAGGATTTTTGCATCGATATTCATAAGAGAAATTGGTCTGAAGTACTCTATCTTTGTTGGATCTTTCTGTGGTTTAGGTATCAGAGTAATAGTGGCTTCATAAAATGAGTTGGGTAGAGTACCTTCTACTTCTATCTTGTGAAAAAGTTTGTGCAGAACTGGAATTAGATCTTCTTTGAAGGTCTGATAGAACTCTGCACTAAACCCGTCTGGTCCTGGGCTTTTTTTGGCTGGGAGACGATTTATAACTGCTTCTATTTGTTTAGGGGATATGGGACTGTTTAGAAGGTCAACTTGATCCTGAGAATCAGCACTTTTTACAAAACATTATTGTAGGGATTATTCTGATACTGTCTTGCTCCCCAATTGGTTCTTGATCTGTCAGTAAAGAAACCATGGGCCATTTCCTGGGCAGAAGGAATAGGCAGGACTTCCAAGTCTCTGGAGGAAAAGAGACATATGCAAGGGAGAAGAGTTCGCCATGCTTTGGAGAGAGAAGAACCAAGGAGCCATGTGAGGTCTCAGGAGGAGTGAGACTGTGGCCCCTCCTATAGGTGAGTGGTCAGGGATGTTTAGCAGGGACTAAACAACTTATCTTAGCAACTAAAGTTTAAGGCAGGTTTGAGGTGAGGAGATAAAAATATTGTCAAGGGCACACTTTTCCAGGAGGGAGATAGTAGCGTCCAGCAATTGTGTCCAAAGGCAAGTTGAAAAGGAACAGCTGTGTGTGTGTGTGTGTGTGTGTGTGTGTGTGTGTGTGTGTGTGTGTTTCTTTTATCTGTGGCAAGGGAAGCTGTGTTGCGGCTGGTATCCTGACCTGTTTCTGGATCTAGGTGTGGTAGCTAAAGCTAAATGCAACACATTATTTTCATTTCCTTTCCTGAAAATTGTTATGCTTTAGGTTATAATATACATTTATGTGTATGTGTATATGTCTGTGTGAGTCTATGCAACAGGTGTGGGAGGAATCCAGAAGCAAGTGTCAGATTTCCTGGGGCTGGAGTTATAAACAGTTGTGAGCCACCAGATGTGGGAGCCTGGACTAGGACTTGGGTCCTCTACAAGACGAGCAAGGGCTGGAACTGCTGAGATATCTCTCCCAGCCCCATCCTTCTGACATTCAAACCAGACCATTAGTTTTCTCCCGAGTCCTGGATCTCATCTACTCTCATATTGCCTGGCTCTTCCTTGACAGGTCAGTTACTCATCTTCACTACCCAGTCTGAGTGACAAGATCCAGTTTCCATCTTTTCTTCGGACCCTGACTAGTGACATTACATCTTCCCATGCAGTTACCCAGCTGATAATTCACTTTCAATGGTCCTGGGTGATCATTCTTGCCCAAGATGATGACTTTGGGCAGCAGGCCAGCTCTCTGGCCACTCAGCAGCTGAGTCCAGCTGGGGTTTGCATAGAGTATCACCTCCACGTCCCTTCCCATCAGTCCTTGGGGAAGATTGAAGAGACTGTCCAGAAGATGCAGAAATGTACATCCAAAGTTGTTCTGGTTTTCTTAAGCAATTCTAATTTCCAGCTCATCCTACATGGCTTACTGGGTGTCCCTGTCTCAGGACAGGTGTGGGTCAGCAAAGGCACTCTGCACATGGCACTTGCCCTGACCATACCAGGCATTTCCCAGGTGTTGCAAGGCACATTTGGCCTTCTGTATCACAGCAGCAGGGCTATCGGCTTCCCTGAGTTCCTTGCTCACCTGCGCCCCAGCCAGACCCCAGAAGACATGTTTATAAAGAAGTTCTGGGAGTTCACCTTTGATTGTACGTGGCCCTACCAGAACAGCACAGTGACAGAGGGTGTCCAGTTCTGCACAGGGAATGAGAGTCTGAAAAACAAGCCACATCCATTTCCAGAAGTGAGTAAAATTGATGCTGCTTACACAGCTGTCTACAGCATTGCCCATGCTCTGCACAATATGCTAGCCTGTGAGCACCAGGAGAGGAAAGGTACAAATTCTCACAACTTCCATTCCTGGCAGGTAAGAGAGACATGTGTGGAATGGATGCTTCATAGATGGTTGGGGAACAGCCATAATGGTTTTTACTTAGCTGTAGAAGTGCAGCAGACTATGTACTTCAGCAAGGATGTTCCATATTTGCACTGAGGTGCACCATAGAAGCTGCATTTTTCAAGGAATCCTTGCTGTGTGTGTGATATCAGATGAATCCAGTTCCAGTGGGTTGCTTTTGTTCAAATACAAAATACCTAGTACATTTAGTATTCATATAATGGCAAACATTTTATTGTCCTAAATTTGAGCTTAGACATACAGTGGATGCTTTTAGTACAGGCATGTTGAAAGTCAGAATTTCAAAGACATATCAAATCTCTCTCTCTCTCTCTCTCTCTCTCTCTCTCTCTGTATATATATACATATATATATGTGTGTGTGTGTGTGTGTGTGTGTGTGTGTGTGTGTGTATGTGTAGGCATGCATCCACATGATTGAGGTGTGCTTACAGTGTGTACATGTCTAAGATTGTCTGAGGATGATGTGAGAAATTACCCTTCAATCACTCGTCTACCTTATTCTTTGGGGCATGGTATCTCACTCAAACCTAGAACTTGTTGATATGCCTTATGATGGTAGATAACTTACTCTGAGTATTGCCTCTCTCGACCCCCATGAAGCTGTACAGATGTAGTGCCACATTCACCTGTCATTTAGGATGGTTCTGGATATTTTAATTCCTATCTTCTAATTTGTGTAGCAAGAACTTTAATGACTGAGCCAACTCTCATGTCCTTACCTCATTTTCTATGAATAATAGTATTTTAAAATTTCATACATTTATATAAAACTTTTTTCATTTTATCCCAGTATCCAGTATCTATCTATCTATCTATCTATCTATCTATCTATCTATCTATCTATCATCTATGTATCTATGTATCTATGTATCTATGTATCTATGTATCTATCTATCTATCTATCTATCTATCTATCTATCTATCTATCTATCATCTACAATTTCCAGTCTGCTTTGGGTAGAATAGGCCTAGATATGCATGATGACCCTTGGAAGACATACTACTTACTCCCTGATGAGGTAAAATAAGCGTGGTGGTTAAGGAGGGGCTATGTTTTCATAACCTTCAGTGAGATTATCTGAGTCTCTGTGTGCTAAGTGAAAGATGCACATCATTTTGAATCAGAAGAACAGTGATAGTTGTTGGCTTTTTGGTCAAGATGGACAGATTAGTAATTACAGGAGGCCAAGTTCGATGACCCATCTTACTACACAGGAGATTGAGGCAAGAGAATCAAGTTCCATGTCAACCTAGACTACACAGCAAAATACTATCACAAAATAACAATACATGAGCATGTTGATACCTGTGTGTAATCTAGAATGAAGATGTAAAGTAAATGAAGGAGTGATGAGCAAATGAAGAGCCTACTAAGACCTGAGAAGTTTTGTCAGGAAATACCTGAGGTCTGAATCAAGGATAAGAAGTCTCACTATGGGAAGAAGTGATAGGATTACAGATGGTAGGGACAGCATGTGCCTACACCCTAGAATGGAGATAAATAAGATGAACCACATGTGTGGAGCTGAAGGAGTGGAATATCCTGGTCAAAGTGATTGGGAGGTTTAGGTGGGCTGGGGCTTGTCTGTGGAAGGCTTGCTAGGGTTTGGAGTCTAAAGAGTATGATAGGAAGTGTGAGGACAGTAGTGCACAGACAAATGAGACACTGGAGCCAGTATCACATTGTGATATTTTGGGTTCAATTTTAAGGCTGATGAGATGTCTCAGTGGGTAAAGGCTCTTGTTTCCAAGCATAAATTCAATTCCTGTGTCTCACATTGCAGCAGAACAGAACATTTCTCTGGAGTTGTTCTCTGAAATCCCTGCTGAGTGTGAGATGTATTTTCTCTCTTAAAAATGATCTGGATCAAGTATTATAAATTATTACTTTAGTAAAGCTAGAATATTTTCTTGAGTCCTTAGAAATATCACAGGTCCTTTACCCCCTTATGATTAGTGTGGATAGTTTTGATTGAAGTAGCTCTGTATCCCTTCAGACACCATTTGGACAAGACACTGAACAGTCCCTGGACAGTCAACAATATTTCCCTTTCTTTCTCAGCTGCTCCATGCCCTCAAAAAGGTACACTTCAAGACTCTGGATGGAATCAAGATTATGTTTGATGCCAATGGAGATTTGGTGACAAAATTTGATATTTTCCAAGGGCAGAAGACTCCTGCAGGTGTATTCCACTTGGTGCATGTAGGCATGATAGACCCTCAAGTCTCTTCTGGGAACAAAATGATGGTTCAGTTGAAGGAGGATCTCCAAGTAAGTTCCCTGAATGCAGAGAAAACTGTTGTCCTAGTGTTTCAAAGTCTATGGGAAATTTCAAGTCCAGGGTTCCTCCTGTCTACTTATGCATGAAGTGGATGTAGGCCATTCAGTTATAACTGACCATGCTCTTTACCTTACAAGAGATCTTCCTTTGAGTGATACTTTATTGAGCAGCAAAAATGAATGTATCAGAGCTGGGGCTGTAATAATGGCTCACTGGCTAAAGTGTTTACTGTGCAAGCAAGCACAAGGCCCAGACTTTGGATCTCCAATAAGTTTGTACATGCTAACTGTCAGTGTGTTCTACTTGTAATTTTGTTTTTGAAGGTGACATGAATTGGATGCTCATAGCAAGTTAGCTAGTGACACTTGCTATACAAGTTATCTCATGGTTTTACTTTGAGTTCAATGTGCAGAGTGGAAATGCAATGGAGGATGATTCCCCAACAATAACATTGGGCCACCACATGCACTAGTACATACATGCATGTGATTCTACATAGATGCAAAAGCAAAATAGACATATTTATATCATAGACACTTGTATAAAATGAGGAGAAAATATACTAGACTCACAAAATAGAACCAGAATGTGCACTTCTTGGTATTTTGAGAGTATTTTCATTGTCTGTATTCTGGAATTGCTCTGTGAAGAGGAAGACTGTGACCCACTAAGCCAAACACTTTCACATGGGCTATCTGGGAAGTGGCCTCAGCAGACACCCTCAGGTTACTTGTTGTGATAGATTTCCCATCCATGCCAAAAACCAGAGAAATTTGAAGTCATTAAAGGTTTTTATTGACTCTTGGTATGAGAGATCCAAGACCAGATGGATCATTGCTTTGGGTATGTATGGCTGAGGCAATATGTCTTGGCAGCAGGTGTGTTTGGTGGAAGAGGTTTCCCAATTCATGGGACCAGTGAGTTGGAGGTGGTAGTATAGATAAATTTGATAGGTAAACACATTATATCTTACAAGTGCATAGCCCCATTGACACATTCCTCAATTAATTCCCATGTCCTCATTCCACCACCTACAACAGTCCATTAAATTAAGAGTCCATCAAGGAATTGATTAGGTCAGATGCATCAGTATTCAATGGTTCTTCAAAAAACCCATTATCACAATGTCTGCCTGGCCCTGGGGGGGCTTTGCCTCAGAATTGGCGGGAGCCATCTTTCTTCAAGGACTCCCCTGAAAGTAATCTGCACAGGTGAGAATTTGCACTACAGAAGCTAACAGCTTCTGTGATAGGCCAAATCAACAAGCTTCTGGGAAAGATCCTGTTTTGGGCCTTTATCTCCGGCCAGGAGGGAGGTCCGAAAGCCAGATATCTGTGCACCTTCCCTGTCAGAGGAGAGCTTGCTTGGAGAGAGTGCTCTGACCAGTGAAACTCAGAGGAGAGAGCTAGTATCCCAGGTCTGCTGTTAGAGGGTAACAGAATCACCAGAGGAACAATCTCTAAACAGAGACAACTATAACAACTAACTCCAGAGATTACCAGATGGCTAAAGGCAAAGGTAAGAATCTTACTAACAGAAACCAAGACCACTCACAATCATCAGAACCCAGCACTCCCACTTTGCCCAGTCCAGGGCACCCCAACATACCCGAAAAGCTAGACCTAGATTTAAAAGCATATCTCATGATGATGGTAGAGGGCATCAAGAAGGACTTTAATAACTCACTTTAAGAAATACAGGAGAACACTGCTAAATAGGTAGAAGACATTAAAGAGGCAGCACAAAAATCCCTTAAAGAATTGCAGGAAAACACAACCAAACAGGTGATGGAATTGAATAAAACCATCCAAGACCTAAAAAGGGAAGTAGACACAATGAGGAAAAACCAAAGTGAGGCAATGCTGGAGATAGAAACCCTAGTAAGAAATCTGGAACCATAGATGAGAGCATCAGCAACAGAATAAAAGAGAGGGAAGAGAGAATCTCAGGTGCAGAAGATTCCATAGAGAACATCGGCACAACAACCAAAGAAAATGAAAAATGCAAAAAGATCCTAACTCAAAACATCCAGGAAATCCAGGACACAATGAGAAGACCAAGCCTACAGATAATAGGAGCAGATGAGAATGAAGATTTTCAACTCAAAGGACCAGCAAATATCTTCAACAAAATTACAGAGAAAACTACCCAAACCTAAAGAAAGAGATGCCCATGAACATACAAGAAGCCTCCAGAACTCCACATAGACTGGACCAGAAAAGAAATTCCTCCCGACACATAATAATCAGAACATCAAATGCACTTAATAAAGATAGAATACTAAATGCAGTAAGGGAAAAAGGTCAAGTAACATATAAAGGCAAGCCTATCAGAATTACACCAGATTTTTCACCAGAGAATATGAAAGCCAGAAGAGCCTGGACAGATGTTATATAGAAACTAAGAGAACACAAATTCCAGCCCAGGCTACTATACCCAGCCAAACTCTCAATTACCATAGATGGAGAAACCAAAGTATTCCATGACAAAACCAAATTCACACAATATCTTTCCAGGAATCCAGCCCTTCAAAGGATAATAACAGAAAAAAACCAATACAAGGACGGAAACCATGTCCTAGAAAAAGCAAGAAGGTAATCCCTCAACAAACTTAAAAGAAGACAGCCACAAGAACAGAATGCCAACTTTAACAACAAAAATAATAGGAAGCAACAATTACTTTTCTTTAATATCTCTTAATATCAATGGACTCAACTCCCCAATAAAAAGACATAGACTAACAGACTGGCTACACAAACAGGACCCAACATTTTACTGCTTACAGGAAACTCATCTCAGAGAAAAAGATAGACACTACCTCAGAATGAAAGGCTGGAAAACAATTTTCCAAGCAAATAGTCTGAAGAAACAAGCTGAAGTAGCCATTCTAATATCTTACAAAATCGGCTTCCAACTCAAAGTCATCAAAAAAGACAAAGAGGGGCACTTCATACTCATCAAAGGTAAAATCCTCTAAGAGGGACTATCAATTCTGAATATCTATGCTCCAAATACAAGGGCACCCACATTCATTAAAGAAACTTAAGTAAAACTCAAAGCACACATTGCACCTCACAGAATAATAGTGGGAGATTTTAACACACCACTTTCACCAATGGACAGATCATGGAAACAGAAACTAAACAGGGACACAGTGAAACTAACAGAAGTTATGAAACAAATGGACCTGACAGATATCTACAGAACATTTTATCCTAAAACAAAAGGATATACCTTCTTCTCAGCACCTATTCAAGAACTATTCAAAGAATTATCCAGACGAGGAGCTGGTTCTTTGAGAAAATCAACAAGATAGATATACCCTTAGCCAGACTCACTAGAGGGCACAGGGAAAGCATCCTAATTAACAAAATCAGAAATTAAAAGGGAGACATAACAACAGATCCTGAAGAAATCCACAACACCATCAGATCCTTCGACAAAAGGCTATAGTCAACAAAACTGGAGAACTTGGTTGAGATGGACAAGTTTCTAGACAGATACCAGGTACCAAAGTTAAATCAAGATCAGGTTAATGATCTAAACAGTCCTATATCCCCTAAAAAAATAGAAGCAGTCATTAATAGTCTCCGAACCAGAAAAAGCCCAGAACCAGATGGGTTTAATGCAGAGTTCGATCAGACCTTCAAAGAAGATCTAATTCCAGTTCTTCACAAACTATTCCACAAAATAGAAACAGAAGATACTCTACCCAACTCATTCTATGAAGCCACAATTACTCTGATACCTAAACCACGGAAAGACTCAACAAATATAGAGAACTTCAGACCAATTTCCCTTATGAATATCGATGGAAAAATCCTCAATAAAATTCTCGCTAACTGAATCCAAGAACACATCAAAACAATCATCCATCCTGACCAAGTAGGTTTCATCCCAGGGATGTAGGGATGATTCAATATACAGAAATCCATCAATGTAATCCAGTATATGAACAAACTCAAAGACAAAAAACACATGATCATCTTGTTAGATGCAGAGAAAGCATTTGACAAAATCCAACACCTTTTCATGATAAACGTCTTGGAAAGATCAGGATTCAAGGCCCATACCTAACCATGATAAAAGCAATCTACAGCAAACCAGTAGCCAACATCAAAGTAAATGGTGAGAAGCTGGAAGCAATCCCACTAAAATCAGGGACTAGACAAGGATGTTCACTCTAGCCCTACCTATTCAACATTGTATTTGAAGTCCTAGCCAGAGCAATTGGACAACAAAAGGAGATCAAGGGGATACAAATTGGAAAGGAAGAAGTCAAAATATCACTTTTTGCAGATGATATGATAGTATATATAAGTGACCCTAAAAATTCCACCAGAGAACTCCTAAGCCTGATAAACAGCTTAGTGAAGTAGCTGGTTATAAAATTAACTCAAACAAGTCAATGGCCTTTGTGTACAGAAAGGATAAACAGGCTGAGAAAGAAATTAGGGAAACAACACCCTTCTCAATAGTCACAAATAATATAAAATACCTTGGCATGACTCTAACTAAGGAAGTGAAAGATCTGTATGATAAGAACTTCAAGTCTCTGAAGAAAGAAATTAAAGAAGATCTCAGAAGATGGAAAGATCTTCCATGCTCATGGATTGGCAGGATAAATATAGTAAAAATGTCTATCTTGCCAAAAGCAATCTACAGATTCCATGCAATTCCCATCAAAATTCCAACTCAATTCTTCAACGAATTAGAAAGGGCAATCGGCAGATTCATCTGCAATAACAAGAAACCTAGGATAGCAAAAACTCTTCTCAAGGATAAAAGCACCTCTGGTGGAATCACCAGGCCTGACCTAAAGCTGTACTATAGAGCAATTGTGTTAAAAACTTCCTGGTACTGGTATAGCGACAGACAAGTATACCAATGGAACAAAATTGAAGACCCAGAGATGAACCCACACACCTATGGTTACTTGATCTTTGACAAGGGAGCTAAAACCATCCATTGGAAAAAAGACAGCATTTTCAACAAATGGTGCTGGCACAACTGGTGGTTATCATGTAGAAGAATGCGAATTGATCCAGTACTATCTCCTTGTACTAAGGTCAAATCTAAGTGGATTAAGGCATTCCACATAAAACCAGAGACACTGAAACTTATAGAGGAGAAAGTAGGGAAAAGCCTCGAAGATATGGGTACAGGGGAAAAACTCCTTAATAGAACAGCAATGGCTTGTGCTGTAAGATCGAAAATCGATAAATGGGACCTCATAAAATTGCAAAGCTTCTGCAAGTCAAAAGACACCGTTAATAAGACAAAAAGAACACCAACAGATTGGAAATGTTCTTCACCTATCCTAAATCAGATAGGGGACTAATATCCAATATATATAAAGAACTCAAGAAGGTAGACTCCAGAAAATCAAATAACCCCATTAAAAAATGGGCTCAGAGCTAAACAAAGAATTCTCACCTGAGGAATACCGAATGGCTGAGAAGCACCTGAAAAAATGTTCAACATCCTTAATCTTCAGGGAAATGCAAATCAAAACAACTCTGAGATCCCACCTCACACCAGTCAGAATGGCTAACTTCAAAAATTCAGGTGACAGCAGATGCTGGCGTGGATGTGGAGAAAGAGGAACACTCCTCCATTGTTGGTGGGATTGCAAGCTCATACAACCACTCTGGAAATCAGTCTGACGGTTCCTCAGAAAATTGGATATAGTACTACAGGAGGATCCAGCAATACCTCTCCTGGGCATATATCATGAACATGTTCCAACCGGTAAGAAGGACACATGCTCCACTATGTTCATAGCAGCCTTATTTATAATAGCCAGAAGCTGGAAAGAACCCAGATGCCCCTCAACAGAGGAATGGATACAGAAAATGTGGTACATTTATACAATGGAGTACTACTCAGCTATTAAAAAAATGAATTTATGAAATTCCAAGGTAAATGGATGGACCTGTAGGGCATCATCCTGAGGGAGGTAACCCAATCACAACGCAACTCACACAATATGTACTCACTGATAAGAGGATATTATTAGCCCAGAAACTTAGGATACCCAAGATTTAAGATACAATTTGCTAAATACATGAAACTGAAGAAGATCGAAGACCAAAGTGTGGACACTTTGGTCCTTCTTAGAATTGTGACCAAAACACCCATGGAAGGAGTTACAGAGACAAAGTTCGGCACTGTGATGAAAGGATGGACCATCTAGAGAGTGCCATATCTGGGGATCTATCCCATAATCAGCTTCCAAACGCTAACACCATCACATACCCTAGCAAGCCTTTGCTGAAAGGATCCAGATATAGCTGTCTCTTGTTACACTATGCTGGGGCCTAGCAAACACAGAAGTGGATGCTCAGAGTCAGCTATTGGATGGATCACAGGGCCCCCAATGTAGGAGGTAGAGAAAGTACCCAGGAGTTAAAGGGATCTGCAACCCTATAGGTGGAACCATATTATGAACTAACCATCACCCTCCTGGGGCTCTTGACTCTAGCTGCATATGTATCAAAAGATGGCCTAGTCGGCCATCACTGGAAAGAGAGGCCCATTAGACTTGCAAAATTTATATGCCCCAGTACATGGGAATGCCAGGGCCAAAAAGTGGGACTGTGTGTGTTGTGGAGTGGGGGGGGGAGGGTATGGGGGACTTTTGGGATAGCATTGGAAATGTAAATGAGGAAAATACCTAATATAGTATATTAAAAAAAAACCCATTATCTTGTAACCAGTGGTGCAACACACAAGACTTTGGGAAACATGAGGTTCAAATGCTGATGTTTATTAACAAAATTATTAGCTGATTTAATGTAGATCTGTCTATGTGTGTAGTCTGATGCATCAAAATAACTCAGCTTTCTGTCCTGTGCCTATTATAAGCCATCTAGGAAAGGCTATGGCAAGCAGGTGAATTTTTTTTGGAGATGGCACAAAATCATAGCTGTGATGGGTGTGCTCTGAGATACGGGTCCTCAGACACTTCATCCTAGGTTTGCTTCTGGCTGCTGATATACCTTTCCTGTCACTATTTTATAGCCTAATGATTCATGTGTATCAACCCACTCTATTTGGCAGATCTCCTGCAGAATCAATATGAATCTGTACTTTCTAGTAGTAATGGTGTATAGATGAATTGATGGTTGCATAATTCCAAGTAATGATTTTATTGCATTCCTAAACTGATACAAGTAATCTCAAGGCCCCTATATAATAAAAGCTGCAAATAGTTTCATGTGTCACAGGATAATTGTACTAGGAAAAGAAAGCAGGTTTGGAACAAATGTACACTCAAAGAAAACACTGTTTTTAGATTACGAACAAGGCCATTAACTGGTAACTAAAGGTCATAAACTTGGTAAGGGCAATTTATTATAGGTGCAAGGGTAGAAAATAAATGATTGACTAATCTATCTATACAATGCTTCAAAAAAGTAAGACACAAGGTAGATGATTTGTTTCTTGACAAAACAGTGCTAACTTATGACATAAAAATTATTGCTTTAAATTTATAATGAACTTATGGAGCTAGTAACAGATAATGAATGTTTAGGTACTAGTCTTAATTGAAAGACATGTAAACAATTCTGCTGTAACTCCTTAAATCTTATAGATCTATGACCTGAACTGTTGACTTAAACTTACCATGAACTTATGGAATGGAAAAAAAGCTTATAAAATTATGTTATCAATTATCTTGAGAAAGTATAAAAACTAAGAACTATAAAAAGTGACAGTGCCTCTTTCTTTATCTTCATCTAGTATGTGTGTCTCTGTATTTGCCTGAAAATTTCCTCTCCTCTCCTCTCCTCTCCTCTCCTCTCCTCTCCTCTCCTCTCCTCTCCTCTCCTCTCCTCTCCTCTCCTCTCCTCTCCTCCCCTCCCCTCCCCTCCCCTCCCCCTTTCTCTTTCCTTCCCTTTCTCTTCCTTTCCTCTTTGGCTCACAAAGAGTTAAGGAACTCTTAAGACTCTTGCCTGGCCACTGAGAAGCCTGGGTCAAAGAGAAAAGAACTTAAGTAACCAAGCTTTTTCTTTACCCCTGCTTCTGTCAGCAGGAGTTAATTGCCAGAAGCCAACTGCTTTTGGCCCCAGAATGGCAAAGAGTTAAAGAGTTAGATTCCAAGAAGTCATCAGCTTCTGGCCCTGATTTCCATTGCTACCCTTGCTGCATTTCCTGGGTAACCCTGTGATGCTGTGCTGGACCTCAGCATATGCCAGTGGACAGAGTCCCCTCGTCTGCAACTTTGTCTAACTTAGATCTGGTGGCATCACCTGTCTGTGGTGGTCTTAAGTTTTCCACATGAGAATGAGGTTCCCATTCTTGGATTTGTCAAGTATAAAGGACACATGGTAAGTGTTCAGAGGATTGATTTGAAGTACTTTTCAATGGGGTTGACCTGGTTGGGATTTCCGTGGCTTTCTGTTGTGGCAGATACCTCAGCATCCCACATTTCTAACTTGATGATCCTTGCCTGGAAGTAGAGCTGTGTCAAGAGAAACCGAGTCAGTCCTTATAAGTCCCATGAAAAGAGTGTTCTCTGTAAACTTGTGTGTGTGTGTGTGTGTGTGTGTGTGTGTGTGTTTTAATGGAGTCATTATCCACAATTTTAGTCTTTTTGAAGCTCAAGAACACTTTGAGTTTATGAGAAAACCACAGGATAGTCAAATTGTAAATCTCAACATCTTTACAGGGGAGGGAGAAGGAGAAGAGGAAGAAAGGCAACCATGTCTTCTAAGTTAGGCACAGAGGCCTTCAATCAGCCACAGGGCATCAGGGAGCATCATAATAAGAAATAGAATGTTGAGAGTATCAAAGGAAGCATGCTCAGGCTATGGATTGTATCTAAAAGAAAGAAAAGAGATAAATAGAAGGAAATAGCGGGAAAATGATGGTTTTGTAACTGAGACAAGCAGACTGACTTGGCAGAAGGGAATGGCAGTGTTTCTATAATGTCTGACAATATTATAGTTTTCATTGTTTATTTTGCATATATGGATGCTTTGCCTGCACAAATATTTGTGTATTATGTGTGCATCTGGTGCTTTCAGAAGTCAGAAGAGCGAATTGGATCCTCTGGAACTGGAGTTATGCTGTGAGGTGCTCTGTGGGTGCTGGGGATTGAACACAGCTTCTGTCAGTGAGCAGCACACACTCCTGACAGCTGAGCCATCTCTATAGCCCTCTATTGTCAATTGTTAACATATGAGCTACAGAGAGATTGGAAGCCAACCCTCACACAGTTTCCTATAGGTCTGAAGCTATAGCTAAGGAAACTATATGTAGCCCATCCTCTATTACACACAATGGTAGCTGTAAGTTTGGCATCACTTGGGCAGAAATATTTTCTGAAAGGCCTCTCATATAGTGGGCTGAGAGGAAACTTTTCTGTTCTGCTTTTCAGTGTGAGTTCAGGCATCTTTATCTCTGGAGAATCACTGGTGACACTATGCTCCTTGTTACTAGGTGCCCTCCTCCATCTGCAGTGAAAGCTGCCTTCCAGGGTTCAGCCAGGTACCCCGACTGGGAGCCCCCCACTGCTGTTTTGATTGCAGTCCATGCCCTGAGGGACAGTTTGCAGACCAAAGAGGTAAGGGCTTATGGAACTGGAATCTGAGTGATTCATTGTGAGCTTCCTGTATTTCTCCAATATCTTAATAACTATTCTACTGTTGTAAAGAGACACCATGACTTAGGCAGTTTCTAAAAGAAACTTATTGAAATTGGGCTTACTTAGAATTTTACAGGCTGAGTCCATGGCTGTAATTGCAGTACATGTGACAGGAGGTAATCAGGCATGGTGTTACACCAGTATCTGAGAGCTTAAGTTCTGATCCACAGGCAGCATGCAGTTGTTAACATGGAGAGTGGACCTGGTTTGGATTTTGAACTCTCAGAGGCCATATCTTCTGACACACCTCCTCCAATAAGGCTACAGCTCCCAATCCATCTCTAACTATCCACCCTGTAGGAACCAAACATTCAAATATATGAGCCTATGGGGGCCATTCTCATTTATACCATCTCTCCTATCTATTGAGGTGTGCCAGTCTTTGCTTTCCTGTGGACTTAGGTAGGAACACCATTGAGAAATCTTCCCAGACTGGAGAGATGGCTCAGCTGTTAAAGGCTAAGCTCACAACCAAAAATATAAGAGAATTCTTCCCTTATACTTATTCCTTGGTAAGTGCCTTATTGAGAAAGACAAATGAATGATCCATAATTGCACAACCTCATGGATTATCCATTCACAAACATTATAAAAGTAAGTGATTTTCTATTCCAGCCCTTGATTTGAATAACAATATGGAGGCTTTTATATGTATTAAAAGCTTCAGTCACTATAGCTGGGTAGATTCTGAGCTATGCTAACCAGAGATTTCTGAACTGGCCTACTTCCCAACCCAATGTCCTATTATCTGCCATCTTGGTCTTGCCATGGCAATTCCTTCTTCATTTGTGTCTTGATGGGAGATGTTCGGGATAGTTTTTTGCACTGTGCCTTCAGGTGCTGATTGCTACATCCAGAGATCTGGTTGCAGTCTAGGCACTGACATCGTCAATCATCTTCTTCTCAGTGATGTGTAAAAATTCTATTCCATCACCTCTGAGTCAGCTTATAGCTGTGCAGAAAGGAGTAGGGAAGGTCTTGTGATCCAAGTCAAGGTTTGGCAATCAAAAGGATAGTTAAAAAAGGAAGAATAGGTGAGGGACTAGGAAGATTCACCATGGGCAGATTGGTAGAGGAGTATCTATGAGGACATACATGGAATAGAGCTATTCAGTGCAATACTCAGATTGCAGGTAATGCCAAATGAGTGGGAGTAGGCAGCCATATACAGATGAATATCTGCCTAATATAATCCTTGAAGTCTCTTAATAAGTTTATTAGGTCTCTGTGTTACTTATTTGGGAGCCAAAATGGGCTAAGGCAGGCATAGAAACACTTTGTTGGCAGCAGAAGGTGAGAAGAAAAGCTCCCAGAACTACATTTACCAAATAATGTACACACTCTGGATCCTGATCAAGAAACATGGCATAATCAACAAAGGAATAGACATGGCTCCAGCTGCATACATTGCAGAGGATGGCCTTGTCATACATCAATGGGAGGAGAGGTCCTTGGTCCTATGAAGGCTCTATAGATGCCCCAGTGTAGGGGAACTGAGGGTGGGAGGCAGAAGTGGGTGGGTGGAGAAAACCCTCATAGAAGCAGGGGGAGAGAGAATGGGATAGGGGGTTTCCTGAGGGAGGGACTGGGAAAGGGAATAACATTTGAAATGTAAATAAAGAAAACATCTAATTAAAAAAAAAAAAGGTTGCTGCCTCTCCTTCGGGTCTCAGATTGCTACCCTACCAACTATTACCAAGAAAATGTAGGACAATGGCACCCACAAGAACGGAGAAATATACTCCTCAGAAACCTCTCTCTCTATAGACCTCAGGTTCTGAGCCTGAAAGATAGTAGGACAGTGTAAGTAAATGCAGCCAAGAGTAAACGGGGCAAAAGACCCAGGGAAGCACAGCCTGGAAGAATAAATGGGGCAAATAACCCAGGGAAGCACAGCCTGGAGCTTATTGGTAGGTCGATTTTACAGAATTTAAGCCGGGAAAATATGGTTACAAATACCTTCTAGTGTTTGTAGATGTTTTTTCTGGATGGGTTGAGCCATTCCCCACCAAGCAGGAAACAGCTACCATGGTAGCTAAGAAGATATTAGAAGAAAAATTTTCAGAGATTCGGAGTGCCCAAGGTAATTGGATCGGACAATGGTCCTGCTTTTGTCTCTTAAGGTAAGTAAGGGATTGGCAGAGATATTGGGGGCTAATTGGAAGCCCCATTGTGGGCACTGTCCCCAGAGCTCAGGGCAGGTAGAGAAAATAAACAGAACCCCTACAAGAGACCTTGACTAAATTGACCTCGGAAACTGGTTCGGACTGGTTGGTACCCCTCCCCTTGGCCCTGAACATCCCCTACCATTTTATCTTGACCCCTTTTGAGATCCTGCATAGGACACCCACTCCCTTGACCCTGGTTCTTGCTCCCCTTTAGAGTGACTTTTCAAGCTGACAAGGGTCTTATAGTTCAATTGCAAGCTTTCCAAATCAGCCACCTGGAATTGTGGCCTAAACCTAGTGCCCTGTATAACACAGGTACCCCAGAGGTTCCACACAAGTACCAAGTTAGAGATTGGATATATGTTAAGAGACATTATGCTGAACACTTGAAAGCAAAGTGGAGAAGACCATTTCTGGTGTTGTTGACCACCCGACCTCTGTTTAAGCAGAGGAAGTAACTGCCTGGGTTCACAGCAGATCAGCACCTGCACTTGATGCAACCTAGATATCACCCAAGTAACCCCCTTCTTTAAGGCCAGAAAAACTATGAGATGGCTATGGTGTATCTTCCAGCGCTGAGCCTCAGCAGCCCCCACAACCCTACCAGGGTGACTTGGCAGGTGCTCTTAACCACTAGTGATGTGGCTTGGTCCACTACCACATTATATCTGGTGGCTGTACCCTGTCTTTGATCTCTGTGATTTAATGGTGGACCTTGACTTCTGGGGTGTTGCAGCCCTGGAGACACAGGAGGAGGGATTGCATGTATGTGGGGGACAAGAGACTTGTAAATCTAAACTATGTCCCAGAATTGGCCTTGGAGGGTAGGGCTTTAGGGTGCGGACACCCAAAGTTGAAAAGTGGCCAGTGAGAAACCCTCATAATTGTGTGCCCCTGAGATGAGAGAAGCCAGCAACAGGCCTATCAGTGTTAGGGGGCCAACCATTTCTTCTATGCTACTTGGGGGTGTGAAACATCAGGAAACACATACTGGAGACCATTCTGGGGGTAGTTAAAGATTCAATGGCTAAGGTGAGAGAAGAGTTAGCCAAGCAAAAAAGGGAGAGAGAGAGAGAGAGAGAGAGAGAGAGAGAGAGAGAGAGAGAGAGAGAGAGAGAGAGAGAGAGAGAGGAGAACAGAATCAGGGTTGGTTCGAGTCTTGGTTTAACTCCTACTCTTGATCAACCACCCTCATATCCACCTTATTAGGACCCCTAATTGTTTTTATGCTAATGATGACTTTTGGACCCTACATTTTGAACCACTTGGTTGCTTTTTTTAAGGAGCACGTAAGTACAGTGTAGCTAAAGCATTAGATACAAAGAGCTAGATACAAAAGACCAGGAGTATGAGCTATCAGAATACCAGCAATAGCTTCAGGATTGAAGCTTGCACAAAGAGAAGGGGGAGGGGGAATGAAGAGGTCATCTCAGCCATTAGAAAATTCCACTGGATCCCCTCCTCCTGGAAGAGACAGGTCAGAGAGCATATAGGCCAGAAGGAAGAGGCTGAGTAAGCCCCTACTACCTTATTCCCTAAAGACAAATCTGTTTAAAGGGTGCACTGTTCCACTAACCATATTGTGCCTAGTTGCTGATGCTCTATTCTGTTCCTGGAAAACATATAAAACCTCTCCAAATGGGCCACCTGGGGTTGCTGCTTCTCCTTCAGGTCTGGGATGACCCCAATGCACTGGATTAAAAAAAAAGAAAGGAAGGAAGGAAGGAAGGAAGGAAGGAAGGAAGGAAGGGAGGGAGTGAGGGAGGGAGGAAGAAAGGATGGAAGGAAGGAAGAAAGAAAGAAAGGAAGAAAGAAAGGAATGAAATAAAGAGAAAAAAGAAAGAAAGAAAGAAAGAAAGAAAGAAAGAAAGAAAGAAAGAACCATGGCATAGCTGAGTGTCAGTGGTGCAGGCCTTTAATGCCAGCATTGGGAAGCAGAGGCAGACTCATTTCAGTGAGTTAGAAACCAACCTGGTCTATAGAGTGAGTTCTAGGACAGCCAAGGCTACACAGGGAAGCCATGTCTTGATAAATCAAAATCAACCAACCAGCAAACCAAACATAGAAAAAACTAGAAAGAAACATAGCATTATGTACTTTTACCAGCTTCTGCTGGTCTCATGACAATACCGACTTCCACTGACACTGATCAATTTCACTTGCTTTTTAAACCTCATGGTGGATATCGTGTTGTGACTTCCTTCTTTCTCTGCATTAATGGGTTTCATCCTAGAGGTTGAATTGGAACAGGCCACCACATTCTGGGTTGGTTTTTGACAGAACTTAGTACTTTACATGCTGAAAGCTGGAAATATAAGGTCAAGGTGCCATTAGGATTAATTTTTGCTGAAGATTTTGTCTGTGTGTGCGTATGTGCATGCTTGCATCTGTCTATCTGTCCTCTTTTCAATTTGTTGTTTGGCTTTTAGATAAGGTTTTACAATACAGCCTGGGCTGGCATTGAAGTCACCATTTTGACCAGACTGACTATGAACTGAAAGATAATTACTTTTCTCTGCCTCTCAAGTTCTGAGATCAAATCATGTGCAGTCACATCTTCCTCCAACTCCCACTTCTCATTAGAATAGCAGTCCTATTGGAAATAGAATATATTCTGGTGACGACATTTAACCTTTATTACATCATCTCCAGTTAACTTAATGAGAAATACAGCTTGGTTTTAAGATACTGGTGGAGTTTAACAAATGAATATTGGGTGTATAACTCAGTCTAAAACATTTGTTAATATCTTTTAGCATTGTAGAAAAAAATGAACCACTAAGAAGTTCACATAATTGAAATGTATAGTTGCTACTCAATGTGTTCAACTCAGTGATCTCTAGGTTCAGTGAGAGATCCTTTCTCAACAACTAGAATGGAAAGGGTTTGAAGAGTAATGGCACAGCAGTTAGGAGTGCTCACATGGCTCACAACCATGTGCAACTCCAGTTTCAGGGGATGTAATGCCATCTTCTGACTTACACACCTACCAGGCATTCACATGATGTCTTTCCATAAGTATAGACAAAACACTCAAGTAGTAAAATAAATACTTCTTAAAAAATGAAGTTGTTGAGATGGGTTTGAGTATTCACTATTAGCTTTGACACCCTGATCAGCTCCTGAGATCCACATGGTAGATCTTACTAATAAATTTTATTAGTAAGATAAGGTGTGGGAAGTGACTAAGGAACAATATCCAATGATAATCTTTGATTTCTATATGCATGTGCTTCCAGTACACATATATAGGCACACACAAACACTGACACACACAAACTCACATAGGTTAGGTATAGTAGTGCAATTTTATAATCAAAACATTTAAGGCAATGAGGAAGGAAGCTTAGGAATTCTATGTAATCTGCTACTCAACGTGTTCAAAGCCAGGTTGTGTTACAGTACACACTTTTAGGACAGATACAAAACCCCACATAAAACAGGTATAGAATATGAATTTTTCTTCATACCTCTAACACATTTCCATCCCTGGTCACCAAGAATAATGCATAAATATACTAATTGATGGAGAGGCTGCAAGAGAAGTTAAAGCTTTGGATAACTTCCTTCAGAGCTAGTATAGTTCCTATAGTGTTACAGAAATGGTGTCTATGTGTCTCCCACAGACATGAAGAGATGTCTTCTGTGCCCCAAGGAGCAGTACTCGAGCCACACCAGAGACCATTGCCTGCCCAGGACAGAGATCTTCCTGGCCTTTGAGGAACCACTGGGATTCATATTGGCTTTGGTAGCACTCTTGCTGGCTGGTCTGGCTGTCCTGGTTCTTGGAGTGTTCCTGAAGCACCGGGATACACCTGTGGTTAGGGCCAACAACAGAACTCTGAGCTACTTCCTCCTGATCTCTCTTTCCCTGTGTGCCCTGTGTGCCTTGCTCTTCCTTGGGAGACCCACTGTCACCACCTGCCTCCTCCGTCAGACCACCTTTGCTGTGGTGTTCACAGTGGCTGTCTCCTCTGTTCTGGCCAAGACTCTCACAGTAGTCTTGGCATTCAAAGTCACCAGACCACGAAGCAGGATCCAGATATGCCTGAGCCCTGGTACTTCAACCTTAGTGGTCCTCATTGCTTCCTTAATACAGGTTGTTCTCTGTGGGGTGTGGTTGGCCACCTTCCCACCATTCCCAGACAAGGATATGCTCTCAGAGCCCCAGCACATTGTCATCCAATGCCATGATGGTTCTGGTGCCACCTTCTTCTGTGTGCTGGGCTACTTGGGTTTCCTGGCAGGGGGTACCTTCTCTGTGGCTTTTCTGGCTAGAGACTTACCAGATGTCTTCAATGAGACCAAGTTCCTCACCTTCAGCATGTTGCTCTTCTGTAGTGTCTGGACAGCCTTCCTTCCCCTGTACTACAGTGCCCGGGGAAAGTCCACCGTGGCTGTAGAGATCTTCTCCATCCTGGCCTCTACCGCTGGACTTCTTGGTGGCATCTTTATTCCGAAGTGCTACATCATCTTACTGAAACCTGAGAAGAACACTCCTTCCTGGCTAAAGCAAGGCCATCATATATAGCAGGATAGACAGAGTTAGATGCTCCACAGAAGGTGTTAGTCCTCAGGGGTTTCACCAGGAGTAAGTGCTTGATTTTGACTCATTGTTTCTTTGTGTATCAAAACATGTATTTAAAGGGCAGATAAAGATTCAAGTAAGATACTTAGGACAAAACAAAAGTGACTGTTATGTTTAGAGTGGACATATAGATGGTCACTGACTGTCCTGTCCGTATGTATTGCCGAAAGTCATCACAGTTAAGAAACTTGGAAAGGGGAGCTAAGAAGATAGCACAATGGGCAAAAATTTTTGCCAGTAAGCACGGCGATTTGAGTGTGTTACCCAGGATCCACATGATGGATCTAGTGAAGTGACATCACTAATTTGTGCTTTGAACTCTGCCTGACAACCACAGAACATCAGTCATATCCATATACACAACGTATCAGTGCAAAGGTGGGGAAATTGTCATGAAGTGATGAAGATGATGATGATGATGATGATGATGATGATGATGATGTCGTCAAGGCTTTCTGAGCATGTGCACAACTGATAGGCAGATTGTTGATCTGTCTTTTTTTGTTTTGCACAGAGCAGTACTGGGAGTTCAACCTCTCATTTACAGTTCCTTCATAGACTTACTATATGATTTATCATTCTCACACTTTAGATATATACCCAAGAAAAATAAACTATATGTGTAAAGCCTGTGAATCTTAAGAGAAGCATTATTTATATACAAAAAATTGAGAGAATCTAGATGTTTACCAGTTGATGAATGGTATGGCTTACTCAATGATTAGGGCATTTTTTTATAAATAAGAAATAAATAGGCAGATCTTGGACACAAACTCTGCAGCCAGTCCCACAACACCCAGAGGAAACTCCACTCCCAGGTGCTCTAACACACCCAAGATCATAGGATCAGAAGTGAGGAGGACACAACATCTGTCAAAACTCTGCCAGCAGTAACTGGTACCAGTGGGATCCAGGAACATAGGAACCCTGCCTGACCAGTGGCATTGAATTCTTTCTGGTCTGAGCTGGAGGGCTGAACATATCTTGGGTGAAAACTCGGCAGCCAGTCCCACAATATTCAGAGGAAGCTCAACTACCAGGTGCTCTAACACACCCAGGATCCCAGGAGCTTGGTCACACCAAGATCTCAGGGTCCCAGAGGCAGCTTGCCACCCAGGAATTCTGACACACCCAGGATCTCAGGATAACAGGATCCTAGAATCACAGGATCATAGAGACAGCTGAACTCTGCAGAGTTCTGACACAACCAGGATCACAGGAAGGACAGGCTACAGTCAGATATAGAGGGGGCAGGTAGCACTAGGAAAACCAGATGGCAGGAGGCAAGCATATATGAACTTAAGCAACAGAAACCACGGTTACTTGGCATCATCAGAAGCCAATTCTCCCACCGTAGCAAGTCCTGGATACACCATCACACCAGAAAAGCAAATTAGGATGTAAAATCACTTCTTTTTTTTCCATTTTTTATTAGGTATTTAGCTCATTTACATTTCCAATGCTATACCAAAAGTCCCCCATACCCCCCCCACTCCCCTACCCACCCACTCCCCCTTTTTGGCCCTGGCATTCCCCTGTACTGGGGCATATAAAGTTTGCAAGTCCAATGGGCCTCTCTTTCCAGTGATGGCCGACTAGACCATCTTTTGATACATATGCAGCTAGAGACAAGAGCTCCGGGGTACTGGTTAGTTCATATTGTTGTTCCACCTATAGGGTTGCAGTTCCCTTTAGTTCATTGGGTACTTTCTCTAGTTCCTCCATTGGGGGCCCTGTGGTCCATTCAATAGCTGACTGTGAGCATCCACTTCTGCGTTTGCTAGGTCCTGGCATAGTCTCACAAGAGACAGCTATATCTGGGTCCTTTCAGCAAAATCTTGCTAGTGTATGCAATGGTGTCAGCGTTTGGAAGCTGATCATGAGATGGATCTCTGGATATGGCAATCACTAGATGGTCCATCCTTTCGTCATACTTCCAAACTTTGTCTCTGTTACTCCTTCCATGGGTGTTTTGTTTCCTATTCTAAGAAGGGGCAAAGTGTCCACACTTTGGTCTTCGTTCTCTTGAGTTTAATGTTTTTAGCAAATTATATCTTATATCTTGGGTATCCCAAGTTTCTGGGCTAATATCCACTTATCAGTGAGTACATATTGTGAGAGTTCCTTTGTGATTGGGTTACCTCACTCAGGATGATGCCCTCCAGGTCCATCCATTTGGCTAGGGATTTCATAAATTCATTTTTTAATAGCTGAGTAGTACTCCATTGTGTAAATGTACCACATTTTCTGTATCCATTCCTCTGTTGAGGGGCATCTGGGTTCTTTCCAGCTTCTGGCTATTATAAATAAGGCTGCTATGAACATAGTGGAGCATGTGTCCTTCTTATCAGTTGGGGCATCTTCTGGATATATGCCCAGGAGAGGTATTGCGGGATCTTCCGGTAGTACTATGTCCAATTTTCTGAGGAACCGCCAGACTGATTTCCAGAGTAGTTGTACAAGCTTGCAATCCCACCAACAATGGAGGAGTGTTCCTCTTTCTCCACATCCTCGCCAGCATCTGCTGTCACCTGAATTTTTGATCTTAGCCATTCTGACTGGTGTGAGGTTGAATCTCAGGGTTGGTTTGATTTGCATTTCCCTGATGATTAAGGATGTTGAACATTTTTTCAGGTGCTTCTCTGCCATTCGGTATTCCTCGGGTGAGAAATCTTTGTTCAGTTCTGAGCCCCATTTTTTAATGGGGTTATTTGATTTTATGGAGTCTACCTTCTTGAGTTCTTTATATATGTTGGATATTAGTCCCCTATCCGATTTGGGATAGGTAAAGATCCTTTCCCAATCTGTTGGTGGTCTTTTTGTCTTATTGACAGTGTCTTTTGCCTTGCAGAAGCTTTGCAATTTTATAGGTCCCATTTATCGATTCTCGATCTTACAGCACAAGCCATTGCTGTTCTATTCAGGAATTTTCCCCCTGTGCCCATATCTTCAAGGCTTTTCCCTACTTTCTCCTCTATAAGTTTCAGTGTCTCTGGTTTTATGTGGAGATCCTTAATCCACTTAGATTTGACCTTAGTACAAGGAGATAGTACTGGATCAATTCGAAATCTTCTACATGATAACAGCCATTTGTGCCAGCACCATTTGTTGAAAATGCTGTCTTTTTTCCACTGGATGGTTTTATCTCCCTTGTCAAAGATCAAGTGACCATAGGTGTGTGGGTTCATCTCTGGGTCTTCAATTATGTTCCATTGGTCTACTTGTCTGTCACTATACCAGTACCATGCAGTTTTTATCACAATTGCTCTGTAGTACATCTTTAGGTCAGGCATGGTGATTCCACCAGAGGTTCTTTTATCCTTGAGAAGAGTTTTTGCTATCCTAGGTTTTTTGTTATTCCAGATGAATCTGCCGATTGCCCTTTCTAATTCGTTGAAGAATTGAGTTGGAATTTTGATGGGGACTGCATTGAATCTGTAGATTGCTTTTGGCAAGATAGCCATTTTTACTATATTGATCCTGCCAATCCATGAGCATGGGAGATCTTTCCATTTTCTGAGATCTTCTTTAATTTCTTTCTTCAGAGACTTGAAGTTCTTGTCATAGAGATCTTTCACTTCCTCAGTTAGAGTCACGCCTAGGTATTTTATATTATTTGTGGCTATTGAGAAGAGTGTTGTTTCCCTAATTTCTTTCTCAGCCTGTTTGTCCTTTGTGTATAGAAAGGCCATTGACTTGTTTGAGTTAATTTTATATCCAGCTACTTCACTGAAGCTGTTTATCAGGCGTAGGAGTTCACTGGTGGAATTTTTAGGGTCACTTATATATACTATCATATCATCTGCAAAAAGTGATAATTTGACTTTTTCCTTTCCAATTTGTATCCCCTTGATCTCCTTTTGTTGTCTAATTGCTCTGGCTAGGACTTCAAGTACAATGTTGTATAGGTAGGGCGAGAGTGGACAGCCTTGTCTAGTCCCTGATTTTAGTGGGATTGCTTCAAGCTTCTCACCATTTACTTTGATGCTGGCTACTGTTTTGCTATAGATTGCTTTTATCATGTTTAGGTATGGGCCTTGAATTCCTGATCTTTCCAAGACTTTTATCATGAATGGGTGTTGGATTTTGTCAAATGCTTTCTCAGCATCTAACGAGATGATCCTGTGGTTTTTGTCTTTGAGTTTGTTTATATACTGGATTACGTTGATGGATTTCCGTATATTGAACCATCCCTGCATCCCTGGAATGAAACCTACTTGGTCAGGATGGATGATTGTTTTGATGTGTTCTTGGATTCGGTTAGCAAGAATTTTATTGAGGATTTTTGCATCAATATTCATAAGGGATATTGGTCTGAAGTTCTCTATCTTTGTGGGGTCTTTTTGTGGTTTAGGTATCAGAGTAATTGTGGCTTCATAGAATGAGTTGGGTAGAGTACCTTCTGTTTCTATTTTGTGGAATAGTTTGTGAAGAACTGGGATTAGATCTTCTTTGAAGGTCTGATAGAACTCTGCACTAAACTCATCTGGTCCTGGGCTTTTTTTGGTTGGGAGACTATTAATGATTGCTTCTATTTCTTTGGGGGATATGGGGCTGTTTAGATCATTAACCTGATCTTGATTCAACTTTGGTACCTGGTATCTGTCTAGAAACTTCTTCATTTCATCCAGCTTCTCCAGTTTTGTTGAGTATAGCCTTTTGTAGAAGGATCTGATGGTGTTTTGGATTTCTTGGGATCTGTTGTTATGTCTCCCTTTTCATTTCTGATTTTCTTAATTAGAATGCTTTCCCTGTGCCCTCTAGTGAGTCTGGCTAAGGGTTTGTCTATCTTGTTGATTTTCTCAAAGAACCAGCTCCTCTATTGGTTGATTCTCTGAATAGTTCTTCTTGTTTCCACTTGGTTGATTTCTCCCCTGAGTTTGATTATTTGCTTCCTTTTGTTCTAGAGCTTTTAGGTGTGTTGTCAAGCTGCTAATGTATGCTCTCTCTAGTTTCTTTTTGGAGGCACACAGAGCTATGAGTTTTCCTCTTAGAAATGCTTTCATTGTGTCCCATAAGTTTGGGTTTGAAGTGGTTTCATTTTCATTGAACTCTAAGAAGTCCTTAATTTCTTTCTTTATTTCTTCCTTGACCAAGGTATCATTGAGAAGTGTGTTGTTCAGTTTCCACGTGAATGTTGGCTTTCTATTATTAATTTTGTTATTGAAGATCAGCCTTAGTGCATGGTGGTCTGATAGGATACATGGGACAATTTCAATATTTTTGAATCTGTTGAGGCCTGTTTTGTGACCTATTATGTGGTCAATTTTGGAGAAGGTACCATGAGGTGCTGAGAAGAAGGTATATCCTTTTGTTTTAGGATAAAATGTTCTGTAGATATCTGTCAGGTCCATTTGTTTCATAACTTCTGTTAGTTTCACTGTGTCCCTGTTTAGTTTCTGTTTCCACGATCTGTCCATTGAAGAAAGTGGTGTGTTGAAGTCTCCCACTATTATTGTGTGAGGTGCAATGTGTGCTTTGAGCTTTACTAAAGTTTCTTTAATGAATGTGGCTGCCCTTGTATTTGGAGCATAGATATTCAGAATTGAGAGTTCCTCTTGGAGGATTTTACCTTTGATGAGTATGAAGTGCCCCTCCTTGTCTTTTTTGATGACTTTGGGTTGGAAGTCAATCTTATCAGATATTAGGATGGCTACTCCAGCTTGTTTCTTCAGACCATTTGCTTGGAAAATTGTTTTCCAGCCTGTCATTCTGTGGTAGAATCTATCTTTTTCTCTGAGATGAGTTTCCTGTAAGCAGTAAAATGTTGGGTCTTGTTTGTGTAGCCAGTTTGTTAGTCTATGTCTTTTATTGGGGAGTCGAGGCCATTGATATTAAGAGATATTAAGGAAAAGTAATTGTTGCTTTCTGTTATTTTTGTTGTTAAAGTTGGCATTCTGTTCTTGTGGTTGTCTTCTTTTAGGTTTGTTGAGGCATTACCTTCTTGTTTTTTCTAGGGCGTCGTTCCCTTTCTTGTATTGGTTTTTTTCTTTTATTATCCTTTGAAGGGCTGGATTCTTGGGGAGATAATGCGTGAATTTGGTTTTGTCATGGAAATCTTTGGTTTCTCCATCTATGGTAATTGAGAGTTTGGCTGGGTATAGTAGCCTGGGCTGGAATTTGTGTTCTCTTAGTGTCTGTATAACATCTGTCCAGGCTCTTCTGACTTTCATAGTCTCTGGTGAAAAATCTGGTGTAATTCTGATAGGCTTGCCTTTATATGTTACTTGACCTTTTTCCCTTACTGCTTTTAGTATTCTATCTTTATTTAGTGCATTTGTTGTTCTGATTATTATGTGTCGGGAGGAAATTCTTTTCTGGTCCAGTCTATTTGTAGTTTTGTAGGCTTCTTGTATGTTCATAGGCATCTCTTTTTTTAGATTTGGGAAGTTTTCTTCAATAATTTTGTTGAAGATGTTTGCTGGTCCTTTGAGTTGAAAATCTTCATTCTCATCCACTCCTATTATCCGTAGGTTTGGTCTTCTCATTGTGTCATGGATTAGCTGGATATTTTGTTGGGATCTTTTTGCATTTTCCATTTTCTTTGATTGTTGTGCCGATGTTCTCTATGGAATCTTCTGCACCTGAGATTCTCTCTTCCCTCTCTTGTATTCTGTTGCTGATGCTCAAATCTATGGTTCCAGATTTCTTTCCTAGGGTTTCTATCTCCAGTGTTGCCTCACTTTGAGTTTTCTTTATTGTGTCTACTTCCCTTTTTAGGTCTAGTATGGTTTTGTTCATTTCCATCACCTGTTTGTATGTTTTTTCCTCTTTTTCTGTAAGGACTTCTACCTGTTTGATTGTGTTTTCCTGTTTTTCTTTAAGGACTTGTAACTCTTTAGCAGTGTTCTCCTGTATTTCTTTAAGTGAGTTATTAAAGTCCTTCTTGATGTCCTCTACCATCATCATGAGATATGCTTTTAAATCTGGGTCTAGGTTTTCGGGTGTGTTGGGGTGCCCTGGACTGGGTGAAGTGGGAGTGCTGGGTTCTGATGATGGTGAGTGGTCTTGGTTCCTGTTAGTAAGATTCCTACATTTACCTTTCGCCATCTGGTAATCTCTGGAGTTAATAGTTATAGTTGACTCTGTTTAGAGATTGTTTTTCTGGTGATTCTGTTACCGTCTATCAGCAGACCTGGGAGACAGATTCTCTCCTCTGAGTTTCAGTGCTCAGAGCACTCTCTGCTGTCAAGCTCTCTTACAGGGAAGGTTGCGCAGATATCTTGTGTTTGGACCTCTTCCTTGCCGAAGAAGAAGGCCCAAAACAGGACCTTTCTCAGAAGCTGTGTTGCTTTGGCAGGCCCCAGAAGCTGTCAGCTTTTGTGGTGCAGACTCTCACCTGTACAGAGTAAATTCCTAAGTTCTGTGGAGTCCCGGAACCAAGGTGGCTACCGCTGCTCCTGAGGCTGAGGCCGCCTCCCGAGCCAGGTGGACACCTGTCCTCTGGTCAGGACAGTGGCCGGCTGTCTGCGGCCCGCAAAAGGTGCTGCCTCAGCGGCTCTGTGCCTCCACCTGTCCCAGATGCTGTCTTGTTCTGTGGCTCACCCTCTCACCTGTTCAGACTAATTTCCTAAGTTCTGCGGATTCCCGGAACCAAGATGACACCTGCTCTAAAATCACTTCTTGTGATGATGATAGAGGACTTTAGGAAGGCGATAAATGACTTCCTTAAAGCAATACATGAAAACACAGGTAAACAGCTAGACACCCTTAAAGAGGAAACATAAAAATCCCTTAAAGAATTTCAGGAAAATATAGTCTAACAGGCAAAGGAAATGAACAAACCCATACAAGATCTAAAAATGGAAATAGAAACAATAAAAAATCACAAAGGGAGACAACTCTGAAGATAGATAACCTAGGAAAGACACCAGGATTCATAGATCAAGCATCGCCAACAGAACACAAGAGATAGAAGAGAGAATCTCAGGTGCAGAAGATACCATAGAAAACATTGATACAACAGTCAAAGAAAATGCAAAAGTTAAAAAGCTCCTAACCCAAAACATCCAGGACACAATGAGAAGACCAAACCTAAGGATAAAATGTATAGAAGAGAGTGACGATTCCCAACTTAAAGGGCCAGTAAATATCTTCAACAAAATTGTAGAAGAAAACTTCTCTAACCTAAAGAAAGAGATGCCCATGAACTTACAAGAAGCCTTCAGAACTCCAAATAGACTAGACCAGAAAAGAAATTTCTCCCACCACATAATAATCAAAACACCAAATGCACTAAACAAAGACAGACATTAAAAGCAGTAAGGGAAAAAAGTCAAGTAACATATAAAGTATGAATCAGAATTACAGCAGACTTTTCACCAGAGTCTAGGAAAGCAAGAAAATCCTGAGCAGATGTCATTCTGACCCTAAGAGATCACAAATGCCTGTCCAGGCTATTATACCCAGCAAAATTCCTAATTACCATAGACAGAGAAAACAAGATATTCTATGACAAAACCAAATTTACACAATATCTTTCCATAAATCCAGCCCTACAATGGATAATAGATGGAAGACACCAACACAAGGAGGGAAACTAAACCCTAGAAAAAAGCATGAAAGCAATATTTCAGTGAACCCCAAAGAAGATAGTCATGCAAATAGAATCCCACCTCTAACAACAAAAATAACAGGAACTAACAATCACTTTTTCTTAATATCTCTTAATATCAATGGACTCAGCTCCTCAATAAAAAGACATAGACTAACAGACTGGGTATGTAAACACGACCCAGCATTTTGCTGCATACAGAAAATGCACCTCAGTGAAAAAGACAGACACTACCTCAGAGTAAAAGGCTGGAAAACAATTTTCCAAGGAAATGGTCCCAAGAAACAAGCTGGAGTAGCCATTCTAATATCCAACAAAATCGACTTTCAACTAAACAAGACACAAAAGTATGATTTATATGAGAAGAAACTTGATTTAGCAAGAGATGCATAGTTATAACAAATAAATATGTTTAAGAAGAAGCCAAGAAGGATGGGATCCACATGAACACATTTATCAGTAACATAGTCAACCTGAAGAAATGAAAACAGAACTAAGTACTCCAGACTATTCACCTCACTATGTTAAATGACCCCTCCATAAAAATGGTATTCAAGTGGAAAAGACATGATATCAATCTGCATTTAGGATCAGCAGATTCTAGGCAAAACATTCCGGTTCTCAAGTAATTTTGGAAACCTGAGTATATAATGTCTTCTAAGACTTTTGCAGTCAAGGAACGCATATTCCCCAAACTAATTTGGAATTTAAATGGTATCTACCCTGGAATTGACTGAAGTAAAAACATTAGAGTTTCTTTGTCAGATGCTGCAAATCGAGAGAAGAAAACCAAATAGCAACATCACATAAAAATTTGTAGTTATCAAATTACACCAGATTTTCAAAGCACTCAGAAAGACAAAGAGAGGGAGGGAGGGAGAGAGGAAGAGGGAGAGAGAGAGAGAGAGAGAGAGAGAGAGAGAGAGAGAGAGAGAGAGAGAGAGAAGAGAGAAGAGAGTAAGGGGAGTAAGTGCAAGATTGAGAAGGATAATCAGCCACCAAACGCAGACACCAGCAAAATTTTGCTGAAAGGACCCTGATATAGCTGTCTCTATGCCAATGCCTGGCAAACACAGAAGTGGATGCTTACAGTCAGCTATTGAATGGAACACAGGGCCCCCAATGGAGGAGCTAGAGAAAGTACCCAAGTAGCTGAAGGGGTCTACCACCCTATAGGTGGAACAACAATATGAACTAACCAGTACTTTCAGAGCTGGTGTCTCTAGCTGCATATGTAGCAGATGGCCTAGTTGGCCATCATTGGGAAGAGAGGTCCCTTGGACTTGCAAACCTTATATGCCCTAGTAGAGGGGAACACCAGGGCCAAGAAGTGGGAGTGGGTGGTTAAGGGAGCAGTGTGGGGAGGGTATCGGGGACTTTTGGGAAAGCATTTGAAATGTAAATGTAGAAAATACCTAATAAAAAGTTGGAAAAAGTTAAAAAAAAAGAGTGAGGAGGGCCAACCATCCCTTCTTATGGTGTGCTGTTATCTTTACTGTTGCTAGGTAACTGGGGAGGAGTTTAGCCTAAAGGTCAGAAGCTTGGGACATTGCTCCCATCCCTGGAAAACTGCATAATGTAAATGGATGAATTGTACACTCTGTGATTTATATCTCATTAAGTCTAGTTGTAAAGTGAATTATCTATCAATTACTGAGTGTGACCTTTCACAATAGTCTGATATATAAGAAAAGGTCAAAGTATCGATAAAGAATGTTAAATAACTATAGGCCTAAATATCAGTAAACCAGTTATTACAAATATATTTTATATTTTAATTTTATATTTAATGGTTGATAGATTAGTGTGTCTGTGGGTGTTCCTTTGGTGTTTGCATCCATTTTTTGGATATGCAATTACAACAGCATATATGTGGAGGTTGGAGGGTAAGTTGTAGAAGTGAGTTGTAGAAGTGAGTACTCCCTCCATTCAGTGGGATTTAATTGGGGTCATCAGGGTACCTTTGCTTGTTAAGGGGCTGAACCATATTTTTGACTCTATTTTAAACTTGAAGAATGGGATTATGGTTATGTTAGAAAATTATATATATTATCTGGAATAATAGCATTTGCAATTTTTCTTTTTACTTAAAAATTATGTAATGTGTATATATGATGTGTGTGTGTGTATGCATTTGTGTGCACTCATGTGTGCTTTCATATGCATGAGCATGGCATGGCTTACATGGGGAATCAGAGGACAATTTTACAGAGCTGCTTCTCTTTTTCTACCTATATATGAGTATTGTGATCAAATAAAGGTCATCTGGTTTGTATATCAAGTGACTTTTCCAGCTGAACCATCTTGTGAGGCTTGGGATGGTTTTCAATAACAGGAAAAAAAAAAAAAAGCTCACTAGCCAGGGAGGATTGGTCATGGCTCCACAATGAAAAAGACATTTATTGTTTTCTGAAATTATTTTATGTAGGTCCAAATTCTTCATGATAAAATGTTTCAGAAATGTCCTTAAAGAACTGCAAAGATCATGAAACATGGATTGGTGGATTTACCTAGTACAAAAACATGGAAGGGGTAGGGGCAACGCAGTGGGTATAGTGTATAAAATATGTGCTAAACGTATTTCACTTCTGTTACTGGGATATTTCCTTCTTGTACGCACCTGTGGCTTTTCTCCAAAACAGTGCCCTGAGCATCCTGGCCACAGCTGCTCTTGGACTTGCAAGTTCCCCAGGAGACAGTCAGGCCCATTGTCATCCTTCCTGTAATTGGCAGATGATGCCCAGAGCTGTGACCTTGGATAAAGAGGAGCTAGGAAATCTCAGGAGAAGGAGATACAACTTTGAATGACTGAGATTTAGTGACCACTCAACTCTAGGAATGAGTGAACAATATTCTCCCTACGGCCTGCAAGCCTAGAGTTTCCAGTGTGGTCTCAGCCTCAGGCCCTTGATCAAGGGTAATCTCTGAGATAAAAGCCTTTGATGCTAGCCAATGCCCCATATAAGTCTATCCTGTCATTGGCTGTCTGGCCTCTATGAGGCATGTGGCTGTGTGCTTTCATTTTTGCTTTCTTTGTCTGTCTCTCTGGGTCTGACCTTTCTGGACCAAGAGCCTGGATATTGCCAAGACAGAGCCCTCATTTTGACCGTCCTGGAGATGTAATTGTTGGGGGTAGCTTCTCCATCTTTCACTTCTCTGATGGTACACCCTCTGATTTCACTGCCCCACCAACTGGGCTGCAGACTTCAAGGTAGGTATTGCATGTAGAGTAAGGGTCTCTGAAAGCCAGAAGCAGCTCTACAAGGTTGTGTGAAGCCTTGGATAAAGGTTGATTCTCAGACCCAGTTACATGGCCATGTCCTCTCTCTGTGTAAATGCAGTAGCTCTGCTGCTCTCCTTTTACATCTCCGTCTCTCTTACATGCTCATCTTTTACATGCTCTCTCCCTCTTTCTTTCTTATTTGTGCCAGACTGAAATCTAGGAAAGAAAGAAAGAAAGAGAGAGAGAGAGAGAGAGAGAGAGAGAGAGAGAGAGAGAGAGAGAGAGAGAGAGAGAGAGAGAGAGAGAAAGAAAGAAAGAAAGAAAGAAAGAAAGAAAGAAAGAGTGCTTGTGTATTGGCTGAAATGTATGCGCTCTACAGGTCAGGTGTGGATTCTTGATCCTTTTATATCCTAGCTTCTTAAAGTAGGGTCCAGGTAGACAATTTGTTAAATGAGTAATTGTGTAACTAATAGATTTCTCATAAGTCATCAGCCTCCCATGGTTCTGCTATACTTTATTCCTTTTGTTAGTTATTTTTTTCTAAGAGTCTCATGTTGCTTCCAGTTCACTAGCAAGTTAAGGATGATGTTGAATTTCTGATTGTCCTGCCTCCACCTCCCGAGTCTTGGGGTTATAGGATGTACTACCATACTTAGTTAATGAAGATCTAACTCCATGTACTGAGCCTTATCCCCAACCATTCTTTGTCCTTTTTTGTCCCAGCTTTTCCAATGTACTGTTGCACAGAGTAGCTGTCTACATAGCCTTTGTTGTTACTATTCTGTTTTATGTTTATATTTACCTTTTTTTGGTAAAAATTGCAACAGTGGCTTAGTATGGGGTACATGACTTTACTCCTAGGACTCATGAAGCTAAAGCAGAAGTTTAGTTTCAGGAAATATTGAGGTACACAATGAGACTTGAGTCAAAAGCAGTTGAAAAGAGTTTCTGAAAAAACTACCATAATTTTGTATTCAAACAAAAATGCCAGAGACTTTCCATCTCCTCATTATCACATTTAACATCACTTTAAATGACTCTCTATGTGTGTTTGTGTGTGTGTGTGTATGAGAGAGAGAGAGAGAGAGAGAGAGAGAGAGAGAGAGAGAGAGGGAGAGGGAGAGGGAGAGGGAGAGGGAGAGGGAGAGGGAGAGGGAGAGGGAGAGGGAGAGGGAGAGGGAGAGGGAGAGGGAGAGGGAGAGGGAGAGGGGAGAGAGAGAGACTGTATTACTGTATCTCACTTTGTGCTATAACTAGTCTGGAACTCCTTGTCAAGTTCAGGCTAGCTTCAAACAGGATTACAGACATATTTGCCTTTTCTCTTCCTTCCTTCCTTCCTTCCTTCCTTCCTTCCTTCCTTCCTTCCTTCCTTCCTTCCTTCCTTCCTTCCTTCCTTCCTTCCTTCCTTCCTTCCTTCCTTCCTTCCTTCCTTCCTTCTTTTCTTCCTCCTCTTCTTCTGTTTCTTCTTTGGAATCAGTGTCTGTCTGACTGTGTAGATGAGGCTATTGTAGAAATCAGTATCTCCAGCTTACACCTGAGTGCTGGAATCACAAGTGTGTGCCATCATACTTATCTACCACGTTATTTCTTAAGCTAATGAGTAATAATTGTATGTATGTATTGGGTACAGTGCAATATTTTAAAAATGTGTATAGTATAGAGTGGCTAATCAAACTCACCAACAAATACTTCATTTACACACTCAATTTTTGAAGATGTGAACATTTAAAGTCTAATGTGTCAGTTGTACCAGGAGAATGAAGAGTTAAGGTTTTAGGAGCTGGAGAAATGCCTGAATTGGTGAAGTGTCTGCTGTGTGAGCTCGAAGCCATAGTTTCGATTCCCAGAACCCATATACAAGCTTAGCATGTTGAGTATCTGTAAACCTGGTTAGGAACAGAGAGACAGGATTCCTAAAGATTGCTGTCCAGCAGCCTAGCTGAGTGGATGAAGTCCAGGTTTAGTGAGGTTACCTGTCACAAAATGGAAGGTGGGCAGAAGGCTCATGGGGTAAAATGCTTGACATGCAATCCTGATGATCTCTTCCTGGAACCCACATAAAGATAGAGGAAGAGAACTGACTCAAACCTTGCTTCCTAACCACCATGTGTTGTAGCATGTGTGGGTCTATAAAAACACATGTACACAGAATAATGTTTTTATAGGATGAAGAAGCAATTGTGAATGATATCCTGATATCACGTCAGCCTTCACACGTTCAGAGGGAAATAAGCCCATAAACACCACACAGACACAGAAACACACAGACATACAGACACACAGACACACAGTCACAGACACAGACACACAGAGACACACAAACACAGTGAGCATTATTGAAGAATACATTAGAAGGTGACATTTGGCTTATATTTTCGTATACATACACATACATATATAAAAGAAGTACATGGTCAATCTGCTATATAGTGTGTGTGAGGTTAGATTGAGTGACTCAAACTTAAAAGAAAAAAATCTATACTCAACAATAACAATTTAAAAAATTTAATTAAAATGTAACATCAGTTGGATGTGGTGGAACTCGCTTTTAATCCCAGTACTCAAGAGGAAGTGGCAGGTATATCTCTGTGATTTCCAAGCAATCAGGACTACACAGAGAAAGCCTGTCTGAACACCCCCTATTTGTCTGTCTGTCTGTCTATCTATCTATCTATCTATCTATCTATCTATCTATCTATCTATCTTTTTCTTCTTACATATGCACTCTCACTTATAAATTTATGTACGTTTATTTTTTAATGGTTATTATTGTTGCATAGATACATGTGAATAATTATGTAAAAAATATACATGTGACATATTGAGTAATTTTGGTGTTGGTTGTATGTATGCTTTAATATTTTATTAGATTTACCCTTTGACAATTTCATATGTTTATATGGCACATTTAGTTTATTCTCATTCCCTAGCCCCCCTTATTTTTCTTCTATACCTGTCATTACCTCCTCCACACTTGAGGTCCCTTTCCCACATTTCTGCCTTTTTGTTTTGTACCCACTGAATTTTAACTAGGGTTGTATTGTGTGGCTGTGGGTTAGGAATGCCAATTGGAGTCTGGTGGGGTGACATGTTAGAGGACTGAAGAAAATGACAGTCTTTAATCTAAAATACATCAGTTGCCAATAGTTAAACAAGCAAAAGTAAGGCAAAACAAAGAAATTGCCAGTGAATGATTGAATGTTGACAGGCTCCCATACATGCAATGTCTGAGTCATGTCCTGGGGGCAACATTTCACTTCTTGTCTCCATATCATCTGGCTCTAATGCCAGCAATTCTGAAATAGATGTTAGTTATC